>NC_133324.1:186335667-186636803 GCF_042186555.1 Aquarana catesbeiana
TAACTTTAAGGTGCCAACCCGTTGGTATTTGGTTTCCGCTAGCATATTGAAATATGCTTCTGATTACCCTGGAGCTTGTTTTCGCGGGTGTCCAGAGTCTGGCTCTCAACTTCATATTTGGTGGAATTGCCCAATTGCTCACAAATTCTGGAAGGCATTTTTTGACTTAGCCTCAAAAATCTTTGCTACACCTATACAGCCCAATCTTGCTACAGCTCTATTAAACCTGAAACTTGATGGGATCACACAGAATCAATTTACAGCTCCTAACAGCCACAAAACAAATCATTGCTAAGGCATGGAAAACTAAATATTTAATTCTAGCTGAAACCATACACATAACTAATAAAGCTCTTATTCATGATAAAATGAAAGCAATCGAAAGAGATCGAATTGGTCGAATTTGAGAAACTGGTTTCCTTGGGTTAAGCATTATTTACCTCCAAACTTTATCATTGGTGCAACATGGTGCCTCTCCTCTCACTCTGTACGGTTGTATGAAGTTGGTGGTGTGCTGCAGTGTCGGCCATGTGGGATCGGTCCAAGGTGGTTTTTGCACTCATGGTATTTTCACAGTCGATATTGGTATCACATTGGACCTCGATCTATATTATTGAACGAGGCAATCTCAGCTTTTAACATTCAATCCACAGGTTTGTTTTGACTTCACTTTATTTTGTTTTGCATTTGAGTGATTCACTTGCTTACCTTCCCTACTCCTCATCCTTATCTTTGCAGCTGGGCTTTTAATAAGTCACTGTTAAATAATTATCACAGCCCAATCTTGTGTTTGGGCTATCCTGTACAATATCGATTTACACAATTTATTATATTATCTTTTACAGAGGCCCCTATTGATTGATCCCACTCATCTACCCAATCACTATCATTGATTTGCAGCCACCTTGATTGCTGTTCTGCATTGGCCTACATCTATTGGGGCATCGCCACAGCTCCCGGCAATGACTTTCTCTGGGTGATTCGTGACCATCGGTGCCATACCATTATTATACAGATACCCTGTAAGTAACACGCCCTTGGGGGATTTTTCATATCCATCCCATTGTTGCCATCTATCAGTATTGCTTAATTTGTTAGAAACCAATATAATTATAGTTTTTTTACCATAGATCCATTTCACGTGCTTCAGCCATGAAACGCGTCAAGCTTCAGATGTCCATTCCAACTATTTTATGTTTATTACTTTAGATAATAGGTTCTATGGGTGTCTATGTCAATTCCTCCTGGGATGATTTAATTAGTATTTATGACAGGGATCCATGAGGCTTCACAATTGGGCATTACTGTGTATGTGTATGTATAGGATCCATTGGACTATGTATTACTTTAATGTATAACCTTGTTTATCATAAATGTTGGGGATTAAGAGAGGCCCCAGATTATATTGGCTAAATTGCATTTTATATATGTTCAATTATGCACATTGTTCGAATTTGTATCATTTCCATGTATGAATCAAATTGGGTTCTGTTGTATCATTACCATAATATACCCTGGTTATGAATTTTACTCAGTTATATTTACTGTATTTATTGGTTTATAACATGCACTTTTTCACCCTGAAAATCGGGTGCAAATAGTGTGTGTGTGTTATACGCTGATACTGCAATTTGGGCTACCTAAAAGGGAAAGGGGAGGGGGGCGGGTCGAGCGCCGTCAGATTACATACAGTAATCATTCAAAGTGCCACATATTAATTTCTTTCCTTTTTTGTAATACCTCCAGACTTTGATTTTCAACTTTGATTTTCAATTGTTTTTATTAAATTTTATAGTACATACAAAATCATCCATATCATTCCAAATACATAAATACAAAACATTCAGAAAAAATACATACACATATACAAATACAAAACAAAAACAAAGAGAAATGGATCTATCCTTTAACATCACATCTTGAATGGCCATATTTCTAAAAAATTAATAATCAATTTTTTAAGCGAAGAAATAGAGGTACTGCACCCTTTGCTCCCAATCCCTCAGAAAAAAAGGGGGGGAGAAAAGAGAGAAAAGAAGGGGGGGAACCCCCGCTCCCCTTCTCCTTTCCTCAACTCTTAACGTATCTCCCCTCCTCCCCCTTTCCCCCTCCCCCTCCCTCTCCATCCCCCCTTCCAGTCTCCCCTCCCCCCACCCCTCTCCCTTCTTTTACATTAATAATATATATACACTGTGGGGTGGCACAGTGGTGTAGTGGGTAGCACTTTCACCTAACAGTAAGAAGGGCCGCTGGTTCGAATCCCAACCATGACACTACCTGCCTGGAGTTTGCATGTTCTCCCTGTGCCTCCGGGTACTCCGGTTTCTTCCCACATTCCAAAGACATTGGTAATTGGATCCTGTCTAAATTGTCCCTAGTATGTATGAATGTGAGTTAGGGACCTTAGATTGTAAGCTCCTTGAGGGTAGGGACTGATGTGAATGTACAATGTATATGTAAAGCGCTGCATAAATTGACAGCGCTATATAAGTACCTGAAATGAATAAATAAAAAATAAATAAATATACACCCACCTCTGCCCCCCAATCCTCTTATTCCTTACCGTGAAGTCCCTATCTCCCATTCTACACTCTATTTTACTCTAATCAAAATATTAGTTCAACAAATAAACTCCCCAACTCCTTCCAAATTTATTGAATGCTTTTGTCAAGTGTCTCAATTATATATATACATAAGTGAATCTGTGATCCTCCCATACCCTTTTCTTTATTTATTTATGAGGTGGAGAGAGTCCCATCTCTCAACCACCACTATATACCCTTAATGCACACTTTGTGAGGGGTCGAGAGAGACCACCCTCGCTTTCCATTTAACTCACGTAAACCAGAGATTGTTTAAATTCTAACCATCCTTTCCAAATACTAGCAAATCTTACTTCAGAATCATTTTGCAAGTGAATTACTTCCTCCATATATCTAGTCTTATCTATCTCCCTAAACCACTCCTTCATTGTCGGGGCCTTCTTAGACCCCCAATGTTTGGGGATTAATGCCTTCGCTGCATTCAGCAAAAAATGAGTAATTGCTGCTCTATGTTTCTTCCTTGTGGAATTTATCGCATGGAACAAACATTGCCACAGATCCAGCCAAATTTTGATTCCACTGATTTTTTTAATTAAATCTATTATTTCCATTCGATATGATTGAATCAGGTGGCACTGCCACCATATACAGTGGGGACGGAAAGTATTCAGAGCCCCTCAAATTTTTCACTCTTTGTTATATTGCAGCCATTTGCTAAAATCATTTAAGTTCATTTTTTTCCTCATTAATGTACACACAGCACCCCATATTGACAGAAAAACACAGAATTGTTGACATTTTTGCAGATTTATTAAAAAAGAAAAACGGAAATATCACATGGTTCTAAGTATTCAGACCCTTTGCTCAGTATTTAGTAGACGCACCCTTTTGATCTAATACAGCCATGAGTCTTTTTGGGATAGATGCAATAAGTTTTTCACACCTGGATTTGGGGATCCTCTGCCATTCCTCCTTGCAGATCCTTTCCAGTTCTGTCAGGTTGGATGGTAAACGTTGGTGGACAGCCATTTTTAGGTCTCTCCAGAGATGCTCAATTGGGTTTAATTCAGGGCTCTGGCTGGGCCATTCAACAGTCACGGAGTTGTTGTGAAGCCACACTTCATTATTTTAGCTGTGTGCTTAGGGTCATTGTCTTTTTGGAAGGTAAACCTTCGGCCCAGTCTGAGGTCCTGAGCACTGTGGAGAAGGTTTTTGTCCAGGATATCCCTGTACTTGGTAGCATTCATTTTTCACTCAATTGCAACCAGTCATCCTGTCCCTGCAGCTGAAAAACACCCCCACAGCATGATGCTGCCACCACCATGCTTCACTGTTAGGACTGTATTGGACAGGTGATGAGCAGTGCCTGGTTTTCTACACACATACCGCTTAGAATTAAAGCCAAAAAGTTCTATCTTGGTCTCATCAGACCAGAGAATCTTATTTCTCACCATCTTGGATTCCTTTAGGTGTTTTTTTTAGCAAACTCCATACGGGCTTTCATGTGTCTTGCACTGAGGAGAGGCTTCCGTCGGGCCACTCTGCCATAAAGCCCCGACTGGTGGAGGGCTGCAGTGATGGTTGACTTTCTACAACTTTCTTCCATCTCCGGACTGCATCTCTGGAGCTCAGCCACAGTGATCTTTGGGTCCTTCTTCACCTCTCTTACCAAGGCTCTTCTCCCCCGATAGCTCAGTTTGGCTGGACAGCCAGCTCTAGGAAGGGTTATGGTCATCCCAAACATCTGCCATTTAAGGATTATGGAGGCCACTGTGCTCTTAGGAACCTTAAGTGCAGCAGAAATTTTTTGTAACCTTGGCCAGATCTGTGCCTTGCCACAATTCTGTCTCTGAGCTCTTCAGGCAGTTCCTTTGACCTCATGATTCTCATTTGCTGTGACATGCACTGTGAGCTGTAAGGTCTTATATAGACAGGCGTGTGGCTTTCCTAATCAAGTCCAAACAGTATAATCAAACACAGCTTGACTCAAATCAGGGGCGTAACTAGAAATCACAGGGCCCCATAGCAAAATGTTGTATGCCCCCCTTGCAAACAGCCCTCCCTGCAAACAGCACCCCCCCAAACAAAAAATAACTAATGCCATTAAACAACAGATTACCACCCTCATGTGGCACAGTACCCAGGCAACAGCTTATATTCATTTTGAACAACAAAACAAAAATTTTAATAACCATATCATAAATAAAATGCAAAATTCAAAGCAGTATAATGTATGCTGCTATTCATGGGCAGAGTGCAGTTGCTATTCATGGGCACAGTGAGGCTGCTATCCATGGCTACAATGAGGCTGCTCTTCATGGGAACAGTGAGGTTGCTATTCATGGGTACCGTGAGGCTGCTATTCATGGTCACAGTAAGGCTGCATTTGACTGGTGGGGGGTAACATGCGGGAAGACAGTGAGATCACTAACACTGCAGCACACCAGTGTGAGCCCACATCATAGTACACATGACCAGGTACTGCACAGGCTGCTGAAAGAAACCTCCTTATCGGCAGAGAGGGAGGGGGGAGAGGAATTTGGGAGCGAGCAGGAAGGGAGAGAGGGGGGAGAGGCTGGTCACAGCTCACTCACTTGTAAGAAAGGACCCAGCAGGAGGCTCAGTCATCAGCTTCCAGGGCATCCCATACAGAACACCGTCTGCTCTCAGTTTAAATGTTCCCGCCCACACAACCTATTCACAGACGCAGCACACGGGCTGCTCAGAGTGTGGGCAGGCACAGTGAGAGAGGGGGCTGAAGGAGGTAGAGCAGATCCACTCTCTTCCATTCGGCTTTGCTATGAATGGATACAGAATGTCAGCTCAGAAGCAGGGAACAGCACTCTGACAGGACAGATGTCCGCTCACAGCACAAACGTTCCTGCACGCTTCTGGGCTGTTATCCAGCCCTGTCAGCCTCCCTCTGGATTCGCCCGAGCAGTATCACTCGGCCAACTGTGGAACTGCACATGCACAGTTTGCAGCTTGTAGCACATCAGTCTTTTCACGGTCAATCAGCCCAGCCCGCCCCTGCTCATCCTCACTGGGCCCAACTCAGCTGCGGGCCCCATAGCGCCCGTGTGGGTCGCTATGGTGGTAGTTCCGCCCCTGACTCAAATGAAGGTGTAGAACCATCTCAAGGATGATCAGAAGAAATGGACAGCACCTGAGTTAAATATATGAGTGTCACAGCAAAGGGTCTGAATACTTAGGACCATGTGATATTTCAGTTTTTCTTTTTTAATAAATCTGCAAAAATGTCAACAATTCTGTGTTTTTTTGTCAATATGGGGTG
The DNA here is from genome assembly GCF_042186555.1 of Aquarana catesbeiana. Taxonomy (NCBI): domain Eukaryota; kingdom Metazoa; phylum Chordata; class Amphibia; order Anura; family Ranidae; genus Aquarana; species Aquarana catesbeiana. The sequence goes on from NC_133324.1 coordinate 186,341,506, forward strand.
CTGTGTGTACATTAATGGGGAAAAAAATTAACTTAAATGATTTTAGCAAATGGCTGCATATAACAAAGAATGAAAAATTTAAGGAGGTCTGAATACTTTCCGTCCCCACTGTATGAGCATGTGTCCCAGCCTCCCCACATTTCCTCCAGCATAAAGGAGAAATGCAAGGGTTCATTTTATGTATTTTTAATGACACCATTTCCATTTCCACCAGTACCAGTTCACCAATAATTTATAGTTCATTTTTTTTGTCCGCGTAGTGGAATGGACATAATCTAAAACCTAATTTTTTATTTCTTCGGGTAATGCCTGATTCAACTCCATTTCCCAACTCCCAAATGGACACGTGGATCCATCATCCAGAGGGGATATCAATATCCTATAGATATTTGAGATCCCCTGTCTATTTATTCCCCCTTGATCAATTAATCTCTCCCACAGGTTTAACCTGGAAGCCGCGTGGAGAGATTTTGGGAGAGAATCCACAAAATGTTGGAGCTGTCTATATCTCCACACATCCCATGGGGTCATACCATACCTCTCTCGCAGCTCCAATAATGAGCACAAAAGGTTCCCCTTCAAGACATCCTTGAGCCTCAGCTGGTCTAATAGGGTCCATTCTAGATAATGATAATTATTTTTTCCCAGCGGGAAAAAGTTATTACCTCTCAAGGGGGTCAAGGCACTATTATGCTGCCATAATATGCTATTAAGTTATTTATACCATACTCTAAATGTTTCTATAGTAATTGGTGCTGTTTCTCCTGAAAGCCCCCTATATTGCTTTGGAATCCAAATAATCTGGCCCAAAGCCGCTTTATTCACACTTTCCTCTAAAGACACACACTTTTTATACAGTGAGCCGTGGACCCAGTCTAAGATCCTCCGTAGCACTGCCGCCTCGTGATATTTTCTGAAATCTGGAAGGAGCACTCCCCCTTTTCTCTTGGTCTACTCATTGTTTTGTAGGCGATACGGTTGGCTTGATTATTCCATACGAACTTCAGCAGAATCAATCTAAGGGTTTGGAAATATGCTCTGGGAATATTAATCGAAAGGCTTTGGAAGACATATAGGGCTTTCAGAAGGATCATCATTTTAATCACATTTATCCTAACAAACCATGATAATCTATTTGCAGGGTACCCTTTCAAGTCTTGTTTAATTTTATTCAATAAGGGAACATAATTATCTTGTTATAAATCTGTCGTTGCTACTGCCAGGTATATTCCCAGATATCTTAATCCCTTTTGTTTCCACACAAAGTGAAAAAGAGCTCTGAGGAGCCTACCCTCATTTGGGGGAACAGAGATATTTAATATCTCTGTTTTTCTCCATGTTGAATCTTAAAATCGAAACAGCTCCATAGCTACTCAATTCTCCCAAATCTTTGGGAGTGTTTGTGAGGGATACGTTATATAGAACATAATATCATCCACGAAAGCGGATATTTTATATGCTTGTCCTGCAGTTTCTATACCTTTAATCTCATAGTTGGCTCATATAGAAGCTAAAAAGGGTTCCAGAGAAAACACAAAAAGTAAAGGGGAGAGTGGGCATCCCTGACGTGTACCATTATAGAGCCTAAAAGGCTCTGATAAAGTACCATTTACCCAAATTTGGACCATAGGTTTAGAGTAAAAGGCCTCAATCCACCTCAGCATACGTGGTCCTATGCCAAATTTATGCAGTGTCCCGAGCATGAAGTCCCAATCTAGCCTATCAAAAGCCTTTTCGGCATCAATTGATAGGAAAAGAACGGGTTTCCTGCTTTTTTTTGCTTCACGCATTAAGAAAATAGTTTTTAGGATATTAACCCTTGTTTCTCTCCCAGGGACAAACCCTGCTTGATGCTTTCTAGACATCTGCATTCTGTTTCGTTCCGAATTGAAATTCGGACAAATTTTTTCATGATTCGGAAATTCGTATAAATCTGAATGTCCGAATTACAAAAGTAACTAATTTAAACGAATCCAAATTCGAAAAAATTCTACTGCATTCAAAAAATGTGACCGAATTCGAAAAAGTAAACTATATATAACCATTTTCCAAAATTCAAATTTTGTATAGAATGAAATCGAATTAGAATAGAAAAGATTAGAATAGAATAGAAAATAATAGAAAAGAATAAACTAGAAAAACAATAGAACAGAATGGAATAAAATATAATATATATTATATTTTATTCTATTTTGTTCTATTGTTTTTCTAGTCTATTCTTTTCTATTATTTTCTATTTAAATCTTTTCTATTCAAATTCATTCTATACGAAATTCAAACTTCTGAAGCCATCTTCCGAAATGCAAATTTTGTATAGAATGAATTCGAAATTGAATAGAACAGATTACAATAGAATAGACAAGAAAAGAATAGAAAAGAACAGAATAGAAAAATATATAATAAATATATATATATATATATATATATATATATATATATATATATATATATAGTTACATAGTAGGTGAGGTTGAAAAAAGACACAAGTCCATCAAGTCCAACCTATGTGTGTGATTATGTGTCAGTATTGCATTGTATATCCCTGTATGTTGTGGTCATTCAGGTGCTTATCTAATAGTTTCTTGAAGCTATCAATGCTCCCCGCTGAGACCACCGCCTGTGGAAGGGAATTCCACATCCTTGCCGCTCTTATAGTAAAGAACCCTCTACGTAGTTTAAGATTAAACCTCTTTTCTTCTAATTTTAATGAGTGGCCACGAGTCTTGGTAAACTCTCTTCTGCGAAAAAGTTTTATCCCTATTGAGGGGTCACCAGTCCGGTATTTGTAAATTGAAATCATATCCCCTCTCAAGCGTTTCTTCTCCAGAGAGAATAAGTTCAGTGCTCGCAACCTTTCCTCATAACTAATATCCTCCAGACCCTTTATTAGCTTTGTTGCCCTTCTTTGTACTCGCTCCATTTCCAGTACATCCTTCCTGAGGACTGGTGCCCAGAACTGGACCGCATACTCTAGGTGCGGCCGGACCAGAGTCTTGTAGAGCGGGAGAATTATTGTTTTATCTCTGGAGTTGATCCCCCTTTTAATGCATGCCAATATTCTGTTTGCTTTGTTAGCAGCAGCTTGGCATTGCCTGCCATTGCTGAGCCTATCATCTACTAGGACCCCCAGGTCCTTTTCCATCCTAGATTCCCCCAGAGGTTCTCCCCCCAGTGTATAGATTGCATTCATATTTTTGCCACCCAAATGCATTATTTTACATTTTTCTACATTGAACCTCATTTGCCATGTAGTCGCCCACCCCATTAATTTGTTCAGGTCTTTTTGCAAGGTTTCCACGTCCTGCGGAGAAGTTATTGCCCTGCTTAGCTTAGTATCGTCTGCAAATACAGAGATTGAACTGTTTATCCCATCCTCCAGATCGTTTATGAACAAATTAAATAGGATTGGTCCCAGCACAGAACCTTGGGGAACCCCACTACCCACCCCTGACCATTCTGAGTACTCCCCATTTATCACCACCCTCTGAACACGCCCTTGTAGCCAGTTTTCAATCCATGTACTCACCCTATGGTCCATGCCAACAGACCTTATTTTGTACAGTAAACGTTTATGGGGAACTGTGTCAAATGCTTTTGCAAAATCCAGATACACCACGTCTACAGGCCTTCCTTTATCTAGATGGCAACTCACCTCCTCATAGAAGGTTAATAGATTGGTTTGGCAAGAACAATTCTTCATGAATCCATGCTGATTACTGCTAATGATATCGTTCGTATTACTAAAATCCTGTATATAGTCCCTTATCATCCCCTCCAAGAGTTTACATACTATCGATGTTAGGCTAACTGGTCTGTAATTCCCAGGGATGTATTTTTGGCCCTTTTTAAATATAGGAGCTACATTGACTTTTCTCCAATCAGCTGGTACCATTCCAGTCAGTAGACTATCTGTAAAAATTAGGAACAACAGTCTGGCAATCACTTGACTGAGTTCCCTAAGTACCCTCGGATGCAAGCCATCTGGTCCCGGTGATTTATTAATGTTAAGTTTCTCAAGTCTAATTTTAATTCCGTCCTCTGTTAACCATGGAGGTGCTTCCTGTGTTGTGTCATGAGGATAAACACTGCAGTTTTGGTTACTGAAGCCCCCTGATTCACTCGTGAAGACTGAGGAGAAGAATAAATTCAATACCTTCACCATCTCCCCATCCTTTGTAACCAGATGTCCTTCCTCATTCTTTATGGGGCCAATATGGTCTGTCCTCCCTTTTTTACTGTTTACATACTTAAAGAATTTCTTGGGATTTTTTTTGCTCTCCTCCGCTATGTGTCTTTCATGTTCTATCTTAGCTGTCCTAATTGCACCTTTACATATCCTGTTGCATTCTTTATAAAGTCTGAATGCTGAGGATGATCCCTCAACCTTGTATTTTTTGAAGGCCTTCTCCTTTGCTTTTATATGCATTTTTACATTGGAGTTAAGCCATCCGGGACTTTTGTTCGCTCTTTTAAATTTATTACCCAATGGGATACATTGGCTAATGCCCTTATTTAATATGCTCTTAAAGCAAACCCATCTCTCCTCCGTATTCTTTGTTTCTAATATTTTATCCCAGTTTATGCCTTTTAGCAAGGTTTGTAGTTTAGGGAAGTTGGCTCTTTTGAAATTCAGTGTCTTTGTATTCCCTTTATGTTTCCTATTTGTGTGATTTATATTGAAACTAATTGACCTGTGATCGCTGTTACCTAAATTGCCCCGCATTTCCACATCCGTGATCAGGTCTGTATTGTTGGTAATCAGTAGATCCAGTAATGTTTTATTTCTAGTTGGTGCGTCTACCATCTGACCCATAAAATTGTCCTGCAAGACATTAAGGAACTGGCGAGCCTTAAATGAATGCGCGGTTCCCTCCGCCCAATCTATGTCTGGATAATTAAAATCCCCCATTATGATAACACTTCCCATCCTTGCTGCTACTCCAATTTGTGATAGGAGATCCGTCTCCACTTCCTCCCTCAGGTTTGGGGCCTATAGCATACTCCCAGTATTATTTTCCCCTTAGCTTTATCCCTTTGGAGCTCTACCCATAAGGATTCCACCTCCTCTCTAGCTCCCTCAGTGATGTCATCTCTCACATTCACTTGTACATTATTCTTGATATATAGGCATACCCCTCCCCCTTTTTTACCCTCTCTATCCTTGCGGTATAGGGTATACCCTTGAATGTTTGCCAGCCAATCATGAGAGCTGTTGAACCAGGTCTCTGAAATTCCCACAAAATCCAAATCCTCCTCGTACAACAGTATCTCTAGTTCACCCATCTTGTCCGCCATGCTCCTGGCATTGGTGAACATGCCACATAGTTTAGACCGGTCGCATATTGTCTTCGTATTGGGTGTTTCGAGATTGCAACTAGGACTTGCTACTATACTCACCTTGTGTTTTTGTGCTTTGGTTAACCTACCACTAATGCCCCCAATACTACCCTCTGGAATATCTTCCGCGCTGGCTATCTCTGCCTCTGGACCCTCCCCCCCATCGCCTAGTTTAAAAACCCCTCTAACTTTTTGGCCATCTTCCTTCCCAGCAGATCTGCACCCTCCTCATTTAGGTGCAGTCCGTCCCTTCTATAGTACCGGTTACTAACTGAGAAGTCGGCCCAGTCCTCCAGGAACCCAAACCCCTCCTTACTACACCAGCTCTTCAGCCACTTGTTTACTTCCCTAATCTCCCTCTTCCTTTCTGGTGTGGCTCGATGTACCAGTAGTATTCCTGAGAATACTACCTTGGAGGTCCTTTTCCTCAATTTAGCTCCTAAGTCCCTAAAATCGTTCTTTAGGACACTCCATCTGCCTCTGACTTTGTCATTGGTGCCAACGTGCACCATGACAGCCGGGTCTTCCCCAGCCCCTCCCAGTAATCTGTCCACAAGATCCGTGATGTGCCGAACCCGAGCGCCCGGTAGACAACATACTGTTCAGCGCTTCAGGTCTTGGTTACAGATTGCCCTCTCTGTCCTTCTAAGAATTGAGTCCCCTACCACCAGAATCTGTCTTTCCTTTCCCTTTGCTGCCCCCCCACTCTCACTGGAGGAGTTCTTCCCCCGGCAGCTAGGAGAGTCTCTCAGCTCCAGCAGTGCTGGTCCCTGACTGGTTTCACCAATGTCACTCAAAGTAGCGTACTTATTGGGATGCTCCAGTCCTGGATCGGCCTCCCTGGCACTTCCCCCTCTACCCCTCCTGACTGTCACCCATCTACTCTTTGCTAGTGCCAGCACCTCTTTGTCTCCACCCGCCTCTGTGCTGGCCCCTGCCGGCACCTGCCATGTACGTTCCTGGCTCTCCTTTAGTATGGAGGGACTTCTCAGTGCTGACAGTTGCTTCCCCAGATTCAGAACCTGGGCTTCCAGGGAAACAATGTGCTTACATTTTGCACAGCAGTATTCGCCCTCGATTGGATGATCAAGGAACGCATACATGCGGCAAGATGTACAAAGAGTCGCCTCTCCACACCCGCCGGGCATCGTACCTATTAAATTTAGTGAGGATTGGGGATTTTACCCTGTCCAAATTACCTAACAGCTAGCTTCCTGGCACTAATACTCAAGACAATACACAAGTACACAACAAGACAATACACAGGTACACAGGTACACAAGACAATACACAGGTACTCACAGACCTACGTGCAATCGCAGAACAGTCGCAGACCTATGTACACTCGCAATACTCAAGTATACAATACACAATACACAAGTACTAACGATCCACACACACTACTCAGACAACACTCATGTACTCACACTACACAGGTACTATGACCCCTGTTATAATCTCCTGTTTTAAACTCTGGTTTTAACTCACCACTTAGAAAAGTTCCACTTGGTTTAAGTTCCTACAGCTTCACAATGAGCAGGCTCAGGATGAGTCCTACACACAGTTATATAGACTGCAGGCACCTGTGAGCAATCACCCCCTCCCCCTACTTAATAGCCTGAAGGAACCAAAGAAGAAAAAAAAAAAAAAAGAAAAAGCTATTTAAAAAGTGACAGAAAAAGCTAATTGAAAAGCTAAAAGGAAAAGCCCCAAAAATGCTACCCAGCAAACAAAAAGTAAAACTTGTTCACTCTCCCTCTGGTTTTAACTCACCACTTAGAAAAGTTCCACTTGGTTTAAGTTCCTACAGCTTCACAATGAGCAGGCTCAGGATGAGTCCTACACACAGTTATATAGACTGCAGGCACCTGTGAGCAATCACCCCCTCCCCCTACTTAATAGCCTGAAGGAACCAAAGAAAAAAAAAAAAAAAAAAAAGCTATTTAAAAAGTGACAGAAAAAGCTAATTGAAAAGCTAAAAGGAAAAGCCCCAAAAATGCTACCCAGCAAACAAAAAGTAAAACTTGTTCACTCTCCCTCTGGTTTTAACTCACCACTTAGAAAAGTTCCACTTGGTTTAAGTTCCTACAGCTTCACAATGAGCAGGCTCAGGATGAGTCCTACACACAGTTATATAGACTGCAGGCACCTGTGAGCAATCACCCCCTCCCCCTACTTAATAGCCTGAAGGAACCAAAGAAGAAAAGAAAAAAAAAAAGCTACTTAAAAAGTGACAGAAAAAGCTAATTGAAAAGCTAAAAGGAAAAGCCCCAAAAATGCTACCCAGCAAACAAAAAGTAAAACTTGTTCACTCTCCCTCTGGTTTTAACTCACCACTTAGAAAAGTTCCACTTGGTTTAAGTTCCTACAGCTTCACAATGAGCAGGCTCAGGATGAGTCCTACACACAGTTATATAGACTGCAGGCACCTGTGAGCAATCACCCCCTCCCCCTACTTAATAGCTTGAAGGAACCAAAGAAGAAAAAAAAAAAAAAAAGCTATTTAAAAAGTGACAGAAAAAGCTAATTGAAAAGCTAAAAGGAAAAGCCCCAAAAATGCTACCCAGCAAACAAAAAGTAAAACTTGTTCACTCTCCCTCTGGTTTTAACTCACCACTTAGAAAAGTTCCACTTGGTTTAAGTTCCTACAGCTTCACAATGAGCAGGCTCAGGATGAGTCCTACACACAGTTATATAGACTGCAGGCACCTGTGAGCAATCACCCCCTCCCCCTACTTAATAGCCTGAAGGAACCAAAGAAGAAAAAAAAAGAAAAAAGAAAAAGCTATTTAAAAAGTGACAGAAAAAGCTAATTGAAAAGCTAAAAGGAAAAGCCCCAAAAATGCTACCCAGCAAACAAAAAGTAAAACTTGTTCACTCTCCCTCTGGTTTTAACTCACCACTTAGAAAAGTTCCACTTGGTTTAAGTTCCTACAGCTTCACAATGAGCAGGCTCAGGATGAGTCCTACACACAGTTATATAGACTGCAGGCACCTGTGAGCAAACACCCCCTCCCCCTACTTAATAGCCTGAAGGAACCAAAGAAGAAAAAAAAAAAAAAAAAAAAGCTATTTAAAAAGTGACAGAAAAAGCTAATTGAAAAGCTAAAAGGAAAAGCCCCAAAAATGCTACCCAGCAAACAAAAAGTAAAACTTGTTCACTCTCCCTCTGGTTTTAACTCACCACTTAGAAAAGTTCCACTTGGTTTAAGTTCCTACAGCTTCACAATGAGCAGGCTCAGGATGAGTCCTACACACAGTTATATAGACTGCAGGCACCTGTGAGCAATCACCCCCTCCCCCTACTCAATAGCCTGAAGGAACCAAAGAAGAAAAAAAAAAAAAAGCTATTTAAAAAGTGACAGAAAAAGCTAATTGAAAAGCTAATAGGAAAAGCCCCAAAAATGCTACCCAGCAAACAAAAAGTAAAACTTGTTCACTCTCCCTCTGGTTTTAACTCACCACTTAGAAAAGTTCCACTTGGTTTAAGTTCCTACAGCTTCACAATGAGCAGGCTCAGGATGAGTCCTACACACAGTTATATAGACTGCAGGCACCTGTGAGCAATCACCCTCTCCCCCTACTTAATAGCCTGAAGGAACCAAAAAAGAAAAAAAAAAAAAAAAGCTATTTAAAAAGTGACAGAAAAAGCTAATTGAAAAGCTAAAAGGAAAAGCCCCAAAATGCTACCCAGCAAACAAAAAGTAAAACTTGTTCACTCTCCCTCTGGTTTTAACTCACCACTTAGAAAAGTTCCACTTGGTTTAAGTTCCTACAGCTTCACAATGAGCAGGCTCAGGATGAGTCCTACACACAGTTATATAGACTGCAGGCACCTGTGAGCAATCACCCCCTCCCCCTACTTAATAGCCTGAAGGAACCAAAGAAGAAAAAAAAAAAAAAGCTATTTAAAAAGTGACAGAAAAAGCTAATTGAGAAGCTAAAAGGAAAAGCCCCAAAAATGCTACCCAGCAAACAAAAAGTAAAACTTGTTCACTCTCCCTCTGGTTTTAACTCACCACTTAGGAAAGTTCCACTTGGTTTAAGTTCCTACAGCTTCACAATGAGCAGGCTCAGGATGAGTCCTATACACAGTTATATAGACTGCAGGCACCTGTGAGCAATCACCCCCTCCCCCTACTTAATAGCCTGAAGGAACCAAAGAAGAAAAAAAAAAAAAAAAGAAAAAGCTATTTAAAAAGTGACAGAAAAAGCTAATTGAAAAGCTAAAAGGAAAAGCCCCAAAAATGCTACCCAGCAAACAAAAAGTAAAACTTGTTCACTCTCCCTCTGGTTTTAACTCACCACTTAGAAAAGTTCCACTTGGTTTAAGTTCCTACAGCTTCACAATGAGCAGGCTCAGGATGAGTCCTACACACAGTTATATAGACTGCAGGCACCTGTGAGCAATCACCCCCTCCCCCTACTTAATAGCCTGAAGGAACCAAAGAAGAAAAAAAAAAAAAAGCTATTTAAAAAGTGACAGAAAAAGCTAATTGAGAAGCTAAAAGGAAAAGCCCCAAAAATGCTACCCAGCAAACAAAAAGTAAAACTTGTTCACTCTCCCTCTGGTTTTAACTCACCACTTAGGAAAGTTCCACTTGGTTTAAGTTCCTACAGCTTCACAATGAGCAGGCTCAGGATGAGTCCTATACACAGTTATATAGACTGCAGGCACCTGTGAGCAATCACCCCCTCCCCCTACTTAATAGCCTGAAGGAACCAAAGAAGAAAAAAAAAAAAAAAAGAAAAAGCTATTTAAAAAGTGACAGAAAAAGCTAATTGAAAAGCTAAAAGGAAAAGCCCCAAAAATGCTACCCAGCAAACAAAAAGTAAAACTTGTTCACTCTCCCTCTGGTTTTAACTCACCACTTAGAAAAGTTCCACTTGGTTTAAGTTCCTACAGCTTCACAATGAGCAGGCTCAGGATGAGTCCTACACACAGTTATATAGACTGCAGGCACCTGTGAGCAATCACCCCCTCCCCCTACTTAATAGCCTGAAGGAACCAAAGAAGAAAAAAAAAAAAAAAGCTACTTAAAAAGTGACAGAAAAAGCTAATTGAAAAGCTAAAAGGAAAAGCCCCAAAAATGCTACCCAGCAAACAAAAAGTAAAACTTGTTCACTCTCCCTCTGGTTTTAACTCACCACTTAGAAAAGTTCCACTTGGTTTAAGTTCCTACAGCTTCACAATGAGCAGGCTCAGGATGAGTCCTACACACAGTTATATAGACTGCAGGCACCTGTGAGCAATCACCCCCTCCCCCTACTTAATAGCCTGAAGGAACCAAAGAAGAAAAAAAAAAAAAAGAAAAAGCTATTTAAAAAGTGACAGAAAAAGCTAATTGAAAAGCTAAAAGGAAAAGCCCCAAAAATGCTACCCAGCAAACAAAAAGTAAAACTTGTTCACTCTCCCTCTGGTTTTAACCACCACTTAGAAAAGTTCCACTTGGTTTAAGTTCCTACAGCTTCACAATGAGCAGGCTCAGGGTGAGTCCTACACACAGTTATATAGACTGCAGGCACCTGTGAGCAATCACCCCCTCCCCCTACTTAATAGCCTGAAGGAACCAAAGAAGAAAAAAAAAAAAAAAGCTATTTAAAAAGTGACAGAAAAAGCTAATTGAAAAGCTAAAAGGAAAAGCCCCAAAAATGCTACCCAGCAAACAAAAAGTAAAACTTGTTCACTCTCCCTCTGGTTTTAACTCACCACTTAGAAAAGTTCCACTTGGCTTAAGTTCCTACAGCTTCACAATGAGCAGGCTCAGGATGAGTCCTACACACAGTTATATAGACTGCAGGCACCTGTGAGCAATCACCCCCTCCCCCTACTTAATAGCTTGAAGGAACCAAAGAAGAAAAAAAAAAAAAAAGCTATTTAAAAAGTGACAGAAAAAAGCTAATTGAAAAGCTAAAAGGAAAAGCCCCAAAAATGCTACCCAGCAAACAAAAAGTAAAACTTGTTCACTCTCCCTCTGGTTTTAACTCACCACTTAGAAAAGTTCCACTTGGTTTAAGTTCCTACAGCTTCACAATGAGCAGGCTCAGGATGAGTCCTACACACAGTTATATAGACTGCAGGCACCTGTGAGCAATCACCCCCTCCCCCTACTTAATAGCCTGAAGGAACCAAAGAAGAAAAAAAAAAAAAAGAAAAAGCTATTTAAAAAGTGACAGAAAAAGCTAATTGAAAAGCTAAAAGGAAAAGCCCCAAAAATGCTACCCAGCAAACAAAAAGTAAAACTTGTTCACTCTCCCTCTGGTTTTAACCACCACTTAGAAAAGTTCCACTTGGTTTAAGTTCCTACAGCTTCACAATGAGCAGGCTCAGGGTGAGTCCTACACACAGTTATATAGACTGCAGGCACCTGTGAGCAATCACCCCCTCCCCCTACTTAATAGCCTGAAGGAACCAAAGAAGAAAAAAAAAAAAAAAGCTATTTAAAAAGTGACAGAAAAAGCTAATTGAAAAGCTAAAAGGAAAAGCCCCAAAAATGCTACCCAGCAAACAAAAAGTAAAACTTGTTCACTCTCCCTCTGGTTTTAACTCACCACTTAGAAAAGTTCCACTTGGCTTAAGTTCCTACAGCTTCACAATGAGCAGGCTCAGGATGAGTCCTACACACAGTTATATAGACTGCAGGCACCTGTGAGCAATCACCCCCTCCCCCTACTTAATAGCTTGAAGGAACCAAAGAAGAAAAAAAAAAAAAAAGCTATTTAAAAAGTGACAGAAAAAGCTAATTGAAAAGCTAAAAGGAAAAGCCCCAAAAATGCTACCCAGCAAACAAAAAGTAAAACTTGTTCACTCTCCCTCTGGTTTTAACTCACCACTTAGAAAAGTTCCACTTGGTTTAAGTTCCTACAGCTTCACAATGAGCAGGCTCAGGATGAGTCCTACACACAGTTATATAGACTGCAGGCACCTGTGAGCAATCACCCCCTCCCCCTACTTAATAGCCTGAAGGAACCAAAGAAGAAAAAAAAAGAAAAAAGAAAAAGCTATTTAAAAAGTGACAGAAAAAGCTAATTGAAAAGCTAAAAGGAAAAGCCCCAAAAATGCTACCCAGCAAACAAAAAGTAAAACTTGTTCACTCTCCCTCTGGTTTTAACTCACCACTTAGAAAAGTTCCACTTGGTTTAAGTTCCTACAGCTTCACAATGAGCAGGCTCAGGATGAGTCCTACACACAGTTATATAGACTGCAGACACCTGTGAGCAATCACCCCCTCCCCCTACTTAATAGCCTGAAGGAACCAAAGAAGAAAAAAAAAAAAAAAAAAAAGCTATTTAAAAAGTGACAGAAAAAGCTAATTGAAAAGCTAAAAGGAAAAGCCCCAAAAATGCTACCCAGCAAACAAAAAGTAAAACTTGTTCACTCTCCCTCTGGTTTTAACTCACCACTTAGAAAAGTTCCACTTGGTTTAAGTTCCTACAGCTTCACAATGAGCAGGCTCAGGATGAGTCCTACACACAGTTATATAGACTGCAGGCACCTGTGAGCAATCACCCCCTCCCCCTACTCAATAGCCTGAAGGAACCAAAGAAGAAAAAAAAAAAAAAAAAAAAAAAAAGCTATTTAAAAAGTGACAGAAAAAGCTAATTGAAAAGCTAATAGGAAAAGCCCCAAAAATGCTACCCAGCAAACAAAAAGTAAAACTTGTTCACTCTCCCTCTGGTTTTAACTCACCACTTAGAAAAGTTCCACTTGGTTTAAGTTCCTACAGCTTCACAATGAGCAGGCTCAGGATGAGTCCTACACACAGTTATATAGACTGCAGGCACCTGTGAGCAATCACCCCCTCCCCCTACTTAATAGCCTGAAGGAACCAAAAAAGAAAAAAAAAAAAAAAAAAAAAAAGCTATTTAAAAAGTGACAGAAAAAGCTAATTGAAAAGCTAAAAGGAAAAGCCCCAAAATGCTACCCAGCAAACAAAAAGTAAAACTTGTTCACTCTCCCTCTGGTTTTAACTCACCACTTAGAAAAGTTCCACTTGGTTTAAGTTCCTACAGCTTCACAATGAGCAGGCTCAGGATGAGTCCTACACACAGTTATATAGACTGCAGGCACCTGTGAGCAATCACCCCCTCCCCCTACTTAATAGCCTGAAGGAACCAAAGAAGAAAAAAAAAAAAAAAGCTATTTAAAAAGTGACAGAAAAAGCTAATTGAAAAGCTAAAAGGAAAAGCCCCAAAAATGCTACCCAGCAAACAAAAAGTAAAACTTGTTCACTCTCCCTCTGGTTTTAACTCACCACTTAGGAAAGTTCCACTTGGTTTAAGTTCCTACAGCTTCACAATGAGCAGGCTCAGGATGAGTCCTATACACAGTTATATAGACTGCAGGCACCTGTGAGCAATCACCCCCTCCCCCTACTTAATAGCCTGAAGGAACCAAAGAAGAAAAAAAAAAAAAAGAAAAAGCTATTTAAAAAGTGACAGAAAAAGCTAATTGAAAAGCTAAAAGGAAAAGCCCCAAAAATGCTACCCAGCAAACAAAAAGTAAAACTTGTTCACTCTCCCTCTGGTTTTAACTCACCACTTAGAAAAGTTCCACTTGGTTTAAGTTCCTACAGCTTCACAATGAGCAGGCTCAGGATGAGTCCTACACACAGTTATATAGACTGCAGGCACCTGTGAGCAATCACCCCCTCCCCCTACTTAATAGCCTGAAGGAACCAAAGAAGAAAAGAAAAAAAAAAAGCTACTTAAAAAGTGACAGAAAAAGCTAATTGAAAAGCTAAAAGGAAAAGCCCCAAAAATGCTACCCAGCAAACAAAAAGTAAAACTTGTTCACTCTCCCTCTGGTTTTAACTCACCACTTAGAAAAGTTCCACTTGGTTTAAGTTCCTACAGCTTCACAATGAGCAGGCTCAGGATGAGTCCTACACACAGTTATATAGACTGCAGGCACCTGTGAGCAATCACCCCCTCCCCCTACTTAATAGCCTGAAGGAACCAAAGAAGAAAAGAAAAAAAAAAAGCTACTTAAAAAGTGACAGAAAAAGCTAATTGAAAAGCTAAAAGGAAAAGCCCCAAAAATGCTACCCAGCAAACAAAAAGTAAAACTTGTTCACTCTCCCTCTGGTTTTAACTCACCACTTAGAAAAGTTCCACTTGGTTTAAGTTCCTACAGCTTCACAATGAGCAGGCTCAGGATGAGTCCTACACACAGTTATATAGACTGCAGGCACCTGTGAGCAATCACCCCCTCCCCCTACTTAATAGCCTGAAGGAACCAAAGAAGAAAAAAAAAAAAAAAGAAAAAGCTATTTAAAAAGTGACAGAAAAAGCTAATTGAAAAGCTAAAAGGAAAAGCCCCAAAAATGCTACCCAGCAAACAAAAAGTAAAACTTGTTCACTCTCCCTCTGGTTTTAACTCACCACTTAGAAAAGTTCCACTTGGTTTAAGTTCCTACAGCTTCACAATGAGCAGGCTCAGGATGAGTCCTACACACAGTTATATAGACTGCAGGCACCTGTGAGCAATCACCCCCTCCCCCTACTTAATAGCCTGAAGGAACCAAAGAAGAAAAAAAAAAAAAAAAGCTATTTAAAAAGTGACAGAAAAAGCTAATTGAAAAGCTAAAAGGAAAAGCCCCAAAAATGCTACCCAGCAAACAAAAAGTAAAACTTGTTCACTCTCCCTCTGGTTTTAACTCACCACTTAGAAAAGTTCCACTTGGCTTAAGTTCCTACAGCTTCACAATGAGCAGGCTCAGGATGAGTCCTACACACAGTTATATAGACTGCAGGCACCTGTGAGCAATCACCCCCTCCCCCTACTTAATAGCCTGAAGGAACCAAAGAAGAAAAAAAAAAAAAAAAAAAAAAAAAAAAAAGCTATTTAAAAAGTGACAGAAAAAGCTAGTTGAAAAGCTAAAAGGAAAAGCCCCAAAAATGCTACCCAGCAAACAAAAAGTAAAACTTGTTCACTCTCCCTCTGGTTTTAACTCACCACTTAGAAAAGTTCCACTTGGTTTAAGTTCCTACAGCTTCACAATGAGCAGGCTCAGGATGAGTCCTACACACAGTTATATAGACTGCAGGCACCTGTGAGCAATCACCCCCTCCCCCTACTTAATAGCCTGAAGGAACCAAAGAAGAAAAAAAAAGAAAAAAGAAAAAGCTATTTAAAAAGTGACAGAAAAAGCTAATTGAAAAGCTAAAAGGAAAAGCCCCAAAAATGCTACCCAGCAAACAAAAAGTAAAACTTGTTCACTCTCCCTCTGGTTTTAACTCACCACTTAGAAAAGTTCCACTTGGTTTAAGTTCCTACAGCTTCACAATGAGCAGGCTCAGGATGAGTCCTACACACAGTTATATAGACTGCAGACACCTGTGAGCAATCACCCCCTCCCCCTACTTAATAGCCTGAAGGAACCAAAGAAGAAAAAAAAAAAAAAAAAAAAGCTATTTAAAAAGTGACAGAAAAAGCTAATTGAAAAGCTAAAAGGAAAAGCCCCAAAAATGCTACCCAGCAAACAAAAAGTAAAACTTGTTCACTCTCCCTCTGGTTTTAACTCACCACTTAGAAAAGTTCCACTTGGTTTAAGTTCCTACAGCTTCACAATGAGCAGGCTCAGGATGAGTCCTACACACAGTTATATAGACTGCAGGCACCTGTGAGCAATCACCCCCTCCCCCTACTCAATAGCCTGAAGGAACCAAAGAAGAAAAAAAAAAAAAAAAAAAAAAAAAGCTATTTAAAAAGTGACAGAAAAAGCTAATTGAAAAGCTAATAGGAAAAGCCCCAAAAATGCTACCCAGCAAACAAAAAGTAAAACTTGTTCACTCTCCCTCTGGTTTTAACTCACCACTTAGAAAAGTTCCACTTGGTTTAAGTTCCTACAGCTTCACAATGAGCAGGCTCAGGATGAGTCCTACACACAGTTATATAGACTGCAGGCACCTGTGAGCAATCACCCCCTCCCCCTACTTAATAGCCTGAAGGAACCAAAAAAGAAAAAAAAAAAAAAAAAAAAAAAGCTATTTAAAAAGTGACAGAAAAAGCTAATTGAAAAGCTAAAAGGAAAAGCCCCAAAATGCTACCCAGCAAACAAAAAGTAAAACTTGTTCACTCTCCCTCTGGTTTTAACTCACCACTTAGAAAAGTTCCACTTGGTTTAAGTTCCTACAGCTTCACAATGAGCAGGCTCAGGATGAGTCCTACACACAGTTATATAGACTGCAGGCACCTGTGAGCAATCACCCCCTCCCCCTACTTAATAGCCTGAAGGAACCAAAGAAGAAAAAAAAAAAAAAAGCTATTTAAAAAGTGACAGAAAAAGCTAATTGAAAAGCTAAAAGGAAAAGCCCCAAAAATGCTACCCAGCAAACAAAAAGTAAAACTTGTTCACTCTCCCTCTGGTTTTAACTCACCACTTAGGAAAGTTCCACTTGGTTTAAGTTCCTACAGCTTCACAATGAGCAGGCTCAGGATGAGTCCTATACACAGTTATATAGACTGCAGGCACCTGTGAGCAATCACCCCCTCCCCCTACTTAATAGCCTGAAGGAACCAAAGAAGAAAAAAAAAAAAAAGAAAAAGCTATTTAAAAAGTGACAGAAAAAGCTAATTGAAAAGCTAAAAGGAAAAGCCCCAAAAATGCTACCCAGCAAACAAAAAGTAAAACTTGTTCACTCTCCCTCTGGTTTTAACTCACCACTTAGAAAAGTTCCACTTGGTTTAAGTTCCTACAGCTTCACAATGAGCAGGCTCAGGATGAGTCCTACACACAGTTATATAGACTGCAGGCACCTGTGAGCAATCACCCCCTCCCCCTACTTAATAGCCTGAAGGAACCAAAGAAGAAAAGAAAAAAAAAAAGCTACTTAAAAAGTGACAGAAAAAGCTAATTGAAAAGCTAAAAGGAAAAGCCCCAAAAATGCTACCCAGCAAACAAAAAGTAAAACTTGTTCACTCTCCCTCTGGTTTTAACTCACCACTTAGAAAAGTTCCACTTGGTTTAAGTTCCTACAGCTTCACAATGAGCAGGCTCAGGATGAGTCCTACACACAGTTATATAGACTGCAGGCACCTGTGAGCAATCACCCCCTCCCCCTACTTAATAGCCTGAAGGAACCAAAGAAGAAAAAAAAAAAAAAAGAAAAAGCTATTTAAAAAGTGACAGAAAAAGCTAATTGAAAAGCTAAAAGGAAAAGCCCCAAAAATGCTACCCAGCAAACAAAAAGTAAAACTTGTTCACTCTCCCTCTGGTTTTAACTCACCACTTAGAAAAGTTCCACTTGGTTTAAGTTCCTACAGCTTCACAATGAGCAGGCTCAGGATGAGTCCTACACACAGTTATATAGACTGCAGGCACCTGTGAGCAATCACCCCCTCCCCCTACTTAATAGCCTGAAGGAACCAAAGAAGAAAAAAAAAAAAAAAAGCTATTTAAAAAGTGACAGAAAAAGCTAATTGAAAAGCTAAAAGGAAAAGCCCCAAAAATGCTACCCAGCAAACAAAAAGTAAAACTTGTTCACTCTCCCTCTGGTTTTAACTCACCACTTAGAAAAGTTCCACTTGGCTTAAGTTCCTACAGCTTCACAATGAGCAGGCTCAGGATGAGTCCTACACACAGTTATATAGACTGCAGGCACCTGTGAGCAATCACCCCCTCCCCCTACTTAATAGCCTGAAGGAACCAAAGAAGAAAAAAAAAAAAAAAAAAAAAAAAAAAAAAGCTATTTAAAAAGTGACAGAAAAAGCTAGTTGAAAAGCTAAAAGGAAAAGCCCCAAAAATGCTACCCAGCAAACAAAAAGTAAAACTTGTTCACTCTCCCTCTGGTTTTAACTCACCACTTAGAAAAGTTCCACTTGGTTTAAGTTCCTACAGCTTCACAATGAGCAGGCTCAGGATGAGTCCTACACACAGTTATATAGACTGCAGGCACCTGTGAGCAATCACCCCTCCCCCTACTTAATAGCCTGAAGGAACCAAGGAAGAAAAAAAAAATAAATAAATAAAAAAAGCTATTTAAAAAGTGACAGAAAAAGCTAATTGAAAAGCTAAAAGGAAAAGCCCTAAAAATGCTACTCAGCAAACAAAAAGTAAAACTTGTTCACTCTCCCTCTGGTTTTAACTCACCACTTAGAAAAGTTCCACTTGGTTTAAGTTCCTACAGCTTCAGAATAAGCAGGCTCAGGATGAGTCCTACACACAGTTATATAGACTGAAGGCACCTGTGAGCAATCACCCCCTCCCCCTACTTAATAGCCTGAAGGAACCAAAAAAAAAAAAAAAAGCTATTTAAAAAGTGACAGAAAAAGCTAATTGAAAAGCTAAAAGGAAAAGCCCCAAAAATGCTACCCAGCAAACAAAAAGTAAAACTTGTTCACTCTCCCTCTGGTTTTAACTCACCACTTAGAAAAGTTCCACTTGGTTTAAGTTCTTACAGCTTCACAATGAGCAGTAAACATTTGAGTTTCACATAGAATGAAATCAAATTAGAATAGAAAAGATTAGAATAGAAAATAATAGAAAAGAATAGCATAGAAAACATATATTATATTTTATTCTATTCTGTTCTATTGTTTTTCAATTCTATTCTTTTATATTATTTTCTATTCTATTCTAATCTTTTCTATTTGAATTCAAAATCATTCTATGCGAAATTCGAATTTCGGAAAATGGTGATATACAGTTGAAATAAAAAGTATGTGAACCTTTTTGAATGGATATATGGAATATGGATTTCTGCACAAATTGGTCATAAAATGTGATCTGATCTTCATCTAAGTCACAACGATAGACAATCACAGTCTGCTTAAACTAATAACACACAAAGAATTAAATGTTACCATTTTTTTTTGAACACACTATGTAAACATTCACAGTGCAGATGGAAAAAGGTGGAAAAAGTATGTGAACCCCTAGGCCAGGGGTTTCAAAGTACCAGCCCGCGGCCATTTGCAGCCCACGGACTGGTTAAAAATGGCCCGCAGGCAGGGCCAATCCAGGACTAGAGGTCGACTGATATTTGGCCATTAGGCCGATATATAGCACTGGCCGCCATTCCTCTTCCCTTCTCCACACTCAGCGCTTGATGCTTGTGTGAAACTGACACCTAACAAGAGGAGAGAGACAGAGGGATCTGTCAGAATTGAGGTTGATGTCGGGGTGGGCAGGACCCGGCCGGGGTGGGCGGGACCCAGCCAATATCAAACACCAGCCAATGGGATCTGGGCGTGTATGTGGCCCGCCCCTTTTCTTAAGCAGCCCAATCATTGGCTGGTGTTTGATAGCTGCTGGGTCCTGCCCACCCGGCCGGGTCCCGCCCACCCCGATATCAACCTCAATTCTGACAGATCCCACTGTCTCTCTCCTCTTGTTACGTGTCAGTTTCACACAAGCATCAAGCGCTGAGTGTGGACAGCTCCTTGTCAGTTTCACACACGGTTACACTCCGCTCAGTGTGAAACCTGCCAGTGCCAATCAGTGCCACCTGCCAGTGCCACCTGCCATTGCCTACGAGTGCCACTGCCAATCAGTGCCACCTGCCAGTGCCAGCCAGTGCCTGCCAGTGCCACCTTCCGCCACCTGCCAGTGCCACGCCAATCAGTGCACCTGCCAGTGCCACGCCAATCAGTGCCACCTGCCAGTGCCAATAGTGCCACCTGCCAGTTCCAAACCAGTGCCACCTTCCAGTCCCAAACCAGTGCCACTTGCCAATGCCTGCCAGTGCCAACTTCCAGTGCCAACCAGTGCCACTGCCAATAAGTGCCACCTGCCAGTGCCATTGCCAATCAGTGCCACCTGCCAGTGCCATCTGTCAGTGCCAATCAGTGCCAACTGCCAATCAGTGCCACGTGACACCTGCCAGTGACAGACAGTGCCACCTGCCTAAGCCAACCAGTGCCACCTGCCACAGCCAACTAGTGCCATCTGTACTGAGGACATCAAGTGTGTGGTAGAGTGACAGGAGCAAGCAGGGAGGAGTGGAGTAGGTGAGGTTTTTTTTTTAAATCGGCCTAAAATATCGGCCACAAAAATCGGCATCATATATCGGCCATCAGCCGCCCCGATTTCTAAATATCGGTATTGGCATCGGCCTCTATCCAGGACGTCTTTTTGAACTGCACCCAGGCACCACAGAGGGGGAGGCGCCAAAGAGCTTTACCTCTCCATCTCCTCTCTCCTCTCTGCTGCACGCTGCTGCAGCCCAGAGAGAGAACAGAGCAGAGGAAGTAGCGGAGGAAGGATCCGCTCATCAATCTGCCCAAATAGGCATTGACGATCGACCAGAGCCCTGATCCAGGGTCCTTCTGCCACCTCAGGGCGGGAGATTGTGTTCTCTGGGTCCCCTGTCACTAGGCCTGTGTGGAAGCCAGGAGGAGATGACTTGGGAGGCAGATGATCCTGACTGCCAGGAGAGGTGAGCGAGCCATCACACTGCAGCAAAGTCCTTAGTGGGGTGACTGGGGTAGAAATTTGTGCAGTGTGGGGGGTATTTTATGCAGTGTGGAGGGTGATTATGTAGTGTGGGGTGTAATTGTGTAGTGTGGGGGTAATTATGGAGTGTGAGGGGGTATTTTATGGAGTGTGGGGCTATTTGTGCAGTGTGGGGGGTAATTATGGAGTGTGGGGGGTAATTATGGAGTGTGGGGGGTATTTATGCAGTGTGGGGGGTAATGCTGGGGGTTAATAATGCGTTTGCTGACACCAATGCTGGGTTAATAATGCGTTTGCTGACACCAGTGCTGGGGGTTAATAATGCGTTTACTGATACGAGTGCTGGGGGTTAATAATGCATTTATCAACACCATTGCTGGGTATAATAATGCATTTGCTGACACCAACGCTGGGGGTTAATAATGCGTTTGCTGACACCAGTGCTGGGGCTTAATAATGTGTGTGCTGACATCAGTGCTGGGTATAGTATAGTATATTATTGCTGGTATAGTTTATTGTTTTTGAAGCTTGGAAAGTGTGCATGCGGCCCCCATGGGATATGAAAACTTGTCATGTGGCCCTCAGGCAATTTGAGTTTGAGACCCCTGCCCTAGACTAATGAGATCTCCAAGAGCTAATTGGAGTGAGGTGTCAGCCAACTGGAGTCCAATCAATGAGATGAGATTGGAGGTGTTGGTTACAGCTGCCCTGGCCTATAAAAAACACACACCAGTTCGGGGTTTGCTTTTCACAAGAAGCATTGCCTGATGTGAATGATGCCTCGCACAAAAGAGCTCTCAGAAGACCTACGATTAAGAATTGTTGACTTGCATAAAGCTGGAAAGGGTTATAAAAGTATCTCCAAAAGCCTTGCTATTCATCAGTCCATGGTAAGACAAATTGTCTATAAATGGAGAGAGTTCATCACTGCTGCTGCTCTCCCTAGGAGTGGGCGTCCTGTAAAGATGACTGCAAGAGCAAAGCACAGACTGCTCAGTGAGGTGAAGAAGAATCCTAGAGTGTCAGCTAAAGACTTATAAAGGTCTCTGGCATATACTAATATCCCTGTTAGCGACAGACATCCCAATAATATTGCTGAACTGAAACAGTTCTGTAAAGAGATATGGTCAAGAATTACTCCTGACCGCTGTGCACGTCTGATCTGAAACTACAGGAAACGTTTGGTTGAAGTTATTGCTGCCAAAGGAGGTTCACCCAGTTATTAAATGCAAGGGTTCACATACTTTTTCCACCTGCACTGTGAATGTTTACATGGTGTGTTCAATAAAAACATGGTAACATTTCATTCTTTGTGTGTTATTAGTTTAAGCAGACTGTGATTGTCTATTGTTGTGACTTAGATGAAGATCAGATCACATTTTATGACCAATTTGTGCAGAAATCCATATCATTCCAAAAGGGTTCACATACTTTTTATTGCAACGGTATATATAAATATTATATATATATATCACCATTTTCCGAAATTCTAATTTCCTATAGAATGAAATTGAAATAGAATAGAATAGAAAATAATAGAAAAGAATAAACTAGAAAAACAATAGAACAGAATAGAATAAAATATAATATATACCGTATTTATCAGCGTATAACACGAGCCGGCGTATAACACGCACCCCAAGTTTAGGAGGGAATTTTAAGGAAAAAAAGTTTTAGGAGGAAAGTTTAAGGAAAAAAAGCTTACATTTAAATGCCCATCAATGCAGCCTTATCAGTGTCCATCTGCAGCCTTCCCCTTTTATCTCTATCATAATTTCTCTCATCATGATGCTGCATTACAAGCTATTACTTTGTTACTTTTTTGCCTTCTGATTATTATATTATCTGTTTGATTCCATCATAGATATCCTCCCGATGAAGCGGCCATTGTCCTTGAAACTAGTCGAGGAAAAAGACAGCTGTGATCTATTGTCCTACTGTGATTCTCCCCTTCGGGGGTCAATCTTTTCACTGGTGACATAACTGTACCGCTACCATGTTTTTATTTGTAAATGATGATTTGTTTGTTGGCATCAATAAATTCTTTGTTATATTTTTTATATCTTTGTTATATTATTTCAAATGTATTGTTTTTACTGTACCGTGATAGTCCAATTGCCCCCCCCTTTCCCGTGGCAACCTAGCTGGGGACTAGGTTGCCAATCTTTCTACTCAATTATCTCTGGATGATGGTACAAGTCCCTATCAGTCCCTATTTTGATTACCCATCTTAGAGGCCTACCTACTTTCTATATTCATTAGGTGGATAACACACCTGGTGCATTTATATTGTTGAGTGGGATTTTGGGTGTGCGATCAGAGTGGATATGGCTGTTCCTGGCCTTCTCCCCCCACCGTATTGCTCCCATTTCATCCCACCCTCCAGCAAACAACCCCCATTGACATATGTTCTCTGCAGGGTCGGCCTCCTACATTATTATAATTACTCTTAGTTTATTACTTTACGTTGTAAAGTTGTAACCTTTAGCCTCTATGCAACCATGCACCTTAGACGTCCTTTGGTTGGGCCAGACTAACTTTTATTTACCTTATTACAGGCTACCCGCCTACTCTGTACCATGATTAGGGATGAGCTTCGAGTTCGAGTCGAACTCATGTTCGACTCGAACATTAGCTGTTCACAAGTTCGCCGAACACCGAACAATTTGGGGTGTTCGCGGCAAATTCGAATGCCGCGGAACACCCTTTAAAAGTCTATGGGAGAAATCAAAAGTGCTAATTTTAAAGGCTTATATGCAAGTTATTGTCATAAAAAGTGTTTGGGGACCTGGGTCCTGCCCCAGGGGACATGGATCAATGCAAAAAAAAGTTTTAAAAACGGACGTTTTTTCAGGAGCAGTGATTTTAATAATGCTTAAAGTCAAACAATAAAAGTGTAATATCCCTTTAAATTTCGTACCTGGGGGGTGTCTATAGTATGCCTGTAAAGGGGCGCATGTTTCCCGTGTTTAGAACAGTCTGACAGCAAAATGACATTTGGAAGGAAAAAACACATTTAAAACTACCCGCGGCTATTGCATTGCCGACAATACACATAGAAGTTCATTGATAAAAACGGCATGGGAATTCCCCCCAGGGAAACCCCGAACCAAAATTAAAAAAAAAAAAAATGACGTGGGGGGGTCCCCCTAAATTCCATACCAGGCCCTTCAGGTCTGGTATGGATATTAAGGGGAACCCCGGCCAAAATTAAAAAAAAAAAATGACGTGGGGTTCCCCCTAAATTCCATACCAGACCCTTCAGGTCTGGTATGGATTTTAAGGGGAACCCCGCGCCAAAAAAAAAAAAAAAAACGGCGTGGGGTTCCCCCAAAAATCCATACCAGACCCTTATCCGAGCACGCAACCTGGCAGGCCGCAGGAAAAGAGGGGGGGACGAGAGTGTGGCCCCCCCTCCTGAACCGTACCAGGCCACATGCCCTCAACATTGGGAGGGTGCTTTGGGGTAGCCCCCCAAAACACCTTGTCCCCATGTTGATGAGGACAAGGGCCTCATCCCCACAACCGTGGCCGGTGGTTGTGGGGGTCTGCAGGCGGGGGGCTTATCGGAATCTGGAAGCCCCCTTTAACAAGGGGACCCCCAGATCCCGGCCCCCCCCCTGTGTGAAATGGTAAGGGGGTACTTACCCCTACCATTTCATTAAAAAACTGTCAAAATAGTTAAAAATGACAAGAGACAGTTTTTGACAATTCCTTTATTTAAATGCTTCTTCTATCTTCCTTCATCTTCTTCTGGTTCTTCTGGCTCTTCTGGTTCTTCCTCCGGCGTTCTCGTCCAGCATCTTCTCCGCGGCGTCTTCTATCTTCTTCTCCTCGGGCCGCTCCGCACCCATGGCATGAGGGGAGGCTCCCGCTCTTCTCTTCATCTTCTTCTTCATCCTCTTCTCTTCTTCATCTTCTTCATCTTCATCTTCTCTTCTTTTCTTCTGCGGGCCGCTCCGCATCCATGCATGGAGGGAGGCTCCCGCTGTGTGACGGCGTCTCCTCGTCTGACGGTTCTTAAATAACGGGGGGCGGGGCCACCCGGTGACCCCGCCCCCCTCTGACGCACGGGACATGACGGGACTTCCCTGTGGCATTCCCCGTGACGTCACAGGGAAGTCCCGTCAAGTCATCGTGCGTCAGAGGGGGGCGGGGTCACCCTTCAGGCACCAACACTTGCTGGTTTAACTATGATACCTTTTCCCTTTTCTTATAGATCACTCTGGCATTGGTGGACAGCCCTATTATGCCTCCACCCCTTGCCCAAGATTTATTAGTGCTTTAGACTGTGGCCACATACTGGAAACCCCCCCCCCAGTGGGTTTGCCTCTCCCGGGACCCTTATACATATTTTTCTACATCACCACCAGGTATATGCTGCTCCGCCTATTCACCTAAATTGCACCATTTTTCACTCCCCCTCTCCCCTGTTTTATTACTTTTGTCACTCTGCCCTTTTTCTTCCTTTTCTTCCCTCTCTCCCCTCTTTCTTTCCTCCCCCCCCCCCCCCTTGGTGTTTCTCTGGTTCTCCACCCTTCCTTTTCCTTTCCTCCTTTTACCCCTTTTCTTTGATCCTGTTTCACTTTTCCCTTTTTTCCCAATTATTTCTCCCCCTTTGTTTCACACTCACACCAATGTACTACGCATTCACTTTCTTACCCCCATGTACCTTACATCCAATCAACTGTATGTTTCATTTCACACTTTTTTATCTTTCACCTGGGTTTCCCACTCACCATTTGATGTTCCTTTTTATCACGTTTTTTTCACTTTTTTTCAAATTTTTTTCACGTGGCTTAAATGCATACTCTGCACATCTCACCTTATCTCATCACTTTTTATAATTGTTTTCATGTCAATCCCACACTCACTCACTTTATCACTGACCCATAATCATGGTTTAGCAAGTTTCCAGCATATCCATGCCTTTACCTTATTTATTCAGATTCCAGTCGTCATTATTTGTGGCTCCCCCGAGTCGCCGCGGGAGACCACCCTTTGGTGGTGGCGCTCTGCGCCTAGTGGCTATGGGGACATAGGTAAGCAGCCTCGCTCCTTTCCCCCCTTTTATCCCTATCATTATTTCTCTCATCATGATGCTGCATTACAAGCTATTACTTTTTTACTTTTTTGCCTTCCGATTATTATATTATCTGTTTGATTCCATCATAGATATCCTCCCGATGAAGCGGCCATTGTCCGCGAAACTAGTCGAGGAAAAAGACATCTGTGATCTATTGTCCTACTGTGATTCTTCCCTTCGGGGGTCAATCTTTTCACTGGTGACATAACTGTACCGCTACCATGTTTTTATTTGTAAATGATGATTTGTTTGTGTTGGCATCAATAAATCCTTTGTTATAAGAATGTATTTCGGCGATAAAAGCTGAAAGGGTGGCTCACAACGCTGAGGTCGCCAGGTTACAGGATGACGAGAAGGATTGTGCGGGGAGACATGCTGGCAGTCCTTCTGAGTCCACATATTTGTCTCTGATGGAGGCTAGGCGTCTTCTCTCTCTACATTTCTCGGATCTGGCTCATACCGAGTTGAGACACAGGACTAACTTAGTTTTTGCAGAAGGTGATAAAAATTGAAAATTACTGGCAAGGCTGGTGGCAGTTGATAATCAAATAACAAACATTCCAGTAGTTAGAGGGTGGGATGGCACTATGATCAGGGACCCCTTAGGTATACTGGAGGAATTTAAAAACTTCTTTTCTGAACTCTATGCTCCTATACTGAGGTATGATCAGGCAGATTTGAATGCTCTTTTGGATACGCTGACCACCCCGAGTTTATCTGAAACTGATAAAGTGGAATTAGATAGTAAAATCACTACCAAAGAGATAATGGCAGCTATTTTTGACTTCCCACCCTGTAAGGCTCCGGGACCGGATGGCCTTCCCATGGATTTTTATAAAAACCATGCTGACGAATTAGCCCCCAGACTGAACACACTCCTGGCCAAATGTTTAGAGCAGGGCAGTCTTCCGGCCTCTATGCTAGATGCCTATATGGTGCTATTACTGAAACCGGGTAAAGATCCCTTAGATTGTTCTTCATACAGGCCAATCTCCCTCTTAAACTCGGACCTGAAGATACTGACGAAGGTATTGGCCAACAGACTGGTCGGGGTGATCCCCTCCTAGGTCAATATTGACCAAACGGGTTTCATGCCCGGTAAATCCACTGACACTAATTTGAGAAGGTTGTTTACCCACCTCCAACTACCGGGGTCTGAGGAGGGAACCAGAATTATTGTTTCGATCGACATAGAAAAGGCGTTCGACTCAATTGATTGGTCGTATATGCTCCGGTGCTGGAGGTGATGGGGTTCAGAAGCATTTTTAGGAGGTGGATAATGTTGTTATATTGCAATCCCAGAGTAGCAATTAGATTGGGTCAGAACACTTCTCCCTTCTTCTCGGTGGGCAGGGGCACCAGGCAGGGGTGCCCTCTGTCCCCATTTTTATTTGCGCTTATGATGGAACCCTTAGCAGTAGCACTCAGAATGTCTAGTGAAGTCAAAGCAATTAGAGTGTTATTAGAGAGCCATTAAGGAATGTCTAGCTTTATATGCGGATGACATGCTCTTGTTTTTGGAGGACCCTGGACCATCACTGCAGGCGGTTCTAAAAATTTTCAATGATTTCACAGTTTTTTCGGGACTAAAGGTGAACTGGAGCAAATCCTCCATTTTGCCATTAGATGTTGGGGCCAGGAAAGAGGCTGTCCATAATTTGCCTCTGAAGTGGGTTTCTTCCATCAAATACTTAGGAGTTAAAATTACTGCAGACAGTCCTGAATATGTGACTCTTAATCTACTGCCCCTATTGTCCTTTTTTAAGCAGAAGGCTCAGGCCTGGCAAAGGCTCCCTCTGTCACTGATAGGGAGGATAAATTTATTGAAAATGAAAATTCTTCCAGTCATACTCTATTTTTTGAGACATGCTCCGGTACAGCCTCCCAAATCCTTTTTTAAAAAACTAGAGGGCATAACCAGTTCATTCATATGGGCCCCCAAACAACCTCGCATAGGACTTAAGGTACTTCAGGAACCTTGGGGGCAGGGGGGTTTGGCCTTGCCTGACTGGAAGAAGTATTACCTAGCTGGTCAGATGGTATTTGTCCATAAATGGTTGACATCTGATGACGGAGATTCAGCAACTGTTGTGGAGGCGGCTCACTTGGGGTCATATGAGACAGGGGTGTTGGGTCGGAGTTTCCTTTGACATTGGCCATGAAGGCCACTATTAAGGCTTGGGGGAGGCAGTGGTGTTGGCGCGCCCGAGCTACTTGGGTTTCTCACCTCAGACTCCCCTGTGGGGGAACCCCAAGTTGTCTCAATTCTACTCCTTTCAAGATCCCATGGTGTGGGTGGTCAGGGGAATTAAGTTGCTAAAGGACATCGCCAAAGAAGGAATACTTCTGACTTTTGAACAGCTAAAGACTAAGCATAACCTCCCTAACTCATATTTCTTCAGATACATACAGCTTCGTCATGCATTTCAGGCCCAATTCAGAGATAGGCTTTAGAAGACATGCTCATGGTAGAAGACCTCCCTAAAACTTTGTCGGTTACACATAAAGAACTGTTTAAGAAAAGTCCGGCGGCAATGGCTAAATGTAGAGAGCGCTGGGAGAGTGAAGTCCCCGATATGGATGGGGAGGACTGGGATAAAATATGGGTGCATCCCTTCAAATATTTAGTCTCTGCAAGAGACAGGCTCATACACTTTAAATTTTTACACAGAATTTATTTTACACCGGCCAGATTGGCTGTAATCTACCCATCAGTCTCTTCGGCTTGTTGGAGATGTGGATTTTCACCGGCAGATGCCAAACATATTTTCTGGGATTGCCCGCACATCAAGACGTTCTGGGAAGGAGTAATAACATGTATAGAAGAAATTTTAGGTATACCTATCCCATTGTCCATTAGAGTATGTTTGTTGGGCCTAGTAGAGGAGGTAGTTCCATCCAGAGCTCTTAGAACATTATTAAACATTCTATTTTTCTATGCAAGAAAAGCCATATTATTTAAATGGAGGAATTCCGCTCCCCCTGGTGTTCCATTTTGGAAGGGTCTCGTAAATTCCATGATGCCATATTATAAGGCAACGTACCAATCTAGAGGGTGCGGAAAAAAGTTTGACAAAGTTTGGCAGGCTTGGTTTGGCACGGAGGTTACGGCTGGATAGTTCTACCCTAGATCTAATATGAGACAAAGTCATAGTCATGGGATACTTATATAGCCAAATACATTTGGAAGGGTGGGAGTTAGTGGTAGTTGTGTCCTTTGGTTCATAAATTAGCTAACCATTAAGTAAGGTGCAGTGCTTTGGGGAGTATAATAAACTCATACATTCATAATTACATCGTTTTACTTCAGATGGTCCCCCATTGGTAAAATAAAGAGAAGTCATTTTTCTTAATTGTGGTGAACTGTGGTATGGGAGGTTGGGGGGGGGGGTGGTTAGGTATAAGATGTCGCCTGTGTTGGGTAGACAAATGTTGGTTTTAAGTTGACCATGTAGGTAAAGGAATGGCCGGTGTTGTGCCGGTTACTCCACTAGTTGTGTATGTTTATATGTTCAAAAAATGTAATAAACAGAATTTATAAAAAAAAAAAAATCCTTTGTTATATTTTTTATATCTTTGTTATATTATTTCAAATGTCTTGTTTTTACTGTACCATGATAGTCCAATTGCCCCCCCTTTCCCGTGGCAACCTAGCTGGGGACTAGGTTGCCAATCTTTCTACTCAATTATCTCTGGATGATGGTACAAGTTCCTATGAGTCCCTATTTTGATTGCCCACCTTAGAGGCCTACCTACTTTCTAGTGTCAGCTAAAGACTTATACAAGTCTCTGGCATATGCTAATATCCCTGTTAGCGAATCTACGATACGCTAAACAAGAATGGATTTCATGGGAGGATACCACAGAGGAAGCCACTGCTGTCCAAAAAAACATTGCTGCACGTTTACAGTTTGCACAAGAGCACCTGGATGTTCCACAGCAGTACTGGCAAAATATTCTGTGGACAGATGAAACCAAAGTTGAGTTTTTTGGAAGAAACACAAAACACTATGTGTGGAGAAAAAGAGGCACAGCACACCAACATCAAAACCTCATCCCAACTGTGAAGTATGGTGGTGGGGACATCATGGTTTGGGGCTGCTTTGCTCCATCAGGGCCTGGACAGATGGCTATCATTGAAGGATAAATGAATTCCCAAGTTTATCAAGACATTTTGCAGGAGAACTTAAGGCCATCTGTCCACCAGCTGAAGCTCAACAGAAGATGGGTGTTGCAACAGGACAATGACCCAAAGAATAGTAAATCAACAACAGAATGGCTTAAACAGAAGAAAATATGCCTTCTGGAGTGGCCCAGACAGAGTCCTGACCTCAACCCGATTGAGATGCTGTGGCATGACCTCAAGAAAGCGATTCACACCAGACATCCTAATAATATTGCTGAACTGAAACAGTTCTGTAAAGAGATATGGTCAAGAATTACTCCTGACCGCTGTGCACGTCTGATCTGAAACTACAGGAAACGTTTGGTTGAAGTTATTGCTGCCAAAGGAGGTTCACCCAGTTATTAAATGCAAGGGTTCACATACTTTTTCCACCTGCACTGTGAATGTTTACATGGTGTGTTCAATAAAAACATGGTAACATTTAATTCTTTGTGTGTTATTAGTTTAAGCAGACTGTGATTGTCTATTGTTGTGACTTGAAGATCAGATCACATTTTATGACCTGTTTGTGCAGAAATCCATATCATTCCAAAAGGTTCACATACTTTTTTATTGCAACTGTATATATAAATATTATATATATATATATATATATATATATATATATATATATATATATATATATATATATATCACCATTTTCCGAAATTCTAATTTCATATAGAATGAAATTGAATTTTTTTTTAAATTTACAATTTTTATTATTATCAAAAGTTTACTGGGGCAAGAGCCCCTATCTTGAGCATTTATATTGGAACTAGAGATCCAACTCTGTTAATAGTTGAGGGATTACATGTAACTAGGTGAGATTTAGGAAGTATCGCGTAAGTTCTCTGTGAGGATTGAAGGTTTAGGTATGGTATTAAGTTAGTAGAGCAACTTAATCAGGGGGAGTAAGTGGTTTGTCCGAATTGTAAAGGTAATGGTTGGGCAATAGTCCAGTTTTTGTTAGCATCTAGAGGTTGGTCCGGTTTGCGTGTTTTTAGAACAGGGGTGCACTTCTCTGGTCAGCGATCCATTTTTCCCATGATATGTAGAAAGAATTTGTAGTTAGATTTGCCTTGGCGAACAAAAATTCCATTTGGTAGTGTAGGTTGAGCAGACAGATAGTGTCTTTCAAGACAGGAGGGTGAATTGATTTCCATTTTTTTGCCAGAGCTAGACGGGCTGCTATCAGTATGTGCGTTACCAATGTTTGTAGATGCCTAGGAATTGATAACCCCAGAACTAGGTCTAGTGGGGACATTGGGATGGAAATGTCACACAGAGAGTAGATTAGGTTCATTACTTTTTTCCAGTAGGACTTGATGTATGGGCAGTCCCACCAGATGTGGTGTAGAGAACCCCTACTGTTGCAGCCTCTCCAGCAATTTGGTGAGGTGGAAGGGTATATCTTTGCCAGTCTGTCAGGTGTGTAGTACCATCTATGGAAGAGTTTCAGAAGAGATTCCCAGTGGGAGGTTCAATGGGATAGACGAAAGGGGGTTCTAAGGGCTTTTTGCCATAGTTCAGCTGAAGGAGGGTGGTCCATATATATGGACCAATATCTGATGGATGATGAGAGCGATTCTGGGGTTGGTGCGGTGAGCATTTTGTATGCTAGAGAGATTCCCTCAATTTTGGTGTGTTTTGAGTTGTAGAATTTCAGCAGAGCTTGTGAGAGAGAATTTGCTGATGACCAGGAAATTTTAGACAAGCTGGATCTTATCCGGAGGCAAAGGAAGAATATTTTAGAGGGTAGATCAAACTTTTGTTGTAATTGGGATAAGGAGAGCAGATCCGATGATGAGAATAGCATTCCTAGGTTGGTGATACCGGCATTTATCCATTCTGAAAGGGGTAAGTCAGGTGATAGAAGTTGTATAGTCTCAATAGAGATTAATGGCAGTATGTTGGGTGACAGCCCTTTGTCGAGTTGAAAGATTGCTTTCCACACCCTCAAAGAAGCAGTAATAGTGCCAAGTGGTTGGTGAGTTGGTTTGAGGTTGAGCCAGGTGGCAGCTAGGAAGAGTTTGGGGTTTGAGGAGAGTGCGGTGGATTCTATCTGTTTCCAGGTGGTATAGTGGTCTGTTGACCACCAGGATTTTAGTTGCTCTAAGAGTGTTGCACGGTAGTATGCCTGAATGTCAGGTGCTCCTAAACCACCATGTTGTACAGGGGTCAGAAGTATAGATTTCTTCACCCTCGGGCATTTCTGTTGCCAGATAAAGGTATTGATAATTCCCTGGAGTTTTCTTATTTGGGCTTGAACAATGGGAAGAGGAATTGTTCCAAAAAGGTACAGGATGTTTGGGAGCAAATACATTTTGACCTGAGCAATTTTTCCTGCCCAAGAGGCAGGGGTGCAGAGTATTATCTCTTTGGACAGGCGCATTCGTTTGCCTACGAGGTCTTCAAAGTTAGTTCGTAATAAGATACTGCTCGGGGATGTCAGTTGAATTCCTAAGTAGGGTAGGAAGGAATTAGGGGCCCAAGCGAAGGGGGCCGAGATGGAGGAAGTAGTTTGGCGGTCTAACCCTAAGTTAAGCATAAATGATTTACTGTGATTTAGTTTATATAGGGAGATTACACTAAATTAATCTAAGATGCGTTGGAATGCTGGAAGGGATATTGAGGGATTTTTGATTGCTATAATAACATCGTCGGCATGAAGGCCAATTTTATGATCTATATTTCCAATTTTGATTCCTGAAATTTCTGGGTCAGATCTTATGGATTGCGCAAGTGGTTCCATTATCATGGCAAATATCAAAGGTAATAAAGGCCACCCCTGTCTCGTGCTGTTGGTGATTTTAAAGGGGTTTGATATAATGCCCGAGGTCCAGACACGTGCACTCGGATGGGTGTAAAGGCCTAATATAGCTGAGAGGAATGTTCCTGATATCCCAAATTTGCGGAGGACTTCTTCCATGTATGGCTAGTAGACTCTATCGAACGCCTTCTCTGCGTCCAGTGAGAGGAAGAGAAAAGGCGTTTGATTATTTTCAGCCCATTGTATGAGATCGATAAAGTGTCTGGTACGATCTGATGCCTGTCTGCCTGGAACAAAGCCCACCTGGTCTGGGTGGATAAGTTGGGGAATGACTGTCGAAAGAGGTTGAGCTAAGAGTTTGGTGTATAATTTTGTATCCGTGTTGAGGAGCGAAATTGGGCGGTAGTTTTCAGGGTTGTCCGGTGATTTTCCTGGTTTTGGGATAGTGGCTCAAGCCATTCTTTGGGGATGTTGCCTAAGGATGCAAACTGATTATAAGTATTACACAAATGAGGGACAATAAGTTCAGCAAATCATTTATAATATTCATTGGGAAGGCCGTCGGGGCCTGGGGCTTTGTGTAGGGGGAGCTGCTTAATGAGCTTATGAATCTCCTTGGGTGAGAAGGGTGCAGAGAGAAGGTCAAGTTGCGCAGGGGAGATTGAAGGGAGGCAAACAGATGATAAGAAATTTGCAATGTCTTTTTGATTGGGGGGGCAGAGGGTCTGTTTCTGTGAGATTACAGAGTTTGGAGTAAAAATTACTAAACTCATTTGCGATATCAAATGGGTTGGCTATACATTTGCCTTGAGAGTTTGTGAGGAATGAGATTTTTTTGTTGGAGAGTTGTCTTTTGAGCTGTTTAGCCATAAAAGCACCTGGTTTGTTGGCTGAGGAGTAAGATTGTAATCTAAGGCGTTTAATGTAGTAGTCAAATTTAGCTTGTAGGTGTTCGCTGAGTTGGTATCTGAGGTCTTTTAGATCTGAAGACATCTTAACCGAGGGGCATTGTTTATTTGCGGTTTCTATAGTGTGAATTTGCTTCAACAGGGACTCTGTGATGGAAGACTGCATTCTTTTTAGGTGCGCCTCTATTTTTATAAAGAGACCTCGTAGGCAAGCTTTGTGAGCGTTCCACACAATGGCGTGATCATCTATTGAGTTTTCATTGTTTAGAAAGTAGTTCTCAATCTCAGATTGTATTTGTGATTCAAATAGAGGATTGTTGAGAAGGGAGGAGTTTAATCTCCAGAGAGTGTGTCTGGGTGAGTGGGAAAGTGGGGACAATTTGATGGTGACTGGTGCATGATCGGACCATGATATCGTTCCTATATGTGAGTCAGTTATGGACTGTAACAGGTGTTAATCTGTGATAATTAGATCAATCCGTGAGTAAGATTGGTGTGGGGAAGAAAAGAAAGTGTAGTCTCTCTCCAATCATGTAAGCACCTCCATGAGTCATAAAGGTCTTCTCTCTTTATTAAAGCAGTGAGTGCAGGTGGTCTGCGTTTTGTTGGGTTAGATGTGTCTAATGAGGGGTCAATAATGTCATTAAAATCTCCGCATATGATTAAGGGTGAGGATCTGTAGGGGGCCAGACATGAGGGTTGTGAAGAACTTTTTTTTGTGCCGTGTTGGGGGCATATACATTTACTATAGTAAGGGGGCGGTTGTCAATTGTGGTTGAGAGGATTATATATCTGTCCTCTTCATCGGTTTCACTATGATGTAATACAAAGTTAACTGCTGTGCTTATGGCAATCATTACACCTCTCTGTTTTCTCGGGGCATTCACAAAAAAACAATGAGGGTAGTGTTTGTGAGTGCAGGCAGGTGGTTTAGGCATCGAGAAGTGGGTCTCCTGCACACAGAGAACATCAGCGTGGTGAGCCAAGGCTTCTTTCCAAAGAAGATTACGTTTAAAAGGGGAGTTTAGGCCTTTGGCATTTATGGAAGTGATCGTAAGGGCCATAATGGCAATTTGTGTGTGGGGTAGTATGGAAAAGGAGAGAGACTACACCCTCCAGTTATCTCAAACAGGTACAATACAAAGAGTAAGGCAGGTTATGCAATAGAAAAGTATACACGGTATGTAGTATAGTATTTTGAACACAGTGAGGTAACTAAAAAAAAAGCTGTAAACAGTGCTTGAGTAAACCATACAAACAACAAACAGTACAAATTTGGTGTGCTTAGCACACTATGACCTGGGGGTGGAAAGGGAAAGAAAAAGAGAACAGGAGAGTAAGTACCGTCCATATAAGTAGATAAGAGGACTGGGTATGGTTGTAATCTAGTGGTCTCATTCCGGGTTGGGTACCGGTTTACTGGAGGCGGATGATCTAGAGGTGGTGTTGCTTTGACCAGTGTCTCTGGAAGCAATGGGGAGGAAACCCCAGTTTGTCAGCTTCTTGTATCCATCCTTAGGGGTGAGGATGGGAACAATTTGTTGTTGGTATGTAACCAGCAATTTTGTTGGAAAGCCCCATCTATAAACTATTTTCTTCTGTTGGAGAATAGAAGTGATAGGTGAGAAGGCTCTGCGCATTTCCATTGTGGCTGGAGAGAGGTCAATGAATAGCTTGATATTGGCATATGGAGCAGGGAGTGGTCTAGAGGCCATGGCGGTGGAGAGGATTTGCTCCTTAATGTGAAAGAAGTGGATCCGGGCCAGAATATCTCTTGGGATGTCGTCTGACAAATGTGATGGCTTAGAGATCCTATGAGCCCGGTCAATCAGAATATCACGTGTGTTGAGGCGTGGGAGCAATGATGAGATTAGTTGTTGCAGGTAGGGAATAATTTCATTCAATTTGATCGATTCTGGAATTCCTCTAAACTTTATATTATTACGCCTGGAGCAGTCATCTAAATCTGCCAATTTCATTTTTATGTGGTGAATCTCTTCAGCATGGTGTTCATGCGCATCTAATACCTCATTGTTGGCTTTAGAGTAATCTTGCATGTTTTCTTCCATAGCATCTGCTCTTTCCTCCAGGCAGTCTATTCTGTCATGCATCTGAGACATGGAGATTTGCAGATCTCTATGCAGGTCTTTTTTGTAAAGTTAGCAGCATGGATTTTAGCATTGCCTCAGAAACTGGGTTATCTGTGACAGGGACAGAGGCTAAGGAGGGAGCTTGCTCTGTGTTGTGTGTGCCTGTCACCACTGCTGACCATAGCTGTTTCTTAGCATTGGGCTCTTTGTATGGGGACTTAGCAGGGGAGGTTGCTAGTCTCTTACCTCTGTCCATTTGCTGTGTCCCTAGGGCCTCATTCAGAGGTGGCAGGGTGTCCATGCTGTCCCTGTGATGGTTGCTAGAGGTGTCCGCTGAGCGTGGTAGCGGTCCCTAGACACCGACAGGCAGATTGGCCATGTCCACGTGGTGTGAATCTACTGAGCCAGCGCTATCTTGGGCTGTCTGCATGGCCGCGGTGGAGGGATAGTAATCTATCAGGCGGCGCAGTGCAGGTGGCTTGTTCCGTCTCCTGGACATATATCTGTATATATCCTCTGTTCTTCCCCACGTGGATGGTGTGACAGGAGGGAAGGAAGGTTTGCCGATCATTGCGGTAATCCCAGCCGTGGAGCAGAGCTCTGACTTCAGGCCCCATCCCGGTCCGCAGCAGGCCACGCCCCTTCTTCACATATCTTTAAGCCCGCCCCAATAGCATTTATATATGAATGGAAAAAAAAAGGAGTTTTTAAAATATAGTGATGTATACCCTTCTAGGCCCGGGCTTTTCCCAACCTTACTTTTTTTAATTGCCTGCTCTATTTCTTCCTTAGAGCTTTCCCTATCTAACCCGTTTGAGTCATCCTCCAATAAGACAGGTAGCTTTATATTCCGTAAATACTGTTCTATTTTAGTTCTCCTATTTTGGGCCTCGTCAGGGTTTTGAGAATCGTTTACTCTATAAAGTGATTGATAGTATTCCATAAAAATTAGTAGAATGTTTCATCTCTCCTTTTTTATCTTTCATTTTCTGAATAAAATTCAGACTTCTTCTAGGTTTAATCACCTCTGCCAATAATTTCCCTGGTCTGTCACCATATTCATATTGCCTTTTAGCTGTTCTAATAAACATTCTTTTGATGTCTTGCTCAATCATTACCTTATTATCCCTTACCCTTTTATGTATCTGTTCCAACTCTTGGATTTCTTGTAAAAGGGAGTTTTTCCGTGCAGTGCAAATTTTTTTTCTCTGCAATTAATCTCCCTCTCATATAAACGTTATGAGTCTCCCACAGTATAGTTGACGCTATGTTCTCTATGTTATTCCCCTTAAAGAACAAATTCAGATCTTTTCCCAAATTTTCCAATGAGTGATTCATCCACCCTCCAGGATCTTTGCCTAACTTTTGCCCAAGCTTACTAAAACCGGAGCATGATCCGAGAGGGTGATTGACTTCACCTCTACCTTTAATAGGCCCTCTAAAAGCTGATGGTCTAGAAAAACATTGTCAATTCTTGAGTAAGAGGAATGAACTTGAAAATAATATGTGAAATCCCTCCCCTTAGGATGCATAATCCTCCATGCCTCCACTAATTGCTGTTGATATAATTTTTGTTTGACGACTTTAAGGTTTTTCCCTTCTGAACATAGAGAGATAGGATGAGTATCAAGAGTAGGATCAAGTACAAAATTAATGTCTCCTGCCATAATAACTTTCCCCTCCTTAAAATTATTTAATTTACTCAATATCTTTCTCAAAAAAAGACAAGGGTGAATATTAGGGCAATAAATATTAACAAATGTATACTCATTATTAAACAGGGAACCCTTAATAAATAGATACCTTCCTTCAGAGTCAGACTATATTGCTTTTAAAGCAATTGGTGTATTCCTATCAAAACCAATTGCTATTCCTTTAGATCTTTTATTGGGAGAATATCCATGAAACCAAACTGGGAAACCTTTTGAGCTCAGTCCGACCCTGGAAGACCATTTAAGATGAGTCTCTTGTAAAAATTCAATATTTGATGACCAACTTTTCAATTCCTGCATTATTTGGTGCCTTTTATTGGGGCTGTTTAAACTTTTTCCCTTCTTATGGAGTTTTCTAATGCTTTTGATGTAATACTTTATTGGTTTATTCTTACATACTCGTTACATTTTTACATTGTTATGTACTCATCCTGTTCATAAATCAATATGTTTAGCTTTATTGCTATTTGAATATTGTACCTCCATCCTTGTATGTACTAAATCTGTCAATCTTTTATTATATCGTTATATTTAAAAAAATAATAAACAAAATTTTAAAAAATGGCCAGATGGAACGCACGTGTGGAAGTGGCCTAGCCCTACAGAAATATTTGTACAGAGTACAGGATATTACCTGGATTTGGCATGGGGACATACTGAATGGCTTCTGCTGCCATTGTGCTCTTGCTGGGCATCCAGTGTATCCTTGTGCCTTTGAGGAGGAGTGCCTCCCTTCAATCAAACCTGCCTGTAATTTATCCACTGCTATACAGTGAGGTTGATTTACTAAAAGTAGTAGATTGGCTACCATGCACAGCTGAACCAGATTTTGCACCCTCCAGGGTGCAACCACAGCAAATCAACCACAGTATGTGTTACAACTTGGAGACTGTCAAATATAGGGGTTGATTTACTAAAGGCAAATAGACTGTGCACTTTGTAAGTGCAATTGCTACAGAACTAAGTAAATGAGCGAAAGTTCTGCTGACTTCCATCATCTAATCATGTATAAGCAAAAATGCTGTTTTTTAACTTTCCTTGCATGTGATTGGGTATTCTTTGCGAAGTGAAGCTTCACCTCATTTACTAAGTTCTGGAGCAATTGAACTTGCAGAGTCCAACTGCACTTTGCAAAGTGTGCAGTCTGTTTGCCTTTAGTAGGGATGATCCAAACACCCCCCGGTTTGGGTCACAGCAGAACATGCGAACAGGCAAAAAATTTGTGCGAACACCATTAAAGTCTATGGGACGCGAATGTGAAAGATCAAAAGTGCTCATTTTAAAGGCTTATATGCAAGTTATTGCCATAAAAAGTGTTTGGGGACACGGGTCCTGCCCCAGGGGACATGTATCAATGCAAAAAAAAGTTTTAACAACTGATGTTTTTTCAGGAGCAGTGATTTTAATAATGCTTAAATTGAAACAATACAAATGAAATAGTCCTTTAAATATCGTGCCTGGGGGGGTCTCCTTAGTCTGCCTGTAAAGTAGCGCATATTTCTCATGTTTATAAGAGTACCACAGCAAAATTAAATTTCTAAAGGAAAAAATGTCATTTAAAACTGCTCGCGGCTGTAATGTATTGTCGGATCCCCGCCAGTCCACTACCAGGACCTTTGGGTCTGGTATGAATATTAAGGGGAACCCAGCATCAAAAATACAAAAAAAGGCGTTGATGTCCCCCCAAAATCCACACCAGGCCCTTTTAGGTCTGGTATGGATATTAAGGGAAACCCCACACCAAAATGTAAAAAAAAAAATGGCGTAGGGGTCCCCCAGGCCCCCAGGCATTATATACTCTGAACAGCAATATATATACTATATAGCCTGCCCTAGATAGAGCATTTTTTTGTTTGTTTGTGATGTTACCTGGCCGCAAAAATCTTTCATTCTTAACAACAACGAAACAGCTCCGGGGAATCAGCTTTGGAGTGTTAGTAGTGCAAAAACACTATAACCTTACAAAAATATTCATGCAGAGCACAAGTTGCTATCTGGCCAAAAATTTTAAATTTGGTTTGGTAAATTGAAAGTGCCCTTGCATTGACAACAGCAATGGGTCCATTATAAGATGGTAATGTGGCAGGCATACAGCAGTGGCAGTAGATGTTAACTGTGCCAGGGCAGAAATTGGAGAAGGAGATCACCCTGCTGCTGACCTCGTGGTCCAGTGACATGGAAACATTAATTTCTCACATGATGGTGAAGGGTGGAGATGAGTGAAGAAATAGCATCTGGGAACCTGACACTGTAGTGCAGCACAGGCCACATATTCATGAAAGGGAGCTGAACCCCGAAGCTGGAAAGGCAGGTGCTGTAAAGCTAACAATTTTACAAAGCTAATATTGAGCCACTATGCATGGGGGTGGCTGGGACGTATTTCTTTTGCAATTTTAGTAGCTGGGACAGAGAAATTTGCTTGCTGAATGCTTCAGCTGGAGATGGCAGGGTGGGATTGGCAGAATCACCTCTCTGTGGCACCCTGCTGACCCACTTCACCCCTGGAATAGCCAAAAGGTTAACCTCTGAAACTACTTGAAAGGCTTTTTATTCCTATTGCCAGAGGTTGCTGATGGGGAATCTTGTATAGTGGGGAAAAAAGGGAAAGGAAGGGGGAGAAGTGTGCCCTTTTCATGCTGATGGTTATTATTCAGGTACTTCTCCCAACAAGATGCATGGTGAGAGGTCATGTGTCTCTTCTTATACATGGTACATAAATGTCTTATAATATTGCCACTTTTGATATGCTTTAGGCAGAGAATGC
Source organism: Aquarana catesbeiana (assembly GCF_042186555.1). NCBI lineage: Eukaryota > Metazoa > Chordata > Amphibia > Anura > Ranidae > Aquarana > Aquarana catesbeiana. Next base: position 186,381,739 of record NC_133324.1, read on the forward strand.
AAATTACTATGGTGAGGTCTACAGCACATGTGTTGAAAAAAACACATACAGCTGAGCTCTGAGGAGAGAGCTAGGGGATAACAGTGCCCTGCAATCGCAAAGCTCTGCCATCTAGTAGAATAGGACAGTTGCTCTGCCCCTGGACAACATCCTGCCTCTCTGATGTTGTGCCTGATGTTGTGAGTGAATGAATGAATGAATGATTTGTAAAGCACTGCAAATGCGAACTTAATCGCCTCAAGGCACTGGATGCATTCTCTGTTGTCAGCTTCTTAGAAAAGGAAGGTCTTTAGTTTTTTCCTGAAGGCCTGGTGGTTTTCTTCCATGTGGATGTTGGTTGAAAGAGCATTCCATAGTCGAGGTCCTTGGACTGCGAATCTTCGTTCTCCCTTTGCTTTGTAGCGGTATTTGGGAATGATAAGGAGGTTTTGGTTAGCTGATCGAAGACTGCGATTCAGTGTGTAGTTTTTTATTTTCTCACGGAGATATAGTGGAGCGTTTCCTTGTATACATTTGTGGGTGAGGCAGAGGGTCTTGAATGTGATCCGATTCTTCACGGTTAGCCAGTGTAGGCTCTTTAGGGATGGGGAGATGGATTCCCAGGGTTTTTTTCCTGTTAACAGTCTTGCCGCCGTGTTTTGGATGAGTTGTAAGCGCGCAAGCTGATATTGGGGTAGTCCTACATAGAGCGAATTTGCGTAGTCGAGTCGGGAATTGATGATTGTTCCCACAACTGCCGCTTTGTCCTCTTCTGGGATGAAGGGGATGAGTCTACGTAGCTGGCGGAGGAGATGGTGGGATCCGCTCACCACTGATCCTATTTGTGCATCCATTGTCATGCCTGAGTCAAAAATGACTCCGAGACTCTTGGCTTTGGTGCTTGGAGAGATGGTCTGTCCGAGGATGGTGGGAGGTGTCCACAGAGTCTTTATTTTGGAATTTTTGTTAGCTTGTAGGAGAAGAAGTTCTGTTTTTGATCCGTTGAGTTTAAGGGAGCTAGTGGTCATCCAGTCATCTATTAAAGTGAGGCATTTCTGTAATTGCTGATGAAGGTCTTTTTGTCCGTTGATGCGAAGGTAGAGTTGGGTGTCGTCAGCGTATGAGTGGAAGCAGAGATCGGTTTTCCTGATGATATTGAGAAGTGGGCGGATGTATATGTTGAATAGTACTGGTGACAAGGGTGAGCCTTGAGGGACTCCACAGGAGACTGCCCGGATTTCCGAGGTGAATGTTCCTAGTTTCACTGTCTGGGAGCGATTCTCTAAGAAGGATGTAAACCATTTTAGAGCAGAATCTGTAGCTCCTCAATGGAGTCAACTTGGCAGTATGCTGCAGCTGCAGTACCATCAGTGACTGATACTGTGCTCAAATAACTCTGCCCACTCCTCTATGCCAGTTGGGAGGGTAACAACTCTGCACCTGGGAGACAGAAGAGTTGGAGAATGAAGGCTTGGTTAGCCAGTCCACTACCTCCTCCAAGTACTCTGTATGTATAGCACACTCACTGCCAAAAAGAAATGTACTCATGGCCTGCCTTTAGATGATTTACACTGCTTTGGAAGTGGATATGGATGTTGCTCAGTCCCCGAGAGCTGCATTGGAATCACTACTGCCTCTCCCTTTGGATGTTCCAGACATGATATTGTTAATGTGAGTTTATTCCCCACTTTTACTAGCAACCTTGGCAAGCATTGTATATGGGGGATGTGGTGGTTGGGTGCACTGCAAACTGTGGTGATTTTGTGAACTAAACTTCACAACAATAATATACTCTGCTGCAAACAAAAGGCAGCTTTTGTGGTGTCACCAACAACTTCTATTTTTATCTATTCGTAAAATATATCTGAAATGGAAGATATATATTTTTAAATATGGTAAATTCTAAATAAATGTAAAAGCATAAAACACAAATCCCCCCCCCCCCCCCCCAAAAAAAAAAAACACCTTACAAAGGGGAACTGTAACAACACAGCAGCAGAAGTTGCAGCTGACACAAAAAAAAAAAACAAATAAAGGAGTCCTAGAAAGGACTGTTGGATCCTATAAAAACACAGTTAATGCAGATACACTCCACTCTCCTTAGCCACACAAACCTCAATTCACTACAAAGTATCAGTCAATAGATATACGGCCTTTAATATAGTGCTATATATAGCACTGTATAGCTGTAGTAGAAGATCTTACCCTTGTGCCACAATACTCTGACCTGCCTCCTTAACAAGTCATGTTCGGCTCTGAGCATAGCATGGAGGCATGTTCAGTGGATGCCTTTAGACTGAGCTGGATCAGCGAAAAAATTTTGGAGGACAAGATAGTGCTTGGAAGTGCAGACTCGACTGTTTCTGGAAACATGCAAGATAAAGCATCTGCCTTCCCATTCTTGGATCCTGAACAATAGGTTATGTGAAAATCAAATGTGGAAAAGAACAGAGCCCATCTGCCTTGCTTGGGCACTTTACAGACCTCAAGTTTTCCAAATTATTATGACCTGTGAAGTTTATAATCGGGTGATTAGCGTCTTCCAAGGGATACGTCTATTCTTCAAAGACTACCTTGATTGCCAAAAGTTTTCTATTGTCCACATCATAGAGTTTCTCAGCTTGGCTTAATTTCTGAGAACAAAAGGCTACCAGATGAAGCACAGTGTTTGGACCCTGCTATTGAGAGAGCACAGCTCCCATCGCAACTTTAGATGCATCCACTTCAGAGTCTGGGTGTTGTACAACAGGGGCAGAGGTGAGTAGGGCTTTCAACTTTTTAAAAGCTGCTTGAGTTCTTGGTTCTAGAGAAAATGTGTATGCTGGGTTGTGAGCTGGGTAATTGGGGCAATGGTGGTTGAAAATTTCTTAATGAATTTCTGTATATTTTTTTCATTCCATGAGGGAGCCACTGTGAACACTGAACCCAACAGTAGGAAACTACCTGGATGCTCGGTAGGACGGTGGGGGAGAGAAAATTGTGATCGTAATACCCCATGCAATCTGTTCCGTCTGAGGCTGGAGGATCCGGGAATCCATTGGGAAAACCAACAGCACGGAAATCATCTTGAAGGGCCCGCATGACTGTTGTGGAGAGGAGACCGTGATTGAGACATCTGATGCTGGTTGCCCCTTCTGGGGCTGTTGGATCTGGTGAGTGGGGACCCGCAAGGGGGTGCACAAAAGTCACAGGAACTATCTGAGAACACTCAAGTCACGAAATTGCTTGGAACACTGGGTCTGAACAAGTTATTTCACTTTAAGGACTATAATCACTGAAAAACTGTTAACTGGGTTTTCTTTGCACTCATTTTTATTACAATATGTTTACTTGCACCAATTTTGATTATAATATGTAATGTTTTGGCAACATATTTTATATATGTTTATTTCGCACTGGATAAGCAGAGTTTATATTTATGGTTTGGATTATTTTGGATTAGTAGAGTATATATAAGTCTTACACATATACGGCTAGTTATTCCACTTAGTGGTGGCATATGGTGTAGACCTATCACAGGTGTAGGGGTCTCAGTTCACACCCCTTAATATAGGGTTCTAAGTGAACCACCACTGAAGACAGTTCCTTTGCCCACAATTACTTTTTATCTCTGCTGATATATACGGGTGTACGTGTATATATATGTGTATGTGTGCAGGCACAGACATATATATTTATGGTAACTAAGTTCCCTGGCGGGATCAGGTACCTTTATTAGGATTATATTGGGGGAACCACCTGTGTACACGACAAACCACCTCTCCCATTCATTACCCCATAGGAAGCGCCACAACCCTTGTTAACATATTTTTAATTAGTAGAGAATCCCTAGGGAAGCTCTTTTAAGGGGGGCAGCATACCTAAATCATTGTCCTAAGCGCAGCTCTTTATATTCTATTCTATAGGCCCCATAAGTCTAATTTCATAAACACTTGGGCTGTCCCACAGCTTAACCGTCTTTCCAGCCACCTGTAATGAGATAGGGAGAATGACATGAGTGAACAAAGTCCTGGATAACTGGAGGTACGTAGGATATAGCTAATTGGACTTACTTGGTTGGACAGGGCAGTTGTGTAGGAAGTGGCCCATGGCCCCACAGTATAAGCAGACGTTGCTCTGTCATTGGCGATCAATTTCTTCAGAGATCAGGACGAGAAGGCCGATTTGCATTGGTTCCCCTTCAGAAGTGCTGGTAGGTTGAGGAACAGATGCAGGAACAGCAGGCAGAGAACCTTTGGTGGTACCTACATGGGCCAGAAGGTATGGGTGTGCTCTGTGCAGCTGGATGGAGAGTTGAATGAGGTTCTCCAGAGATGTGGGGGCTTCAACCATGGCTAGCTCATCCTTGAGGGTTTCAGACAAACCTAGCCGTAACTGATATTTTAAGGCTGCGTCATTCCACCCAGAATCCTCTGACCATTTGCAAAAATCTACAACATAGTCTTCCACTGGCTGCTGGCCTTGATGTAGAGTATGAAGGGCATACTTAGCTCTAGCAGTTCTTTGAGGATCATCATAAAGGTTAGCCATGGCTTCAAAGAATGTTGCAATGGAATTTAGTGCCGGCTTTTTTGTTCAAGCAGGTTGTGAGCCTAGTTTTGGGGTTCATCGGATAGGAGAGAAATGATGAAACTCACTTTGACAGCCTAAAGTCAAAAAAGTCATTGGTTGCAGGGCAAAATAAAGTTCACAGGTATTTTTGTCAGTCCACTGGAAAACGTTCAAGAATGGGGACCCGGTGCTCTGGCAGCGGTAATGTCATGACAGATGTAGCAGCCAGTGTGGGACTGGAATATGCAGCTGAGGTAGAAGAGTGAGCAGAAGGATTCTGGTCCGCTGAGGTCACAGAAGCAGTGAGCATGTGAAGACGACCTTCCAACTGGTAATAACCATCCTGCAGGTTTTTTACCACTTGTGTGAGAGCCCCCATCTGTTGACATAGAGCCTCCAATGGAGAAGCACTTCTCTTCTCCATTATATTATAAGCAATAGTCAGCATGGATTCATGAAAGACAAACAAGTCAAACAAATCTAATTTCTTTTTATGAGGAGGAGGTAAGCAAAACCTCAGACAAAGGAGTGGTTGTGGGTATACTTGGATTTTGCAAAAGGGTTTGACAGTTTCCCACACGCAGCTAATGTGTAAGGTAAGGCTTACTTGCTTGGAAAAATCAGTTTGTAAATGGATAGAAAACTGGTCAAAAGACCACATTCAGAGAGTAATGGTTAATGATTCATACTCTGAATGGTCTAAGGTTATTTGTGGTGTACCCCAAGGTTCAGTGTTGGAACCCTTACGTTTTAATATACTGTATGCAGGGCTTTTTTTCTCAGAGAAAAGGTGCAGGAACTCAGCCTTACCCGCCAAACACACATACCTGCCAAATGGCATCAAATAGTAGCTCTTCCCTCTGCATACAACCCCTCCCTCCACTGCCCTCATCTTCTCCCCCCTCCTTAAAAGCTCCACCATCTGTCATATGTCTTACCTTTATTGCAATATTAAGCTGGAGCACCTATCCAGCTGTAGTACCTCCCAGCATACTATACTATACTACAGTCACTTGCAAGGGATATCATGCAGTAGGAGCATCAACAACTGGTCACTAGGGAAAAAATGCAGACCACAGAGGGTACATCCTACCACACACCCTCTCCCGCCCATGAATGCACTGAACCCTGGGCACCTGTTCTGTATCTCCCTTGTGCCTGTCCGGCACTTAGCGGGATCTGCGCAGATGATCTGACCTGTGGGAGCTACTGGGAGATAAGCTATCACTTGTAAACGCAGAAGCTGTACATCAGTTTTACCGAGTGATAGTGGTTAGCAGGGAGCAGAAGACCTGAGCCAGAGGTGGTGGAACTGAGTTCCCCCTAGTTCCTGCTGAAAAAAAGCCCTGACTGTATATATAAATGATGTAGAGTCTGGAGATAAAAGTCCCATTTCAGTCTTTGCTGATGACACCCAGCTATGCAGTGGAATAACATCCTTAAAGGATGTCTCCAACTTGTAAGCCAAACTCAATGCACGTCTAAATGTGAAACTATGTGGAAAATGAGGTTTAATGTTGATAAATGTAACGTAATGCACTTGGGGGCTAAAAATATGCACACATCATACATACTTGGGGGTGTACAACTGGGGAAATCAATGTTGGAGAAGGATCTGGGAATTCTGGTAGATCATAAGCTTAATAATAGCATGCAATGCCAAGTTGCAGTTTCCAAAGCGAACAAAATAATTTCTTGTATTAAAAGAGGTATAGACTGCAGAGAAAAAGATATTATTTTGCTCCTGTACACATCATTAGTAAGACCTCATCTGGAATATGCAGTTCAGTTTTGAACAGAAGATATTGGGGAACAGGAGAGTGCAGAGAAGGGAAACCAAACTGATAAAAGGCATGGGTGAACTCAGCTATGAGGAAAAAATTAAATGAACTGAGAGGAGATTAACCACTTGCCGACCACAATATAGCTGAATGACGGTTACATATATATATGACTGCTGCCGCTGCTGTACAGGCGGCTCGCTCTGTGACCACAGTGTCCTGTGGAAACTGCTGCTCACAGATTGAGGTAAATAGCCAATCAGCTGCTCTTTGTCGCGTGATCAGCTGTGTCCAATCACAGCTGATCATGAATGTAAATAGAAGACGGTTATCGGCACTCCTTTCCTCATGCTGACAGCATAAGGAAGGGAGAAAAGGGCAGATGACCGGCTTCTCTAAAAGGTATATCCACACTGATAATCAGTGTCTGTCACGGTACTACTTACAGTGAGCCCACAGGCGAGCAGGTTACACTGGATCCCCCAGGGCGTGGAGTCTAAGGGCCAGCCGGTATTCTGCCAGGGACCCCCTCATGAGGGTTTGGGCTTGGCTACGTGCTGACCCCAGGTCACGACCCCCGGGTTCACCCCGCTCGCTAGGGAAGTACCAGAAGACACTGTCAGATGGATGGATGAAGCAAAGGAGAGCCAGATAGTGAGCCAAGGTTAGGGCGGGCTGCAGACAACGTAATCAGAACAAGCCGAGTCGGTACACAAGAGATCAGTTCATGAGAGGTCAGGTTAAGGCAAGTTACACGAAGGGAGCTCAGAAACAAATGTTGCTCAAGCAACCAGAACTAGTCAGAGAGGGATTTAAATAGAGTAGCACATGAGTAAGGATGAGCCGAACACTGCCCGGTTCGGTTCGTGTGCAGAACATGCGAACAGGCAAAAAATTTGTTCAAACGCGCGAACACCTTTAAAGTCTATGGGACACAAACATGAATAATCAAAAGTGCTCATTTTAAAGGCTTATATGCAAGTTATTGTCATAAAAAGTGTTTGGGGACCTGGGTCCTGCCCCAGGGGACATGTATCAGTGCAAAAAAAAGTTTTAAAAACGGACGTTTTTCGGGAGCAGTGATTTTAATAAAGCTTAAAGTGAAACAATAAAAGTGAAATATTCCTTTAAATTTCCTACCTGGGGGTGTCTTTAGTATGCCTGTAAAGTGGCACTTTTTTCCCATGTTTTTGAATAGTCTAACAGCAAAATGACATTTCTAAAGGGAAAAAAAGTCATGAAGTAATAGCGGTGTCGGCTATAGTGAATTGTCTGTGGGAGAAATCAAAAGTGCTAATTTTAAGGGTTAATAAGCAAGTTATTGTCATAAAAAGTGTTTGGGGACTTGGGTCCTGCCCCAGGGGACATGTATCAGTGCAAAAAAAAGTTTTAAAAATTACCGTTTTTTCAGGAGCAGTGATTTTAGTAACACTTAAAGTGAAACAAAAAAAGTGTAATATTCCTTTAAATTTCGTACCTGGGGGTGTCTATAGTATGCCTGTAAAGGAGCGCATGTTTCCCGAACAGTCTGAACAGTCTGACAGCAAAATGTCATTTCTAAAGGAAAAAAAGTAATTTAAAACTACTCACGGCTATAATGAATTGTATGTCCGACAATACACATAAAAGTTCATTGATAAAAACAGCATGGGATTTCCCCACAGGGGAACCCCGAACCAAAATAAAAAAAAAAATGCGTGGCGGTCCCCCTAAATTCCATTACAGGCCCTTCAGGTCTGGTATGGATATTAAGGGGAACCCCGCACCAAAATGTAAAAAAAAATGCCGTGGGGGTCCCCCTCGTAGCCCCCAAAGCTATAATGAATTGTCCATTCCAGGCCCTTCAGGTCTGGTATGGATATTAAGGGGAACCCCGCACCAAAATTTAAAAAAATGGCGTGAGGGTCCCTCTAAATTCCATACCAGACCCTTAGGGTCTGGTATGGATTTTAAGGGGAGCCCCGCACCAAAAGTAAAAAAATAAAGGCGTGGGGCCCCCCGCAAAAATCCATACCAGACCCTTTTCCGAGTGCGCAACCTGGCAGGCTGCAGGAAAAGAGGGGGGGACAAGAGAGCACCCCCCCTCTGAACCGTACCAGGCCACATGCCCTCATTATTGGGAGGGTGCTTTGGGGTAGCCCCCCAAAGCACCATGTCCCCATGTTGATGGGGAGAAGGGCCTCATCCCCACAACCCTTGCCCGGGGGTTGTGGGGGTCTGCGGGCAGGGGGGCTTATTGGAATCTGGAAGCTCCCTTTAACAAGGGGACCCCCAGATCCTGCCCCCCATGTGTCCTTTATTATTAATAGTCCTTTATTAATTCCTTCTTCTTTCCGCTTCTTCTTCCATCTTCATTCTTCTGGTCTTTCTTCGGTAGGGAAGTCCCCCCGAAGTCCCTGTGCATCAGAGGAGGGCGGGGTCACTGGGTGGCCCCGCTCTCCGGTATATATGAAGTGTCAGAAGAACTGAAGCGTCAAACAGCTGAAGACTCCCACTGAGGCGGATCGTGCGGACAGAGCAGAGAGGAAGCAGGAGGAAGATGCGGGACGAGAAGAGCGGAGGAAGAAGAAGATGGAGAAGAAGAAGATGGAGGAAGAAGAAGAACACCGAAGGAAGATCAGAAGAAAGAAGATGAAAGAAGAAGAAATTAATAAAGGACTTGTCAAAAACCGTCTCTTGTGTTTTTTAACCCTTTTGACAATTTTTTGTGAAATGTTAGGGGTACATTTGTACCCCTTTACCAATTCACACAGGGGGGCCGGGATCTGGGGGTCCCCTTGTTAAAGGGGGCTTCCAGATTCCAATAAGCCCTCCACCCGCAGACCCCCACAACCACCGGGGAAAGGGTTGTGGGGATGAGGCCCTTCTCCCCGTCAACATGGGGACAAGGTGCCTTGGGGGCTACCCCAAAGCACCTTCCCAATGTTGAGGGCCTGTTATGGTTCAGGATGGGGGACGCTCTCTCGTCCCCAGCTCTTTTCCTGCAGCCTGCCAGGTTGCGTGCTCGGATAGGGGTCTGGTATGGATTTTTGGGGGGACCCCCATGCCATTTTTTTACATTTTGGCGCGGGGTTCCCCTTAAAATTCTTACCAGACTCAGGTCTGGTATGGAATTTAGGGGGACCCCCACGCCATTTTTTTTAAATTTTGGTGCTGGATTCCCCCTAAACAACTTGCTTACCGGGCACTTAAACCCCCCTCCTATCCAGACCAATTTTCAGCTTTCAGCGCTGTCGCACTTTGAATGACAATTGCGCGGTCATGCAACACTGTACCCAAATGAAATTTTTATCATTTTTTCCCCACAAATAGAGCTTTCTTTTGGTGGCATTTGATCACCTCTGCGGTTTTTATTTTTTGTTAAAAAAATTTAAAAAAAACGAATTTTTAAAAAAAAAAATTATTTTTTTTTATATTTTGTTATAAAATTTTTTAAAAGGGTAATTTTTCTCCTTCATTGATGTACGCTGATGAGGCGGCACCAATGGGCACTGATAGGTGGCAGTGATGGGCACTGATGGGTGGCAGTGATGGGCACTGATTGGTGGCAATAATGGGCACTGATCTTGTACACTGCTAGGTGGCACTGATTGGCACCACTGGTGGGCATTTTTAGGTGGCAATGGTGGGCATTGATAGGTGGCACTTGTAGGCATTGATAGGTGGCACTTATGGGCATTGATACGTGGCACTGGTGGGCACTGTGGGCACTGTGATGTGGCAATGTCAGGTTGCACTGTCAGTGGGTACTGTTGGCACAATTGAGGCACATATGAGGCATTATTGCCTCCTCCTCTTCGGGACCGATGTCCCTTGCTGCTGAGCCGGTGATAGGCTTTTTTTTCTCCTCAAACTGTCAGCGCGAGGAGAAAAAAAAAACGATCACAGAGCTTTTGTTTTGATCATGTGATCAGCTGTCATTGGCTGACAGCTGATCACATGGTAAGGGGCCGGGACCGGCCCCTTACACAGATCGGTGATCACCCGAGTCTCAGTGACTCGGTGATCACAGCGCGCTCCACTCGCGCCCTGCAGGGCGCGCGCAGGGCACGTGCACAGGGGAGGCCGTCACATGACGGCCTCCCGGGAATTCAGGTCAGCGCTGTAGCCGTCATTCGGCTATAGCGCGGATGCCAAGCGGTTAATATCCATACCAGACCTGAAGGGCCTGGTATGGAATTTAGGGGGACCCCATGCATTTTTTTTTTTAACTTTGGTTCGGGGTTCCCCTGTGCAGAAATCCCATGCCGTTTTAATCAATGAACTTTTATGTGTATTGTTGGACCAACAATTCATTATAGCCGCGAGTAGTTTTAAATGACTTTTTTTCCTTTACAAATGTCATTTTGCTGTCAGGCTGTTCTAAATATGGGAAACATGCACCCTTTACAGGCATACTATAGACACCCCCCAGGTACGAATTTTAAAGGAATATTACACTTTTATTGTTTCACTTTAAACATTATTAAAATCACTGCTCCCGAAAAAACGTCCATTTTTAAAACTTTTTTTTTGCATTGATACATGTCCCCTGGGGCAGGACACAGGTCCCCAAACACTTTTTATGACAATGCCATGCATATAAGCCTTTAAAATTAGCACTTTTGATTTCTCCCATAGACTTTTAAAGTGTGTTCCGCGGCTTTCAAATTTGCCACGAACACCCCAAATTGTTTACTGTTCGGCGAACTGGCGAAAAGCCAATGTTCGAGGTGAACTCATGTTCGACCCGGACATAAAGCCCATCCCTACACATGAGGGGCTGGACAGGAAGTAACAGGAAGGAATCATATATTAAGCAACAGGTGAGACCGGCGACACCCATAGCTGCAGAGTGCAGCAGAGCTGAACACAAGTTAGTGGAACAACAGGTGCCAGTCGGCCTACAGCAGTAAAGGTGAGACACAGATCAGCTGCAGAGCTGATCTGTGACAGTACCGGCCCTCTTACGAGGTCCCCCTACACGTCTGGGGACTGGCTTGAAGGGAAATTTTCAATGGAATCTGGTCACCAAATGTGGGGCTGAGACATCGTTGGCAGGAACCCAAGACCTCTCCTCTGGACCATAGCCCTTCCAATCAATCAGACAGAGTAGCCTCCCTCGGGAGTACTTGGAGTCCAGTATTTCTTTAATCTCATACTGATCCGTGGTACCAGCCACAGGAGCCGGTGAGAAGAAGGGCGAGAGAAGCGATTGAGGACCAGTGGCCTGAGCAGGGAGACATGGAAGGTGTTGGGCATCCTGAGATGAGAGGGCAGACAGAGCATAAAAGCAACTGGATTGATCTGACAGAGAATAGGAAATGGACCAATGAAGGGAGGGGCAAATTTCATTGAGGGCACCCAGAGTCGGATGTGCTTGGTAGAGAGCCAAACTCAATCGCCAGGCAGGAACTTAGGTGCCGGACGGCGATGACAATCTGCTGCCGTTTTATGCCTGGAAGCAGCTAGATGAAGATTCTCAGAGACTTCTTTCCAGATTGAGTTGAAGGACCTTTGAGTTTCAGCTGCTGCTGGTACAAGAGGAGAAATGGGAACAGGAAAGGGAACAGATGGATGCTGCCCGTAAACAGTGAAGAAGGGATGTTTTCCAGAACTGGCATTGGAGTGATGGTTTAAGGCAAACTCTGCCCAGGGCAAAAGGTCCACACAGTCATCTTGGTGGGCTGAGATGAAGGCACGGAGAAAACGTTCTACATTTTGATTGACACGTTCCGTTTGCCAATTGGACTGGGGATGAACGGCAGATGAAAAATCCAATTTAATCCCAAAGGAGCTGGCCAAGGCTCTCCAAAACTGAGCAGTAAATTGAACTCCTCTGTCAGAGATGATATGTGATGGCATCCCATGAAGAGGAAAGATATCCTTAATGAAAGTTGTGGCAAGACTGGGAGCAGAAGGTAGGCCTGGGAGAGGAATCAAGTGACACATTTTGGAGAACCGATCCACCACTACCCAGATGACTGTAGAACCTGTTGAGGGGGGCAGATCGGAGATAAAATCCATGGAAATACAACGCCAAGGTATATTGGGAACTGGTAAGGGCCAAAGCAACCCAGCAGGGGTGGACGTAGAAGATTTGGATAGTACACAAAGCGTACAAGCTTGAACGTATTCCTTGACATCCTTACAAAGAGAAGGCCACCAGTAATGATGCTGAAGAAGGTCACAAGTATGAGGTATGCCAGGATGTCCAGAGAACTTGGAGTCATTTGCCCAAGCAAGGAGTTTGGGATGAAGTGGAACTACAAAAGTTTTACCCGGAGGAGGCTGCGTAGACCGGAGCTGAGTAGTGGCTAGAATACAATGCGGAGGGATGATAGGACCAGGATCTAGGTGATTCTCAGAATCATTGACATCAAATGACCTGGACAAGGCATCGGCTCGAAGGTTTTTGGCACCTGGACGAAAAGTAATGTTAAAGTTGAAGCGGGCGGAAAAGAGGGCCCAGCGAGCTTGACGTAGGTTCAAGCGTTTCGTGGATTGTAAATACTGCAGATTTTTATGATCAGTATAGATGGTAATACAATGGGGAGAACCCTCTAGAAGATGTTGCTATTCTTGAAGAGCTAGTTTAATAGCGAGTAGCTCACGGTCTCCAATGGTATAGTTCTTCTCCGCATCAGAAAACTTCTTGGAAAAGAATCCGCAAGGCTGAGACTTGTCCTTCTGATCTTGGAGTAGGAAGGGTGTGTCCAGTGAGTTCATCCTTGACACGCTCAATAGGCCTTGCCAGAAGGTAGCAGTAAGGGCCTCATTATTCTATTTGAGTTCAGCGGCCAGCGTAAGGAATTGAACTGCGTATTGGCCGACTGTCATTCCTTGCTGATGAAGACGAAGGAGGGCCCCAGCAGCCAAAGACACTCTGCCGGGCTCATCAAAAGTTTTCCGGAATGCATCCAAAAAGAGCTGGAGGTCGGAGGTGATAAAATCGTGTGATTCCCAGAGTGGGGAGGCCCAAGCTAGAGCATCACTGGAGAGGAGAGAGATGATATATGCGACTTATATGGGGCGATCAGTTGGAAAATGGTGGCTGGAAAGTTCAAAGTGGATGGAACACTGATTAATGAAGCTCCGACAAGCCTTAGGGTCACTAGAAAAACGAGGTAGCAGCGGCAGATGCAGGCAGGGATTGCCATGTGTAGCAGGTAACATGGGAGCAGCTGAAGCAGAAGCAGGAACGGGAGGAGCTGAAGTTGCAGCAAGTTGCAGACGAGCCAGATGGGAGGCAAGATCCTGAAGGACCAGCATTGTTTGCTCTTGATTTGCTTGCTGGGAGTTAAGTCTCTGAGCTAGATGTTGCATTTGATCCTCGGTCAGTGGCCGATTCTCAGACGCGCTCATGGCTTGAGCAAACTGTCACGGTACTACTTACAGTGAGCCCACAGGCGAGCAGGTGACACAGGATCCCCCAGGGCGTGGAGTCTAAGGGCCAGCCGGTATTCTGCCAGGGACCCCCTCACGAGGGTTTGGGCTTAGCTGCGTGCTGACCCCAGGTCACGACCCCCGGGTTCACCTCGCTCTCTAGGGAAGTACCAGAAGACACTGTCAGACAAGGTGGATGAAGCAAAGGGGAGCCGGATAGCGAGCCAAGGTTAGGGCGGGCTGCAGACAACGTGATCAGAACAAGCTGAGTTGGTACACAAGAGATCAGTTCATGAGAGGTCAGGTTAAGGCAGGTTACACGAAGGGAGCTCAGAAACAAATGTTGCTCAAGCAACCAGAACTAGTCAGAGAGGGATTTAAATAGAGAAGCACTTGAGAGGCTGGACAGGAAGTAGCAGGAAGGAATCATATATTAAGCAACAGGTGATACCGGCGACACCCATAGCTGCAGAGTGCAGCAGAGCTGAACACAAGCTAGTGGAACAACAGGTGCCAGCCAGCCTACAGCAGTAAAGGTAAGACACAGATCAGCTGCGGAGCTGATCTGTGACAGTGTCCTGATTATCAGTGCAGTCCCAACAGTGCCCACCAGTGCTTCCAATGTGTGTCCACCAGTGCTGCCAATCTGTGCCCACCAGTGCTGCCAATAAGTGCCCACCAGTGCTGCCAATCAGTGCTCATCAGTGCATCCTCATCAGTGTTGCCCATCAGTGCCACCTATCAGTGCCTATCAGGGCCACCTATCAGTGCCACCTATCAGTGACCATTCGTGCCTATTAGTGCAGCTTTATCAGTGCCCACCAGTGCCGCCTTATCAGTGCCCATCAGTGCCACCTCATCAGCGCCCATCAGTGAAGGTGAAAAATTACCAAAACAAGCTATGAAAAAGCTACTTGTTTTTTTTTAATTTTTGGTCTCTTCTCGTTTGTTTAGCAAAGAATAAAAAACCCAATGTTGATTAAATACCACCAAAAGAAAGCTCTATTTGTGTGAAAAAAATGATAAAGATTTTGTTTGGGTAGTGTTGCATGACTGCGCAATGAAAGCTAAAACTTGGCCTGGTCAGTAAGAGGGTAAAAGTGCCCAATAGGCAAGTGGTTGGGGGGGGAAGTATCGGCATGTAACAATAAATAAGTGGTCCATATAGTGAACTTGGCATAAAGTTGTTCACTTCATTCTTGTGGATGGGAGATTATCTGCAGGGGCACGTCATAGTCCCTCCATGTGCTGATCAGACAGAAAGATATGAGCTTACATCCTTCCATAACCGATAATGTCTTTGCAGAGTGAACACATTCCCCCCAGACGATCGTCTGTGCATTGCACAGGGGCCCTTCGCTGACGGACATATCCCCACTCTGCAAACACTTCCCTAAATCTTACAGGAAGCTTTTCACTACCAAATGGGTCTTCTTAGGCCTCATTCACACGAGGCGGACTCCGTTTCCACGGAGCCCGCCTCGGTCCACCGGCTCAGCGGGAGATCTGTCCGTTGATCTCCGCTGAGCCGGCGGATGACAGGTCCCTCTCTGCTAACTGAGCAGGGAGGGGCTTGTCAGGCACCGCTGCTGCCTATGGAGGGATCAGATGGACAGCATGTCCGTTTTCATCAGATCTCAACCAATCCAATCCGCCAGCGATGGATCTGGACGTAGGGCCATCCGTCTGCTTTTTGCGGATCGGAGCGGGTCGGATGTCAGCGGACATGTCTCCGCTGACATCCGTTGCTCCATAGGCTAACATGGAGCACCCGTTCAGGTCCGCCATCAAAACTGACAGGCGGACCTGAACGGTCCGATCGTGTGAAAGGGGCCTTAGAGAACGAAATAGAACATTCAGGGTTGGAGATATGAAATGTATGGTATTATGCGAGCTAATCTGAAAAGAGGCATAAAAAAAGCCAAATTAGCCTATAAAAAGAAAATTGAGGACTATTTTAATGGAAACGATGCAAGGGAGGGCTGGAGGGGTATACAGTACTTGATACAACATAGAGAAACTACAAAAATGGAAGGGAATACTAGTGCTTCACTGGTTGAAGAATTAAATAGATTCTTCTCACGGTTTGAGGTTGTGTTAGCAAACCAGGATATAGGGTGTCCTTTAGGTCCACGACACTGTACACTTACTATACAGGAATATGAGGTAAGGCAGGCATTTAAGGCTATAAATACGAGGAAATCATCAGGTCCAGACAGAATCCCAGGGAGAGTAGTTAAGGCCTGTGCTGACCAATTAGCTGGAGTCTTTACCAAGATCTTTAATCGATCACTATCATCTGCTGTTGTTCCAACATGTTTAAAATCAGTCACTATTATTCCAATTCCAAAAAAGTCAATTGTGGGAAGTGTAGACGATTATAGACCAATAGCACTGACTTCAGTACTAATGAAGTGCTTTGAGAGGTTGGTCTTGAAATATATCAAAACTAGATTACCGGGTAGTTTAGATCCTTATCAGTTTGCATATAGGGCAAATAGAAGCACAGAAGATGCGATAGCTTTAGCGCTGCATGGGGCACTTAGTCATCTGGAGCATTCGGGAAACTACATAAGGATGCTGTTTATTGATTACAGCTCTGCCTTTAATACTATCATTTCAGATCAGTTGGTTGAAAAAATGCAAAAATTGGATTTGCCGCCCTTTATTTTCTTTGGATAAGGGATTTTTCAGTCCATCGCTCACAGGTGGTCAAATTGGATACGTTTGTTTCCTCCAAGTGAGAAATAAGTACTGGAGCAAGGCAGGGTTGTGTATTAAGTCCCTTTCTCTATGCTTTGTACACATATGACTGCACCCCCTATTATGAGGCCAATAGTATAGTTAAGTTTGCCAATGACACTACTGTAATCGGTTGTATCACTGGAGACAGTGAGGAGCAATACAGGAGAGAGGTTGATAGGATAGTGGAATGGAATTTTGCGACTCCTTAGGAAGAATGGCTTGAGAAGGAAGGTACTAGAGACCTTCTATCGCTCTGCCATTAAGAGTACATTAACGTATTGTATTCTAGTTTGGTATCCTAGTTGTACGCAGGCAGATAAAAATGCTCTAAAGAGAGTAGTTCAAACAGCACAGAAAATTGTAGGGTGTGAACTTGTTTCTCTAGAAGAAATATATGAGACTCATTGCCTTTGCAGAGCAGGAAAAATAGTGAGAGACCAGACTCATCCTGGTTGTCATTTCTTATTATTGCCACCTGGGAGACATTTTAGGGTGATTAAAACAAGGACAAATAGATTTAAAGAGAGCTTCTTTCCCAGGGCTATTAAGGCTATTAATGCAGGAATTAAATAAGAGGTCACATTGTCTTATTTTATTGTCTTGTTTAGAATATGAGTACACTTTTTATATTTTTATAATACAGTCTGAGATCCTCTGTGTCTTGTATGTGGGTTGGGCTTCAGGGCATCTCATCTCAGCGAGGAAGATGTGGTCATCTTCTTGGGCTCTGTTCACTCGACCAATCAGGCAACAGTAGCACCTCATCACGGCATATAGAAGGAATAGAAACAAAAATGACATGAGTATATATACCCCTACTTCGTTCAACCATGATTCGCTGAAAAATAAAAAAATCCCCAAAGATTCCCAGACCCTTAAAAGGTTTCCAACCTTCAATAGCTATAGCTCTGGCTTTGCCTTGCAGGAATCTAACCTTATCCATATGGGCCTGAACTTTGTCACTAGTATCCCTGATCCAGGTACAACAATCTTTACCTATGAATTCACAGAAACCCCCCCTTGGAAGCCAACAGATAATCATGGGCCATCTTTTAATAGAAGGGTCTTGATCTGCCATTGTTCCTGTGGGATCTTCCTTGCAGCTTCAACAGTTTCATTGAACATCCCATCCACAATGGATGAGAAATTGTTCAATCGTTTCATAAGCTCAAGCCCCCACCCTGTACAAGCAGGAAACCATACCCAGACCTGGTTGGGGTTGGTGAACAATTCCCTTCTAGCTCTTCCTGCCATTCTTACCTTCCCTCGCTCCATGAGATCCTCACGGTCGGTGGCGACATAAAATGCTGGGACAAGTTTCACCAGGATGCATGAACCTCTTGCGTTAGGGAGATTTGCCTTATAAGCTGTAGAACCACATAAGTACCAAACTAAAGATGAAGCACACTTGTGAGCTACCTAGTTGTCCCGATACCCAAACTGGCAAGAACCAGAGCTATTTTTAAAACTGTAACTAATTTTACCCTCTAGAAATGTATCGTTAAAGAGGAGTTCCACCCAGGGGGGCCGTCAAAAAAAAAAAAAAATTAAAAGTCAGCAGCTACAAATACTGCAGCTGCTGACTTTTAATTGGACACTTACCTGTCCCTGGGTCCAGCGATGCGGGGGATCGAAGCCCCGCTCGTCCCCCCCTCCGCTCGTCGACGCCGGCATTTCAACTGTGGGCGCCGGGCTGTGGCTTCACAGCCTGGCACCCACTGCGCATGCGCGAGCGGCGCCGCGCGCCGTGATTGGCCGCTCAATCACCTAGGACCTGTAATGGGTCCCAGATGATTGACAGGAGGGAGCAGAGCGGAGCCCTTCCTGTTCCTGGGGGGAAGTGATGTCACCAGCCCAGGCAAAGGAACAGGCAGACTACGAGGGACCACTTAGCAACAGGCATTTAGAGGTAAGTGAAAAAAAAAAATATCCAAATTTTTTTTGTTTTTTTTTTTTTTTTAGAATTTTTCCAGGTATTTTTGTTTTTTGGGTGGAACCCCACTTTAAGTTCTATTGACAAATGTCTGTTTGGAGTTTTTACTCGTTTTTCAAAATTCCTCATACCAATATGAACATCATATATGGCATGCACTGCTATTCTCGCTGGGGTGCTAAAGCTAGGTGGAGATTTAGAGTAGACCCAGCAATTGGTCCTGTTCGCTTTCTTAGCTAGTTGGAGAATACACCATGCTAAAAATATGGGAGATACTGTGACAATACATATTAAATACATCTTAATAAAATTTCCACAACACACTCCCAAACATGATCCATCTGTAGCATTGTGCCAGTGTACAAGTACAAATGCACACTTTCTTTCATAAACTTCATAAGTCCCTACAGAAACTACAGACATGTTTCTGTTATTTTACACCAATAGAAGGAATGTTCATTATCAAGAACCCAGCTTGTAAAAATGTAAAAATTATTTCAGCAGAATACTGACACTCACACGTCCAACATCATCTTCATTTGGTAATTTTATTTAGTTTAATAAGCCGTCTATTGCCGTGGAAGATGGTAATTGTTGTTTATTCATTCACGTATCACTGTGAATGAATGATGAGATCATGTGCATTGATCCCCACACATCTGTGTCATTTTTACTGGTGGCAGTGGGTGCGGGGAGAAGATCCCCCCCCACACCTGCTGCCATAGTGGGGAATCACAGGGGCACAAGCAGGTGCTCTTTGTTAATATGTTATATGTTACACCCTAAGAGCCCATTCACACAGGGGCAACACGACTTCCAGCACGACTTTGGGAGGCAACTTGGACACGACTTGAGTATGAATCACAGCACGACTTGGGGCAACTTACAACACAACTTGAAGTTGCCTCCAGGACAGGGAACTTTACAAGTGGCCAATCAGAGCTTATCAGCTGTGTGTGAGAAGGAGGGGGCTGGCTGTTTAGTGGAGGAAATTACTTTCTGTTTCCTTTCTGCTTCCTGTAAAGTTGCCTCAGTATGAACAGTGATCAGACTTGGAGGCAACTTCCATTGAAATCAATGGGTACAAGTTGCCTTCAAGTCGGATTGAAGTAGTACAGGGACCTTTTCTGAAGTCGGAGCGACTGCAGTAGTGTGCATTAAGACAGATCCATTCATTTACATTGATTTTTTCATGTAGCGCGGCTTGAGGCGACTAGGGGCGACTTGGGGCGACTTGAAGTCGGATCCAAAGTTGCCCCTGTGTGAATGGGCTCTAAATACATGTGTAAAATGTAACATGTTACCTAAAGTGAACTTTAAGTCTTTAAGTTAGACTTTATCTTTGTACCTGTGTATCCTTAGTGCAAGGCACCAAAGTTTTAACATAAATGGAAAGGCAAATTATAATAAATCGCCCAAATGGTGCTGTCACTCATTTGCATAAATAATAAAATTGACATAAAAATACAGTTGTCACATGACTACTAGTGCTTGGTCTGGGCCCTGCATTTTTTTTTTGCTACCTGTGTCCCATTGGGGAGATTTCACTTAAAGTAATTGTAAAGTCCCAATTTTTTTTAGTTAAAATTAACAAACATTTTATACTTACTACCTGCTCTGTGCAGTGAATTTGCACAGACCATCCTGGATCCTCCCCTTCTCGAGTCCCTCTTCGGTGCTCCTTGCCCCTCCCTCCTGCTTAGTGCCCCCACAGCAAGCAGCTTGCTATGCGGGCACCTGAGCTATGCCACAGCTCTCTGTGTCCATTAAGACACAGAGCCACGGCCCTTTCTTTCTTTATTGGCTGACTGACTTTGATTGACAGCAGTGGAAGACAATGACGACGCGCTGCTGTCTCAGTCAATGAGGAGGGGGAGCTCCAGGCAGCCAGGACAATCCTAAAACATCACTGGATCTAGATGGGACTCAGACAAGTATTAGGGGAACCAATGTTACATTTGGAAGATTTCTCCTCTGTTCTTGTTCTGATGACCAAAATTTGGGATTTTCTTTCACTTTTGGTGATAACGGTCACCAGGAATAATTGGAAAAGTTAATCTTGGGAACAAGAACTTTGACAGCAATAAAAACCTAACAGGTGTTCAGGTGATGTAATCCCTCTCCACTCAATCTAAAACAAACAAAAAATAACGTATACTTTAAGATGATAAAAATTAGCATATTAGGCTTGTGAATAATAAAATTTAAACTTGTGCTGAATGGTGAAAAAACAGTAAGAAAGAAAACTAAAGCAGCTGCCACACACAAAGTGCTACTCACTAGAAATGTAAAATTAAGAAAATGTGGCGCTCGCAAATGTTATTAAACATGTGTGACCAAGTGTAGATCAGTGCAGATGTGAATATACAAAGCAAAAAACATGTAAAAAAGTCCAAATAAATATACTGAATGTTCTGATCCACAATGGAAAAAAACTTTTGAAGGGCAATGGACCACAGACGCTCCAAGACTTTTCAGGTGCAGAATCACCACCCCCACATGTGTCCCCACTCACCAAATGTCAATGACCCCCAGCTTTGCAGTCTGGGGGTCACTTCAGGCTTATGTGATGGTATCCAGAGAAGCTCAGGAGTGGTGTTGTGCACATCAGATCAAAGGATTTCTTGTTGGAATTTCTCAGCAGAATCACCAGGCACCAAAAAAGGATAAAAAATGGAACTAATAGTGAAAAGTAAAGTTTGAAAAGGGATTTATTCCATATACAAATGGGTACTTACAAAATAATTGATAAAAACAGGCATGTAAAGGGATTAGACATGGATCTGGACTTTGCTCACGGCGTGCGTTACAGAAACCAGGAAGTACGTTCCAAGGAGCAGGAAACGATGTCAGTGCCACCTGAAATACGTCATTTCCTGCTCCGTATACGTCAAGTTGACGTATTTCCGGTGGCACTGACATCATTTTCTGCTCCTTGGAATGCACTTCCTGGTTTCCTGAACGCACGCCGTTGGTGACAGTGGGTGCGGGGAGAAGATCCCCCCCCCCACCTGCTGCCATAGTGGGGAATCACAGGGGCACAAGCAGGTGCTCTTTGTTAATATGTTATATGTTACACCCTAAGAGCCCATTCACACAGGGGCAACACGACTTCCAGCACGACTTTGGGAGGCAACTTGGACACGACTTGAGTATGAATCACACCACGACTTGGGGCAACTTACAACACAGCTTGAAATCGCCTCCAGGACAGGGAACTTTACAAGTGGCCAATCAGAGCTTATCAGCTGTGTGTGAGAAGGAGGGGGCTGGCTGTTTAGTGGAGGAAATTACTTTCTGTTTCCTTTCTGCTTCCTGTAAAGTTGCCTCAGTATGAACAGTGATCAGACTTGGAGGCAACTTCCATTGAAATCAATGGGTACAAGTTGCCTTCAAGTCGGATTGAAGTAGTACAGGAACCTTTTCTGAAGTCGGAACGACTGCAGTAGTGTGCATTAAGACAGATCCATTCATTTACATTGATTTTTTCATGTAGCGCGACTTGAGGCGACTAGGGGAGACTTGGGGCGACTTGAAGTCGGATCCAAAGTTGCCCCTGTGTGAATGGGCTCTAAATACATGTGTAAAATGTAACATGTTACCTAAAGTGAACTTTAAGTCTTTAAGTTAGACTTTATCTTTGTACCTGTGTATCCTTAGTGCAAGGCACCAAAGTTTTAACATAAATGGAAAGGCAAATTATAATAAATCGCCCAAATGGTGCTGTCACTCATTTGCATAAATAATAAAATTGACATAAAAATACAGTTGTCACATGACTACTAATGCTTGGTCTGGGCCCTGCATTTTTTTTTTTTTTTGCTACCTGTGTCCCATTGGGGAGATTTCACTTAAAGTAATTGTAAAGTCTCAATTTTTTTTAGTTAAAATTAACAAATATTTTATACTTACTACCTGCTCTGTGCAGTGAATTTGCACAGACCATCCTGGATCCTCCCCTTCTCGAGTCCCTCTTCGGTGCTCCTTGCCCCTCCCTCCTGCTTAGTGCCCCCACAGCAAGCAGCTTGCTATGCGGGCACCTGAGCTATGCCACAGCTCTCTGTGTCCATTAAGACACAGAGCCACGGCCCTTTCTTTCTTTATTGGCTGACTGACTTTGATTGACAGCAGTGGAAGACAATGACGACGCGCTGCTGTCTCAGTCAATGAGGAGGGGGAGCTCCAGGCAGCCAGGACAATCCTAAAACATCACTGGATCTAGATGGGACTCAGACAAGTATTAGGGGAACCAATGTTACATTTGGAAGATTTCTCCTCTGTTCTTGTTCTGATGACCAAAATTTGGGATTTTCTTTCACTTTTGGTGATAACGGTCACCAGGAATAATTGGAAAAGTTAATCTTGGGAACAAGAACTTTGACAGCAATAAAAACCTAACAGGTGTTCAGGTGATGTAATCCCTCTCCACTCAATCTAAAACAAACAAAAAATAACGTATACTTTGAGGCTCCATTCACACTAGCGCGTTTTTTGATGCATTTTGCATTTTGCAGAAATGCATGGGAATTTTTTAACATGGGTTCCTATGGAACATGTTCACATCAATGCTTTTTTGTATCTCTGCGTTTTTGGAAAGGGTCGGGGACTTTTTTTCATGCAAAAAGCAGCGTTTTGCATGTAATGGATTTCAATGGACAAGCATCAAAAACGCAAGTGCACCGTTTTTGCAGCGTTTTTGGTGCGTTTTTGGTGCGTTTTTGCCGTTTTCTTTTTTTTTTTTTTTTTATTTTTTTTTTTTGTAATTTTTTTTTAAGACTGTAAAAAAAAATGAAAAAAAAAAAAAAAAAAAAATGCAAAACGCAAATCGCGGCAAAAACGTGGCAAAAACGCCGCAAAAACGCTACAAAAACGCTGCTCAAAAACGTGCCAAGCATGAAAAAAAAACCTCCAAAAACGCTCAAAAGCAACATGCATAGGTGTGAATCGAGCCTAAGATGATAAAAATTAGCATATTAGGCTTGTGAATAATAAAATTTAAACTTGTGCTGAATGGTGAAAAAACAGTAAGAAAGAAAACTAAAGCAGCTGCCACACACAAAGTGCTACTCACTAGAAATGTAAAATTAAGAAAATGTGGCGCTCGCAAATGTTATTAAACATGTGTGACCAAGTGTAGATCAGTGCAGATGTGAATATACAAAGCAAAAAACATGTAAAAAAGTCCAAATAAATATACTGAATGTTCTGATCCACAATGGAAAAAAACTTTTGAAGGGCAATGGACCACAGACGCTCCAAGACTTTTCAGGTGCAGAATCACCACCCCCACATGTGTCCCCACTCACCAAATGTCAATGACCCCCAGCTTTGCAGTCTGGGGGTCACTTCAGGCTTATGTGATGGTATCCAGAGAAGCTCAGGAGTGGTGTTGTGCACATCAGATCAAAGGATTTCTTGTTGGAATTTCTCAGCAGAATCACCAGGCACCAAAAAAGGATAAAAAATGGAACTAATAGTGAAAAGTAAAGTTTGAAAAGGGATTTATTCCATATACAAATGGGTACTTACAAAATAATTGATAAAAACAGGCATGTAAAGGGATTAGACATGGATCTGGACTTTGCTCACAGCGTGCGTTACAGAAACCAGGAAGTACGTTCCAAGGAGCAGGAAACGATGTCAGTGCCACCGGAAATACGTCATTTCCTGCTCCGTATACGTCAAGTTGACGTATTTCCGGTGGCACTGACATCATTTTCTGCTCCTTGGAATGCACTTCCTGGTTTCCTGAACGCACGCCGTGAGCAGCGTCCGGATTAATCTCTAATCCCTTTACGTGCCTGTTTTTATCAACTATTTTTTATATGGAATAAATCCCTTTTCAAACGGTGCTTTTCACTATTAGTTCCATTTTTTTATCCTTTTTTGGTGCCTGGTGATTCTGCTGAGAAATTCCAACAAGAAATCCTTTGATCTGATGTGCACAACACCACTCCTGAGCTTCTCTGGATACCATCGCATAAGCCTGAAGTGACCCCCAGACTGCAAAGCTGGGGGTCATCGCCATTTGGTGAGTGGGGAAACATGTGGGGGTGGCGTTTCTGCACCTGAAAAGTCCTACTGTGTCTGTGGTCCATTGCACTTCAAAAGTTTTTTTCCATTGTGGATCAGAACATTCAGCACATTTATTTGGACTTTATTTATATGTTTTTTGCTTTGTATATTCACATCTGCACTCATCTACACTTGGTCACACATGTTTAATAACATTTGCGAGCGCTATATTTTCATAATTTTATATTAGAATTGTGAGTATATGATGGAAACGCTGCAAAATACTCTTTTTCTTTTTTAAATCTGCCTAGAGAGATACTTTTAGGTTACATTCTACAATATGCAGTCAGTGCACATATACGTTGTATTTTCTGGAATGATTGTGTTAGCATTTTAGTTAACAAACCTACGGCAACCTGACTGAACAATTGTTAATGAGTAATTGTCACTGGGAATCTATAATCTATGTTATTCACATAACACCCTACAAATGTCTTGTGGCTATTTTTTGCTGAGTATTAAAATTCTATTAATACAATCCAAGTTTGCATGGTAATCCCTCTGCCATCTGCTGCACCACAGTTGCTGAACACATTTTATGAAAATACATGTACATTGTGCCATGTAATAATGTGTAGATTTGCTAGGACTTGGATTTTAAAATATGTTTAAGCACTCTGATGCTTAATGATGATTTTTTCCAGTCTGGAAGTTTACTATTCTATGGGCTTATAGCAAGCAAATCCATGCTGCTTAGTTCTAATTTTGCAGTATACAGCAGTGTAATCTCCACTTCTCTTTCAAATTGTATTTTTTGATTAGTATTAAAATGACCAAAAAGTGCATATAAGCAGAAAGCAGGTGTATATGAGTAACCGAAAAGGCATAAAGGGGACAGTAAAAGTGCATTACCTATCATTTACAGTCAGGGCTTTTTTCTCGGAGAATAGGTGCAGGAACTCCCCCTGTCTGAGTCACCCCTTGTCTCTGCCCCCTACCCACCTCTGACCACCGTCCCTTGATTCCACCCCCTACCTACCTACCTAAAAGTACTGCCCCTTTTAGAGAATACAGAACCAAGTATCATTTTGTGGTGCTAAATCATTTGTATGGAACATGTTGATGATAAAAAGAAAAGTAGTAAAATAGATCAGCCAGCAACAATAGAATCCCAGCAATAGATCCCCACACAACAATAGACTCCCCCAGCAACAATGGACTCCACCCCAACAACAATAGATTCCCTGCAGCAACAGTGAACTACCCACAACAAAATATCACACCCAGTAACAAAAGTAAAAATAGACCTCTCCCTCAACAGTAGATCCCTTCTAGCAACATAAGACCCGCCAGCAACAATAGATTCCCCATCAGCAACAATAGACCCTCACACAAAAGCAGATCCCCACCAGTGACAATAGATCCCCCAGCAGCCAACATCAATAGACCCTCCAGCACACCCCACACCCCATGCTATTACATACATTCAGTGCTGCAGGTGCCGGAACTGCCTTCCCCCACGTTCCCACTGAAAAAAAGCCCTGTTTACAGTAACATGTATCTAGGTGTGAATGAAAGCTATTTGTGGTATTATTATTGTAGTATAAAACATAACAAAGACAAATAGATTAATGGGAGAAAGAATAAACTGGGATTTTGTAGGTAAGTAGTAAGGATAAGAATAATGGGTTAAGTTTTGGTACATTCACCAAACAGCTCAAGAGTTTGAACGTTAAAGGATAAGTATTGCCAAAACTATTTTGGGCATACTTCTCCTGAGTATCACAGGGAAACAGCAGACAGCAGGGTAAAGCCTGCTGTCGACTGACGTCGCAGAGCCGTTCCAGACTCTGAAAAGATCTCAACCTTATGGTTGGGATCCACTCAGAGTCCTAGAGTGACATCTGGCTCATCATCTCAGCAATTTGTTGAGAGCCTGAGGCAGTCCCTTCCGCCTACTCCACAGCTCAGTTCTCCAGTGAGCACTGGAGGGGAGAGCAGAGAGCTGCTGACTGACAGTCCCAACACTCTGCTGATAGCGGAGGGGGAGAATTGAGCGATCAGTGGTGTTTGATCACTCAGTTCCCATTAAAGTTCCCACCACTGCTGCATCCACCTAGATGAGTATAATCTTTTTTTTTTTTTGCAAAGCCTATACTCTTTTCATCCAAACCTCATTGGAGTCTATGGTAGCTCAATCTTTAAAATCAATTTTGACCATTTTCCATGCTAATAGGCAACAGGACATGTACTAAAGCAATTGGTACAGAGCAGAATTTTTTGTAATGATTCTATACAATCTATACAATGTACTACAACAAAACTGACATTTACAGAGAAAAAATACCATTTAAATTGCTGGCCTGGTTTTCAGCTGTAGGCAAATGTAAGTTACTGGCAAATGTATTTAATTTTTTTTCTAAAATGTTACTTTTGCTGTAGTACATCCTACAGAGAATGAGAAAAATAGCAGGGTCTCCACAAAATGCATAACAGAACCCTTATTCTTGATGAGAATTTATATTATGGGTTAGGTGTTAAGTACTCCATGCAAAAACAGAAAACAAATAGTGTGGGGTCCCCCAAAAAATCATATCAGACCCTTGTCTAAGCATGCAACCCAGCTGGCCAAAAAAGGGGGGGAGTGCGTAGCCCCCCTCCCCTCCTGAACCATGCCAGGCTACATCATGTCCTCTACGTGTGGGGGATACCTTGCCAGGGGGGACCCCCCGACAAAGAACCTAGTCTCCATGTTGCTTAAGGACAAGGGATTCTTCCCCAAAACCCAGGCCAGGTGATTGTGAGACTCTGGAAGAGGGATTATCAGAATCTGGAATCCCCCTTAAAAATAAGGCCTTTATATATCACCTCCTACATTAATGAATGAGTGGTACATAGTATCCTTACTCATTCACAAAAAATAAACAAAACCCTGTAAACAGAAAATAAACACATCCACATCACACACTATTAATGGAATAAAATTATACCAGCGCAAAAAAATTTGTTAAAATATAAACAGCTGCTGAACACACAAGGCAAATTTACAAAAAAGTCCCAGGCAATAATAGCACAAAGAACAGTGCAGCGCTAAATATCACAATTAATACATATCCTCATCCAATAAATCAATACATGAAAGAAATAGTTATTGGAAAGGAAAAATCATAAAAACTTCATATAGAAATCAGGATTCCAAAATGTGACAATGTGCATCAATAAAGACTGAAAATCGATGCCAGAAGTGTGACCTCAACCATAAGACACTCTTTGCTGCTCACCTCAATGATAAGACTCCTGAGTCAACAAAGGGTCAAAAAGGCTTTCCCTTACAGGCAAAATCCTGGAGAGTAGCGATAAACCTCTTCAGAGTGCAAAGCACATGGATCACTCACCATATCAGCTCATATACAGGGAACCGCAGCATAAGATCATCAGTGTCCCAATATCCTGATATTTGCAAATAAAACAGGAAATATCTAGTTCTCTCTGCTGGCATGTATTTAATATGATAAAAAGGAATACATACAAGGCACTTCCATTAAGTGCCAGCAAAAAAGCATTCTGTCACAAAAAAAAACACATGGTTTTCACATCACACACTATGACGAATCTTTTTATTAACCACTAGCCGACCAGCGTACGACGATGTACGTCAGCACCATGGCACGGCTGAGCAAATGGGTATACAGGCACGTCCCCTTTAAATCATGGCATTGTGGGCGCGCACCCACCCGCCGTGTACTCTGTGACTGTGCCCGTAGGTCCCGCGGATTCGATGTCTGCCGGGGGCCCGCGATCGTGTCACGGAGCGGAAGAACGGGGAGATGCCTATGTAAACAAGGCATTTCCCCGTTCTGCCTAGTGACATGACAGGGATCTACTGCTCCCGATGTCATCGGGAGCAGTGATCCCTGTCATGTCAGTGGAAGCGCATCCCCCCACAGTTAGAGCACCTCCCTAGGAGACACTTAACCCCTTGATCGCCCCCTAGTGTTTAACCCCTTCCCTGCCCAGTGTCATTTACACAGCAATCAGTGCATTTTTATAGCACTGATCACGGTATAAATGACAATGGTCCCAAAATGGTGTCAAAAGTGTCCAATGTGTCCGCCATAATGTCGCAGTCATGATAAAAATCGCAGATCGCTGCTATTACTAATAAAAAAAAAATTATAATAAAAATGCCATAAATCTATCCCTATTTTGTAGACGCTATAACTTTTGCGCAAACCAATCAATATATGCTTATTGCGATTTTTTTTACCAAAAATATGTAGAAGAATACATATCAGCCTAAACTGAGAAAGAAATTAGTTTTTTTATATATTTTTTGTGGATATTTATTATAGCAAAAAGTAAAAAATATTGCTTTCTTTCAAAATTGTCGCTCTTTTTTTTGTTTATAGCGCAAAAAATAAAAACCCGCAGAGGTGATCAAATACCACCAAAAGAAAGCTCTATTTGTTGGAAGAAAAGGAATTCAATTTTGTTTGGGTGCAACGTCGGACGACCGCGCAATTGTCAGTTAAAACGATGCAGTGCCGTATCGCAAAAAGTGCTCTGGTCAGAAAGGCGGTAAATTCTTCCAGGGCTGAAATGGTTATAAAAAGTCCCATGAATCCATCATAAATTTTCTTTCTAGAATGTCCAGAACCATGCTGAAACGTATAGGCCGGAGCTGACGTCAAGGGGCGGTAACGTCACCTCGAGCGTGGTTCCGGAAGTTCATCCTTGCTTTCTCGCTTCTCCCTCTCCTGTCACAGCTGCGGGCCAGATCTTCCTCCCCCTACAGGAGAAGGACTCTATAGGATGCCTATTATGCTGACTGAGATGCTCATTTGAAATACTACATTGTAAGTTTTTTTAACCGCTTTTTATCAATAAATACTCCTTAATACTGCACTTAGAAGCGCCTTCTGTTTTTTACTAAAGTTCATAACAAATTCTACTTCTGTCCTAATCTGAACCTCCTCCCTTTTCTTAGCTACCATATTTATATATTATCTACTGATTTCTGAGAATGCTATTACATTTTTCTTTCAGGGACGAGCACATCTTTGCAATGCGTTTGTAATTCCATCAGATTTGATGGTCACTTTTGTCCTTTTAAAGGCCTTCTAGACAAACTATTGTCACCCAAATAATATGAGAATCCTCCCACAGCTGTGGAAAGGAGCTTTCTCATACAGCTTTGAGGGTGTAATGAAAAATACACAAATGCTTTAGCTTACAGTTTCAGAGGATATTCTAAATCTGGGCAAAGCTTGCTTTGACCAGTAGAAGTAGCAGTCCCAAAAGACCTAAATGCAGATGCCGCAGGTAGGTATCTGCTTTAAAAATTATAGCTACAGCCTTCCTAGATCCTTCTCAATTATTGGCTCCTTCGGTTATTCTCTGAAAGTGTATGATACGTGCATGTTTTTAGCCCAAAAGTATATAACTTTATATTTATCTTCAATAAACCTCATTTACCACATAGTTGGAGACGCCAAGGGGGAGATTTACTAAAACTGGAGAGTGCACAATCTGGTGCAGCTCTGCATAGAAACCAATCATCTTCCAGCTTTTATTGTCAAAGCTTAACCCCTGAGCACCGACAGTTAATAAATATGCGGCCTCTTGGCAGGTGGGTGGCAAGCAATTTGCAGCCAAAGCTATGCGGAGAGCGCACACCCTGCATGCTCCCATCACAGTTACCAGCGGCTAATGGAAAGCTACCGATCGCCTCTTGTGATTGGAAGCTTTCTGATCATGTGATCGCAGTTGAAGCCAATCACGGGGGTCATGTGATCATAAACCCCACCTCCTGGCATCTGAAACCTCTTATAGGGCTGGGAGGAGCCGACGCAAAGGGGTTAATTAAACAAGCTGAAGTTAGAAGCTGCTATGCAGAGCTGCACCAGATTCTGAGTGCTCCAGTTTTAGTAAATCTCCCCCTTGTAAGGACTTTATTCAACTACTTAGCTTGGTGTCAAAACATATATTATGAATCTAAATGAGTATTCATCTTTAGTATGAAAACTGAGTTTGCATATTAACAAGGACTGGAGGTGAACTGCTAATTGGTCACATCTTTCTGCTGCCTGTGCTCCAAATGTACTTGTTATATGCTCCTAAAATTTGAAGAAAAGTAATAACTAACTGTGTGTAAATTAATAAAGGCACCATCCATCAAAGGCCTGGGTTTTACATTATTAATAGTTTAGAGATGAGAGGATCAATGAGAGGATCAATGCATGTAAATCAGGACTCATAATGAAAAAGGCTGGTTTGCACTGATTGTAAGTTTTGATGAACAGGTCTGTTGGAAAAGTTTTAATGTTTATTGTGTGACTATTTTATCTAAAATGGAGACTGATTTTTAAAATGGCTTCTAAGGACACGTTGCTTTGACTTGTTTTTTGTCTATTATTTCAACTAACTGCCTAAGGCCAGAAAGCCGCAAGCTTTGCTATATAAGGGAATAGATTGTAAAAATATGCTGCAATTGGCAATAAAGCTGTTATTTGTCATGAGCCACCAGTGAACTTTTAGCCAATAAGATTCTGTCTGTTGATCTTATAAAAATGGTCACACATCCTGTGTCTATATGACTTCTGCTTTTCTTCTCAGCATGTGAAGCGTCATCCATTTGCACCGATGAAATAAATCATCTTGCTTTCCTATACTCGGAGTTGTGACTGATCTCGGGTGAAGAATTTTCCTGTCAAGGTCCATCTATGCTCTATTATTGAAACTTAGGACACATACATTTAGAAGGAGGTGATAGAAGGGTAGAAAACAATGCTCCAGCTAATTTGTGTGTGTGTACATTGTATTGTGAGCTTTTTCAACAACAGGCATTGTACTAGCATTAGGGATGGTCCGAACACCCCCCGGTTCGGTTCGCACCAGAACACCGCGAACAGGGAAAAAGTTCTAGCGAGCATGCAAACCCTATTAATGTATTTACTGTTTTGTTATTTTTTAAAACATAAAACTTTTTTTTCCAAAAAAAAAGCGTTTGTAAAATTGTTGTGCAAATACCGTGCAAGATAAAAAGTTGCAACGACCGCCATTTTATTCCCTAGGGTGTCTGCTAATATATATATATATATATATATATATATATATATATATATATATATATATATATATATATATATATAATGTTTGGGGGTTCTGAGTAATTTTCTAGCAAAAAAAAATATGATTTTTACATGTAGGAGAAGAGTGCCAGAATAGGCCCGGAACGGAAATGGTTAATAAAGGAATTGTCTAAAACTGTTTGTTGTGGTTTTTACTTTTTGACACTTTTTTGGTGAATGAGTAGGGGCACAATGTATCCAATACCCATTCACAAAGGGGGGGTGGGATCTGGGGGCCCCCTTGTTAAAGGGGGCTTTCAGATTCCGATAAGCCCCCTGCCCGCAGACCCTGACAACCAATGGTCAGAGTTGTTGGGAAGAGGCTCTTGTCCCCATCAACATGGGGACAAGGTGATTTGGGGGGCACTCCAAAGCACCCTCCCCATGTTGAGGGCAAGCGGCCTGGTATGGTTCAGGAGGGGGCTGCTC
This sequence comes from Aquarana catesbeiana, assembly GCF_042186555.1. Lineage (NCBI taxonomy): Eukaryota > Metazoa > Chordata > Amphibia > Anura > Ranidae > Aquarana > Aquarana catesbeiana. Next base: position 186,413,667 of record NC_133324.1, read on the forward strand.
TCTCACCCCCCTTTCCTGGCTGGCCAGGCCGCTTGCTCGGATAAGAGCCTGGTATGGATTTTGGGGGGACCCATTGCTAATTTTTTTTTCAATTTTGTGGGGAAGTTCCCCTTAAAAGCTATGCCAGACCTGAGGGGCCTGGTATTGATTTTGATGGGGGACCCCACGCTGTTTTTTTTTTTTTTCAATTTTGGCGTGGAGTTCCCCTTAAAACCTATACCAGACCCAAAGGGCCTGGTATGGATTGGGGGGGGGGGGGGGCATGCCTTTTTTTATTCAATTCTGTCATAGGGTTCCCCTTAACCACTTCAATACACTTTATTATATACTCTCCATTGCACTATATACCCTGCACTGTATTATTTATACTACACTGACTGCACTATATATTCTCCACTGTATTATATATACTACACTGACTGCACTATATACTCTGCAATGTATTATATATACAACACTGATGGCACTATATACTCTCCATTGCATTATATATATATATATATATATATATACACAGTATCTCACAAAAGTGAGTACACCCCTCACATTTTTGTAAATATTTTATTATATCTTTTCATGTGACAACACTGAAGAAATGACACTTTACTATAATGTAAAGTAGTGAGTGTACAGCTTGCATAACAGTGTAAATTTGCTGTCCCCTCAAAATAACTCAACAAACAGCCATTAATGTCTATACCGCTGGCAACAAAAGTGAGTACACCCTTAAATGAAAATGTCCAAATTGTGCCCAATTAGCCATTTTCCCTCCTCAGTGTCATGTGACTCGTTAGTGTTACAATGTCTCAGGTGTGAATGGGGGGCAGGTGTGTTAAATTTGGTGTTATCGCTCTCACTCTGGTCATACTGGTCACTGGAAGTTCAACATGGCACCTCATGGCAAAGAACTCTCTCAGAATCTGAAAAATAGCATCGTTGCTCTACATAAAGATGGCCTAGGCTATAAGAAGATTGCCAAGGCTCTGAAACTAAGCTGCAGCACAGTGGCCAAGACCATACAGCGGTTTAACAGGACAGGTTCCACTCAGAACAGGCCTTGGCATGGTCGACCAAAGAAGTTAAGTGCACATGCTCAGCGTCATATCCAGGGGGTGTCTTTGGGAAATAGACGTATGAGCGCTGCCAGCATTGCTGCAGAGGTTGAAGGGGTTGGGGGTCAGCCTGTCAGTGCTCAAACCATATGCTGCACACTGCATCAAATTGGTCTGCATGGCAGTTGTCCAAGAAGGAAACCTCTTCTTAAGATGATACACAAGAATGCTGGAACCATGTCCTGTGGTCTGATGAGACCAAGATAAACTTATTTGGTTCAGATGGTGTAAACCGTGTGTGGTGGCAACCAGGTGAGGAGTACAAAGACAAGTGTGTCTTTCCTACAGTAAAGCATGGTGGTGGGAGTCTCATGGTCTGGGGCTACATGAGTGCTGCTGGCACTGGGGAGCTACAGTTCATTGAGGAAACCATGAATGCCAACATGTACTGTGACATGCTGAAGCACAGCATGATGCCCTCCCTTCGGAGACTTGGCCACAGGTCAGTATTCCAACATGATAATGACCCCAAACACACCTCCAAGATGATCCACTGCCTTGCTAAAGAAGCTGAGGGTAAAGGTGGTGGACTGGCCAAGCATGTCTCCAGACCTAAACCTTAGTCAGCATCTATGGGGCATCCTCAAACGGAAGGTGGAGGAGCGCAAGGTATCTAACATCCACCAGCTCCGTGATGCCGTCATGGAGGAGTGGAAGAGGACTCCAGTGGCAACCTGTAAAACTCTGGTGAACTCCATGCCCAAGATGGTTAAGGCAGTGCTGAAAAATAATGGTGGGCACACAAAATATTGACACTTTGGGCCCAATTTGGACATTTTGACTTAGGAGTGTACTCACTTTTGTTGCCAGCGGTTTAGACATTAATGGCTGTGTGTTGAGTTATTTGGAGGTGATAGCAAATGTACACTGTTACACAAGCTGTACACTCCCTACTTTACATTGTAGCAAAGTGTAATTTCGTCAGTGTTGTCACATGAAAAGATATAATAAAATATTTACAAAAATGTGAGGGGTATACTCACTTTTGTGAGATACTGTATATATACAGTGGGGACGGAAAGTATTCAAACCCCTTAAATTTTTCACTCTGTTATATTGCAGCCATTTGCTAAAATCATTTAAATTATTTTTTTTTCTCATTAATGTACACACAGCACCCCATATTGGCAGAAAAACACAGAATTGTTGATATTTTTGCAGATTTATTAAAAATGAAAAACTGAAATATCACATGGTCCTAAGTATTCAGACCCTTTGCTCAGTATTTAGTAGAAACACCCTTTTGATCTAATACAGCCATAAGTTTTTTTGGGAAAGATGCAACAAGTTTTTCACACCTGGATTTGGGGATCCTCTGCCATTCCGCCTTGCAGATCCTCATCAGTTCAGTCAGGTTGGATGGTAAACGTTGGTGGACAGCCATTTTTAGGTCTCTCCAGAGATGCTCAATTGGGTTTAAGTCAGAGCTCTGGCTGGGCCATTCAAGAACAGTCACGGAGTTGTTGTGAAGCCAATCCTTTGTTATTTTAGCTGAATACTTAGGATCATGTGATATTTCAGTTTTTATTTTTTAATAAATCTGCAAAAATGTCAACAATTCTGTGGTTTTCTGTCAATATGGGGTGCTGTGTGTACATTAATGAGGGAAAAAATGAACTTAGATGATTTTAGCAAATGGCTGCAATATAACACAGAGTGAAAAATTTAAGGGGGTCTGAATACATATACATATATTTTATATGCCCCCTTAGTGGCTGCTGAGTGTTGTGGCCGACCTGTCACCCTGCCCAGCCTGACATTCAATCCTCAGTCACTCCAAGTCAATGAACAGCCCATTAGCTTTGTTTTCATTTTTATTGAAGGGATTGAACTTGGATAGGGTATAGGAAGTATGGAATACCCAGTGAATTTTAGAACAATCAATTGGTGAATTTTAGAACAATCAATTGGTGAATTTTAGTACAATCAATTGGGACAACTTATATACTTTCAGGTATATACAGGCCTCTTTTCCTTCAGCACAACTCTTACTGCAGACTATTACTCCTCAACTCCTCCAGTACTCTACTTGCATGAGCTCCCAGGCACAGCTAGCACTGCGTGGTTAGGCCTGACACTGTCTCAGCAAGGCCTTAGCAATTGCCCTTTGCAGGCAGGGACTGTAGGCCCCTGTAGTGTAGCAAAATAGAAAGTCTCTGGTGCTAGCTGTCCTACATGCGGCTACTGAGCCCAGTACTTACCGCCTTTCCACCTGTCCCCTGGATCCTGTTCCCTTACATCTACTACGGTCACCCTCTTCTTCTATCGTATGCTCCCTCGCTCACATCTTCAATCTCTCCCTCTCTACTGGCACCTTCCCCTCCCCTCTAAAACATTCCCTGATCACCCCCATACTTAAAAAGCCCATACTGGATCCCACCAGCTTGAACAACTTAAGACCCATCTCCTTGCTCCCGTTTGCGTCAAAACTTTTAGAATGCTTAGTCTACAACTGTCTTAGCTCCTACCTCACTGACAACAACCTTCTTGACCCCTTACAGTCTGCCTTTCACTTGCTACACTCCACTGAAACTGCCCTACTGAAACTCACTAATGACCTACTAACTTCTAAAACCAATAGCCACTACTTTATACTCATACTACTCAACCTCTCTGCAGCCTTTGATACTGTTGACCATCCCCTCCTCCTCAAAAAACTCCACTCTTTTGGCCTCCAAGACACTCCTGGCTCTCCTCCTACCTATCACGGCGCTCCTTCAGTGTGACCTATAACTCTGTTTCCTGCTCGCCACTTCCCCTTTTGTAGGGGTACCTCAAGGTTCTGTCCCCAGACCCCTTCTCTTCTCCATTTACACCTTCTCCCTTGGTCTGTTAATAAACTTCCATGGCTTACAGTACCACCCCTATACTGATGGCACACAAATCTATCTCTCTACTCCTCACCAGTCTCCTCTTGCATTACTTACTTACTAACTGACATATCAACAGTGAACTCTTTGGAATCCAAATAACACCCGATCCCTAATTTGCACTACTACACCTCAGAGTTGGGCAGTACCCCCAATACCAGAGTAGTGCTCATTCACTAGCTTCTGGTGGTCAAACTTACTATCACTAGATCATGGAACTCTACAGATACACCTACAATTAGAAATACCTTGGCAACTTTAAATTAGTATTGTGAAATTAAAAGATTAGAGGCAATTAAAAACCAAATCGCTCAAAAATTACACACATTTTGGTCTATATTGCTGATTTAACCCGAAACGTACAACTAAAGTTGATAAATACTATTGAGTTTATACTATGTCGAGACTGGGTTTTCCTGTAATTTTCCTTTTATTTTCATGTTTTATATTGAATTTGCTATTTTGACTGGTTGTTTGCCCTTCTCTTTAATCCCCCTCCTCTCTTCCCACCCCCTTCCAATTTCCCCTCCTTTTCTCTACAGAGAGGTTGCCATAATATATATTTTTTTTCTTTCTTTGTGACGCTGTTAGCAGCTTCATATTGTCACCTTCTTAATCAGTACATGTGTAGTAATTGGTCCTTCTGCATAAAAATTATTATGCAATTATGTACTTGGATGCTGTACACGACCGATCTCTTTTTTGTGCTTTTTATACTTTTTACAAATTCTTAATAAATAAAGATTGAAATGAAACAGGGTACCAAATATTCAGGCTTACCATTGGACCCAACCTGACCTTCCCCTCTTGACCAGGAACTGAAACTACCTGTTATTCAATAACAAAGCAGTTAATATTTAACACGTGTGAGAACAATAAAAATTAAATCTGTGTGACCTTGTTATAGGAATGTATGAGACTTTCAAGACAAATAAACCATGAGTGGGCTCCCCACTTGTGTTGGCACATTTTTTATTCCTTAGCCACATATCGTCTAGAAATGGAATTTTAGTTCAAAATTCAAAAGGATGTTTTTGAGAAATACATACTCCACATGTACTAAAACTAACAGGTGTTATAACAAATAAAATACTTCTACCATATTATAAGCTAGGTTTTTGCAGCATATGCAACCAGGTCCTAGCAATACAATAATGGTTAAGCTAAGCCAGAAATGTATGTTAGCTGCAGCAAAAAATGTTATATACTGTGTATATATATATATATATATATATATGTAGCAGGTATTGCAGCCAAAGACTTACATTAACACAGATGACTGCATGTACACATGCTTTCCAGGCTGAAAGAGGGGAGAGAGCTGGCTTTCATGTCTGCATGGGCTTTTTCACCCTCCCCCTCCTTCTTCCTGTTTTCACTAACTGAGTAATGTAATGCCTGTAGGCAGGAAAACCTTCCTTCCTATGCTCATTAGTGGGAGGTTCTTCTGCCAGGTTCTTATGCAAATGCAAACTGCTTGTTTTCCTGTGTACACTAACTTGCTTTTCCCTCCACGTGTATATACAAAGCATGTAACGGGTCACAGACTCTTTACCTCCTTTGGAGAACCAAATGTTCTTTGGTGGGGGAGTGTGTGGTGGGCATTGCAGCTAAAGACTTACATTAACACAGATGGGCTGCATGTACATTAACACAGATGCCTGCATGTACACATGCTTTCCAGCCTGAAAGAGGGGAGAAAGCTGGCTGTCCTGTCTGCATGGGCTTTTTCACACCCCTACTTCTTCCTGTTTTCACTGACTGAGTAATGTAATTTGAGCTGACACAGAGCTGTGCATTTAGCAGCCTCTCTTGTGACCCTATTGGTCGGAAGAAGAAAACCAATTAAAGGCACAACAGCCAATGGGAAAGACTGTACTGAACTGCAGGGAGAGCTACAATGGATTCTGGGACATGCAGTTCCCACACAAAATGGCCCCATAGACTGGCATACAAGGAGAAACTACAAATCCTAAGGGGGTTTGAAAAACAGAAGGTTAGCTAAAAATTCAATTTTGTGTTCTGAGGAGATTCTCAGTCGTTGAGGGAGTGAGAGAGACACAGACGTGATCTGAGGGGATGCTGTTACCCACAGAGGGAATCCATCCAGCCACAGTTCCAGGGGTCAGTGTGCTGATCCTGCCATGGTTCCGGGAGTCAGACGGTGATGGACATCCCACCTGAGAGGGATCCTGGCTATATCTCCAGGCGTTCCTGAGAGCGTGGGCCGATCCGGGTACAAGGTGGCCAGTCTGCCTTTTCGGGGAACTTGTCGTTTGATCCTTTGGTCACAGGACGTGTGAGCTGGTGTTTGCCCATCTTTGAAAACACGGTAGTCAGGCAATATTGCCTCACCAGTACCCACATTTGTAGGAACACTTGCATCCTGTTGAACAGTCACTACATTCTACTTTGCCTATCAGGATACTGCTAGCATTCCACATTCCACTTTGCCTATCAGGATACTTTCAAGTACCCCTTTGTTTATCCAGCTCAACAGGAGGCCAAGTGCACCAATGTCAAGCTAGCTGAAGATCCTGGATATCTTCATTGTGAGGACCCTTTCTGTTACTCCTTCAGTATCAGTAATGTAGTGATTCCAGTGACTACCTTTAAAGGGGAACTCTCACGGTAATTATTAAAGTGATAAATTGCATTTGTGGCATATTGCCTTACATTTAACTGCCTGGGTCTGTGATTTCAGGATTTGAGGGAAACAGACTGACCATTGTTAAGTCAGATCAGTTCTCCTTTATGCCTGAATGCATAGGCCACGCTAGACCTAATTAAGTTGTTTGACTGTGTTATTTTAAAGTCTGCATTTTGGGTTTGATTAACACTATTAAAGACCACAGTTTGCCATTCTTGACTATTGAGTTACCAGATCACTGTTTGTTTGCTTGTGGAAAGTCTGCCAGTAAACAAACTTCTTGTTCACTACACTTCTGTCTGTTTTACTGTGTTTGCAAGTACACTGTTTGCTAGGTGTGCCAGAGGGGCTGAGATAGTTCTTTGGGGTTGAGAGGCAGAGTAACAGACTGAAAAAACTTAAGCACCTCCTTCCTTGGTATCGCTATATATATATATATATATATATATATATATATATATATATATATATATATATATATATATATATATATATATATATATATATATATATATATATATATATATACACACAAAAAGAAAAATCACTTACAAAATGGCTGAGTTAAACAATCTGAATAGGGATGAGCCAAACACCCCCCTGTTCGGTTCGCACCAGAACATGCGAACAGGAAAAAAGTTCGTTCGAACACGCGAACACCTTTAAAGTCTATGGGACACGAACATGAATAATCAAAAGTGCTAATTTTAAAGGCTTATATTCATGGTATTGTCATAAAAAGTGTTTGGGGACCTGGGTCCTGCCCCAGGGGACATGGATCAATGCAAAAAAAAAGTTTTAAAAACGGCCGTTTTTTCAGGAGCAGTGATTTTAATAATGCTTAAAGTCAAACAATAAAAGTGTAATATCCCTTTAAATTTCGTACCTGGGGGGTGTCTATAGTATGCCTGTAAAGGGGCGCATGTTTCCTGTGTTTAGAACAGTCTGACAGCAAAATGACATTTTGAAGGAAAAAACTCATTTAAAACTACCCGCGGCTATTGCATTGCCGACAATACACATAGAAGTTCATTGATAAAAACAGCATGGGAATTCCCCAAAGGGGAACCCCGAACCATAATTAAAAAAAAAAAATGACGTGGGAGTCCCCCTAAATTCCATACCAGGCACATCAGGTCTGGTATGGATATTAAGGGGAACCCCGGCCAAAATTAAACAAAAAAAATTACGTGGGGTTCCCCCTAAATTCCATACCAGACCCTGCAGGTCTGGTATGGATTTTAAGGGGAACCCCGCGCCAAAAAAAAAAAAAAAAAAAACGGCATGGGGTCCCCCCAAGAATCCATACCAGACCCTTATCCGAGCACGCAACCTGGCAGGCTGCAGGAAAAGAGGGGGGGACGAGAGTGCGGCCCCCCCCTCCTGAACCGTACCAGGCCACATGCCCTCAACATTGGGAGGGTGCTTTGGGGTAGCCCCCCAAAACACCTTGTCCCCATGTTGATGAGGACAAGGGCCTCATCCCCACAACCCTGGCCGGTGGTTGTGGGGGTCTGCGGGCGGGGGGCTTATCGGAATCTGGAAGCCCCCTTTAACAAGGGGACCCCCAGATCCCGGCCCCCCCCCTGTGTGAAATGGTAAGGGGTACAAAAGTACCCCTGCCATTTCACTAAAAAACTGTCAAAAATGTTAAAAATGACAAGAGACAGTTTTTGACAATTCCTTTATTTAAATACTTCTTCTTTCTTCTATCTTCCTTCATCTTCTGGTTCTTCTGGTTCTTCTGGCTCTTCTGGTTCTTCCTCCGGCGTTCTCGTCCAGCATCTCCTCCGCGGCGTCTTCTATCTTCTTCTCCTCGGGCTGCTCCGCACCCATGGCATGGGGGGGAGGCTCCCGCTCTTCTCTTCATCTTCTTCATCTTCTTCTCTTCTTCTTTTCTTCTCTTCTTCTCCATTTTCTTCTCCGGGCCGCTCCGCACCCATGCTGGCATGGAGGGAGGCTCCCGCTGTGCGACGGCGCTCCTCGTCTGACAGTTCTTAAATAACGGGGGGCGGGGCCACCCGGTGACCCCGCCCCCCTCTGACGCACGGGACATGACGGGACTTCCCTGTGGCATTCCCCGTGACGTCACAGGGAAGTCCCGTCAAGTCACCGTGCGTCAGAGGGGGGCGGGGTCACCGAGTGGCCCCGCACCCCGTTATTTAAGAACTGTCAGACGAGGAGCGCCGTCACACAGCGGGAGCCTCCCTCCATGCCAGCATGGGTGCGGAGCGGCCCAGAGAAGAAAATGAAGAAGAGAAGAAAAGAAGAAGAGAAGAAGATGAAGAAGAAGAGAAGAGCGGGAGCCTCCCCCATGCCATGGGTGCGGAGCGGCCCGAGGAGAAGAAGATAGACGCCGTGGAGGAGATGCTGGACGAGAACGCCGGAGGAAGAACCAGAAGAGCCAGAAGAACCAGAAGAACCAGAAGATGAAGGAAGATAGAAGAAAGAAGAAGTATTTAAATAAAGGAATTGTCAAAAACTGTCTCTTGTCATTTTTAACATTTTTGACAGTTTTTTAGTGAAATGGTAGGGGTACTTTTGTACCCCCTTACCATTTCACACAGGGGGGGGCCGGGATCTGGGGGTCCCCTTGTTAAAGGGGGCTTCCAGATTCCGATAAGCCCCCCGCCCGCAGACCCCCACAACCACCGGCCAGGGTTGTGGGGATGAGGCCCTTGTCCTCATCAACATGGGGACAAGGTGTTTTGGGGGGCTACCCCAAAGCACCCTCCCAATGTTGAGGGCATGTGGCCTGGTACGGTTTAGGAGGGGGGGGCCGCACTCTCGTCACCCCCCTCTTTTCCTGCGGCCTGCCAGGTTGCGTGCTCGGATAAGGGTCTGGTATGGATTTTTGGGGGGACCCCACGCCGTTTTTTTTTTTTTTTTTGGCGCGGGGTTCCCCTTAAAATCCATACCAGACCTTAAGGGTCTGGTATGGAATTTAGGGGGACTCCCACGTCATTTTTTTTTTTTAATTTTGGTTCGGGGTTCCCCTTTGGGGAATTCCCATGCCGTTTTTATCAATGAACTTCTATGTGTATTGTCGGCAATGCAATAGCCGCGGGTAGTTTTAAATGAGTTTTTTCCTTCAAAATGTCATTTTGCTGTCAGACTGTTCTAAACACAGGAAACATGCGCCCCTTTACAGGCATACTATAGACACCCCCCAGGTACGAAATTTAAAGGGATATTACACTTTTATTGTTTGACTTTAAGCATTATTAAAATCACTGCTCCTGAAAAAACGGCCGTTTTTAAAACTTTTTTTTGCATTGATCCATGTCCCCTGGGGCAGGACCTGGGTCCCCAAACACTTTTTATGACAATAACTTGCATATTAGCCTTTAAAATTATCACTTTTGATTTCTCCCATAGACTTTTAAAGGGTGTTCCGCGGCATTCGAATTTGCCGCGAACACCCCAAATTGTTCGCTGTTCGGCGAACTTGCGAACAGCCAATGTTCGAGTCGAACATGAGTTCGACTCGAACTCGAAGCTCATCCCTAAATCTGAATATAATATGGTTGAAAATCTCTCATGAGCTGAGGGTAAGCCTTGCAGGCTTATATTTCCAGCACACAAATAAAGACTTCATAGGTCCTTAAAATATAAAAAGTACTTAGGTAAGCAAAGAACACAAAGTAATTCCCTTGTTACCTAATGAGTACAGAAAATAAAATGGGCATCTATACATCATTCATGTATTATCATAAAAGGGTTAAAAAAAGGTTATAAACAGTTGCACAAAAGGGCAAAGTTTTCTCTGATTCTAAAGGTTTGAAATAACCCTGGAGGTTAAAAATATTCAAAAACTATTTTAGGGCCTATGTCGATGAGTTTTGGACTTGTGGTGATTACATCACCTCCTTCTGACCTGCATTTTACCTGACTGGGTTTTGCATTACCATAGACTTGTATGGGAGTGCAAAAGGCCACAAACATAGACCCTTAGGCATTTTTTACTTTTAACAAACAAATGAGTTTAAAAAAAATCTCAAATGCACAGACACCCACCCACACATCAAAGAATATTTACAGATATTGATACAGAAAAAAAATACATTCCAGGAACACCTAGCATCCTATATGCATAAAATATAAATTTAAAAAATGATTTACCTCAGGGTATTGCTATGCTATCTGCAGCCACATACATATTAATATCTTGATGTCATCTTGTCATAAGAATTTTGCAGTATATCATTTCACATTCAATATTTTGCAAATTTAAATTTAAAATTTCAATGAAAAGATAAATGTTTTGTCAGATAAATGTAGTTTTAAATAGCAAGTGCTTTTTTTTTAACGAAAATCTGTCACCCAGAAATGAGTACATGGACAAGTAACAGATTGGATAATGTAGACAAATCTATTTTTTTTAAGTTTTTTTGTATGTTTGCTAGTGTCTGTAATACTGTTACAAATTAAATGATGCTATATTCAACTGGGGTGTAACCATTTTGAAAAATTGACACATTGTCCTGGAAATTATAGTATGAGATCTCTTGACTGAACATATTGTATGAATAGTAAAAATAAAAAGTTTTTTATTTGTGTTCGTTTTATAACACAGAGACTTGAATGGCTTTTTCTCCATTTATTTCCCTGGATTTTGCAATCCCTCTTTTAAAGGGTGAGTTCACCTTTGTACAATTTTTTTTTTCTTTTGAATTCCAGCTCCCCTATGCAACAATATAGCATTCATGTACTTTTTTTGCAAAAATATCAAAGCTTTCCATTAAATCTACAGTTACTTACTTTTCTTGTGCTCATCCATGAATCCAGACGTTTCCATTTGTAATGTCTGTCTTCCTGATCACAGGGCTGGACTGGGAATAAAAACCAGCCCTGGAAAAAATGTCATACCAGCCCCATAGCATTATTATACCAGCCCAACATTCGTGAAAGGGAAAACCATGCATTTTAAATAGTAAAAACTTTCGCGCCAGTGGTGTCGATAGCAGATAATATATATGAATTACATATACTGGTGATACATCTAGTAAGAAAACATTCCCAACAATAAAGAAAATTTGTGGAAATATATAAACAATCAGTGTAAGCTGCTCCCCAATTTTTGAATAATCAAAAAAATAGATAATCAAAAAAAGGAATGTAAGGAAGATAGGGGGCGCTAGATACCATATTATTCAAGTGCTCTAAATAAATAAATCTCCTGCATTACCAAAAAAATGGAAATGTAAGAAAGCTAGGGGGCGCTAGATACCATACTATTCAAGTGCTTTAAATAAATAAATATCCTGCATTACCAAAAAAATGAAAAACATAATAATGACAAATCATAATTAGATTACACATTGGAGTGCCCACAATAGTGAAAAAAATATATAGTGATTGATTGTCCACATAAAAAAGTGTTTTGAAGTGGTTGAAATGATATCTTTCAATAATATCCCAATCTTGTTGCTGTAAACGAAAGGTTTTCCATCACCAAAGGAAAATAAGAAAAAGGAAAACACCTCGAAGTAGTAGATATCTGCTTACCAGATACCAATGACTCCTTTAGTTAAAAAGAGAGTCACTAGCGCTTGTGCAGGGTTGTGCCTGCTCACATGGATGGCCGGACTGTGGTTGGTATTATAGGCATGGATCGTTCCCGTCAAGCTCATTCAAGATAGGATAAGGATACATAGGAAACAAAAACAGTCTCCATAGCGTAAAACCATTTATTAAAAAAGTAAACAAATTAAAAAGCCAAATGGCCGCTTACATTGGTGGGTGCCTACCCGGCACTGGGGCTGCTTGCATGTCAGGGTGACTTCACAGTCAGAAAAAGCCTTTCATGTCTCCTCCACGCTGGCGTGCGTTCCAGCTTACACAGGGGGGCAGCCAAAGGATCCGGATGTTGTTGGGTGATAGGACATGTGACCACGTACCGCTCCGACGTACGTTTCGTAGTGAACGTCTTCAGGAAAGCGTACGTTGGTCACTGGAATGGTGGTTTTTATTAGGAACAGGAAGGGGGCGGGTAATTGGCAAATGGGCCACAGGAACTGTGCTCATAGCAATAAAGTTGGAAAGTTCAACTATGGTCTGGAGCATTAGCTCCATCTTGTGGATATTTACTATATTGTTCAAAAAAATCCTTAATTGAAAACGAATGTGACTTTTTATTAGGAACAGGAAGTGGACGGGTAGTTGGAAAAATAGACCACAGGAACTGTGCTCATGGCAATAAAGTTGGAAAGTTCAACTATGGTCTGGAGCTTAGCTCCATCTTGTGGATATTTACTATATTGTTCACAAAAAACTCCTTAATTGAAAACGAATGTGACTTTTTATTAGGAACAGGAAGTGGGCGGGTAATTGGAAAATAGACCACAGGAACTGTGCTCATAACAATAAAGTTGGAAAGTTCAACTATGGTCTGGAGCCTAGCTCCATCTTGTGGATATTTACTATATTGTTCACAAAAACAAAAAAACTCCTTACTTAAAACAAATGTGACTTCATATCAAACATCTCCTAAGTGGAGACGACATGTTGTTATAGTCCCCCTACTGGTTAAAAACAGGTAGGTGAATCCACCCATATAGGCGGTGGGGAAGTGAGAAAAAATATATAAGTGAATAAAATTAATGGTGGTGTTTTTGTAGAGAGAAAAGTGATCCCCCCCCTTTTCTCTCTACAAAAATGTCAAAATGTCCCATTAACCACATGTAACCAAGAGGCTGCCCTCTGCGTGTCAGAGGAAAAACGAGACACAAAATGTGTGCTCCCACTATGCTAGATTTGAATGGGACCTGGAAGTGAAATTGGTGTGATAACACAAGAACAATGAGGCTCCCTTCACATCTGTACATTTCCTTCCATTTCAGAAATGGACTGCACCAAAAATCATAGTAAAAAACGCACCAAGCTCCACTCTCTAAAAAAGTTCTGAAGCTTCTTTGGGGCGATTGCTGTGTGTAGGGCAGCCCATTCAGGTGGATTGTGTAAGAGTGAAAATGCTCAAATGCCTCCCCCCCCCCGCTTAAAAAAAAACCATGGGGGAATGTGAATAGGGCTTGACAGCTGAGTGTTTCTGTCCATCCATCCTATGTACTTGTATAAAGATGGCCATACACTATGCAATCTGATTGTATATTGTGTATTTAGTGAGAAGGGTGATCACTGATTGATTGCATCTCATTTAAAAAATGTGCAGCTGGGAATGGGAGGGTGGGTGATGCAGAGTGTGTGCTAATGAGGTCAGCTGGTCAACTCCTTCCTGTGTCATGATCTCTAGTCTGATCAGGAAGACAGACAATACTAATGGAAACGTCTGGATTCATGGATGAGCACAAGAAAAGTAAGTGACTGTAGATTTAATAAAAAGCTTTGATATTTTTGCAAAAAAAGTACATGAATGCTATATTGGTGCATAGGGGAGCTGGAATTTAGAAGAAAAAATTAAAAAAGTGTACAAAGGTGAACTTACCCTTTAAGGATATTTAAAAAGCTATATACAGTATTTGCTATATTCTCTTCTAATTTTACCTGTTTTGACCCCTTTCCTTTTAGTTTTTTCTTATTCTCTATTTATTTATTTTTTTTCCATATCATTTTCTTTTATTGAAAGGAAAGAAGCAGGTACAGATTACAAAAACAATGGTAGCACAACATTAAATTACATATAACACGTATTCCATAGTACACTTCAATGTCAAGACGAACATAATGAGATATGTGACCTGTCCTGTCTGTTCAAATGGTATTTAGTAAAATCATACCCGGTTATATGTTGGAGAAGTTAGAATTTGGTCAATATCTGTTGTATATTATATTCAATAGGGCTTTGTATGCTTGAGAAGTAGAGAAGCAAGCTATACAGGTAAGTGGAACGCAAGCTTAGGTTGAGATTCACAAATGTGTGCTTCTATCTTGCTTGTGATATCATTTCGAGGCAGGTATCTATGGGTCTTGTGAAGTGGGGATAAATATCAGTTATGTGTCTCTGGCTTCCCTTAGTTACCATCCGTCAGATATGACCTTGGGGTCGGAGTGATATTCTGAACACAATGAAAGTTCAACCCAGGTGGGACAAACCAATTATGTGGGTGGGCTCAGAATGTCAGAGTATTTTTGAGTCATCTGATAATGTAGCCAGCAGGCCTTTTTACAATTGAATTTAGTCGGTGTATCTCTAGAAATGTGGATTAACTTCTCGATTTCAGCAACTTTTTGAATCCTTATGAACCATTCTTTAAGGGGGGGTGTCTGTGTTGAATGCCAGTGGATCGGAATGCATTGTTTAGCGGCATTGATCATATGCATTGACAAGGATTTGTGATATGAGGTGTGTGACCTGGGTGAATGATGGAGGAGGAACTGTGACGGGGTCAGGTCAAGATCGTATGAGGTAACTTGGGAAGTGATGCGATGTACTTCGGAACAGAATTGAAGTAGGGGAGGGCATGACCACCAAATATGAAGAAGAGTCCCTTATTCTTTGTGGCATCTCCAGCATGTTTCAGGGATTTCAGATTTGAAAGTATGT
This sequence comes from Aquarana catesbeiana, assembly GCF_042186555.1. Lineage (NCBI taxonomy): Eukaryota > Metazoa > Chordata > Amphibia > Anura > Ranidae > Aquarana > Aquarana catesbeiana. The sequence goes on from NC_133324.1 coordinate 186,428,802, forward strand.
AGAAGAACAGGGGTACGGTACCACCTAGATTGGATTTTAAAGCCATTTTCCTGGGTGGTAACATTTATCGACCCTTTATGTATGGTCTTAAAAATATTCTCCCAATTCTCTTCTGTGAGTGAGATCGAAAGGTCTCTTTCCCATTTTTTACAAGCAAGATTATCACTGGCTTTGAGATCAGCAAAGAGAAGATTGTGCAAGTAAGAGATGAGATGAGTTTGGGGAGTTGTTCTAGTGCAAAGAGTTTCAAAGGGGGATAGTTGTTTTGAACATTGAGAGGTTAGAAATAGTGGGTGCATGCCTGGGGGGAAATACGGGTTCAATTTTAATGGGGTCATGGGACCAGGGATGGAGGAGATATTCCATATCTTACATATTTGGTGGAAACATTGTATAGTGGGGCCTATTAGTGGGTGAAAGTGTATCTCAGAAGGGACAAGGCTCAGTGAGATCCATGGAAGTGTACTTAGGGATAGGTTTGTAAACGAGGCTTCTAGAGTGACCCAGTCTTTATAGAGAGAATGGACATTCCAATCCACTATTCTGGCGAGGAGCGCTGCAGTTTGGTAATTTCGGAGATTTGGAAGACCTATACCACTGAGGTGTTTTGGACGACTGAGTTGAGTATAACTGATTCTGTGCGTGCGGTCATTCCACAGGAATTTGGAACATAGCTGTCTGTATGCCTTAAAAAAAGAGGGTGGAATGTGGATGGGGATAGTTTGGAGTATATATAGGATTCTTGGTAGTACATTCATTTTCAGAATGGCTGCTCTTCCAAACCAGGAGAACAAAGGTTTGTTCCAATTTTTCAAATCATTGGTTAGTTTGTTTAGTAGGGGAAGGTGGTTTCTTACATATAGGTCTGGCAGTTTAGAGGGAATTTGGATCCCCAAATAGGTGATCGAGTCCTGTTTCCACTGGAAGGGGAAATTAATTTTACATTGGTCTACTATGGATTGTGGTAGTGAGATATTCAGGGCATATGATTTCGACAAATTAATTTTAAGATTGGAAATAAATTGGAAATGTTTAAAGTCGGATAAAACATTTGGTAAAGTTATTAAAGGGTTTTTAAGGAATAGCAATATATCATCCGCAAATGCAGCGTATTTATATTCCTTAGTGCGTGAGTGAATACCTTGAATATCAGCATTGGACCTCAGTCTGCGCAGGAAAGGTTCGAGGGTTAATACGAAAAGGATGGGGGACAGGGGGCACCCCTGTCTCGTCCCGTTGCGAATGGAGAAGGCATTTGACAGAGTACCATTCACCTTAACCCTTGCAGAGGGATTGGTGTATAAAGATAGGATCAAACCGATCATGAAGGGACCCAGACCCATGGCCTTAAAGACCGATGCCATGTATTCCCACGAGACCCTGTCAAATGCCTTCTCCGCATTCAAGGACAGGAACAAGCCTTTCTGGTTTGTTTGAGTAATCAGGTAATGCAAGTTGATGGCTTTGATGGTGTTGTCCCTAGCTTCTCGTCCAGGGACAAACCCAACTTGGTCTTGTGAAATTAAGGAGGGGAGGAGGGGTAACAATCTGTTTGCTAGAATTTTGGAGAATACTTTTATATCTACATTTAGAAGTGATATTGGTCTGTAATTACTTGTTTGGGTGGGATCTTTCCCCTCTTTTGGAATGACTACAATGTGGGCTTCCAACATCCCTTGATTCAGCGGGGCTGTGGGAGATATAGAGTTGAAGGCTTTTCTGAAGGGGGTTTGGAGGATTTTCGAGAACGTCCTGTAATATGCCGTGGGCAGGCCGTCCGGGCCCGGGCTTTTTCCGGGCTTTAGTTGTTTAATCACCTGTTCCCATTCAGATGAGGTAATGGGGGATTCTAGGGAGTTGTTATGTCCGCGGACAGTTTATCTGGGGAAAATTGTTCAAGAAACATCTCGATGTCCTTGGATCTACTAGTTGGAGAAGATTTAAGGGGTTCTGACTTGTGCAGATTGTACAGAGAGGAGTAGTACTTTTCAAATTCGGCTGCAATATCATTGTTGTTTCCGAGGCTGGTTCCCGAGGGGGAATGTATTTGATGAATTGTCTTGTTAGATTGTTTCTTTCGTAATGCTTGCGCGAGGAGATGGCCATTCTTGTTACCGTGTTCGTAAAAAAGCTTGGTAAATAAGTCTGCCAGTTTTGCTTTCTTTGTCTTTCTGATCGAAGCTGCTATAGAGATAAGTTTACCACGTATCACACATTTATGCGCCTCCCATTGCGTCATCTTTGATGTGTCTGGGGTGTCATTTTCAGAGAAGTAGTCCGAGAGACATTTGTGAATCTCATGTACATTTATCTCATCAGTTAGGATAGAGGAGTCTAATTTCCAGATAAAAGTCTGATTGTTTACCTCAGGGATAGTGAGTGTCATGGAAATGGGATGGTGATCACAAAGCGTCATGGGGTCTATAGAGGTCGTCTTTAAGAGGGGAAGGTCTCGCTGGGTGATGAAAAGATAATCGAGACGTGAATATTTGTTATGTGGGATGGAAAAGTAGGTGAAGTCCTTTTCTTTTGGGTGGAGAGTTCTCCAAGAGTCATGGAGTGAAAGTTCTTGAAGGCATCGCTTGATTTGTCTGAGTGCCCTGTACGGTAAGTGGGTTTTGCCAGAGGAGGTGTCTAGAAGAGGGTCCAATGGAACATTGGAGGAGGTGTCTAGAAGAGGGTCCAATGGAACATTGAAGTCCCCTCCGAGAATCAACAGCCCTTCTTGGAAAGAGGCCAATTGTTTTGTAATAGTTTGGAGAAAGAGGACTTGAGCTGTATTAGGACAATAAATGTTAGCTAACGTGATCGGTCTGTTCTTGATGTGACCCTTGAGAAGAATAAATCTCCCTTGTTCGTCCAGATAGGTGTCACTGACTTGTAAAGGGGAGTTCTTTGAGAGGAGGATTGAGACTCCTTTGGATTTGGAAATGGGGGAAGTTGCGTGGAAACCAAGAGGGAATGAATGATTATTGAGTTTTGGTATGTTTTTAGAGCAGAAATGGGCTTCCTGGAGAAAGACTATATCTGCTTTTGAACTTCGTAGGTACGCTAAGAGTTGTGATCTTTTTTTCTGGGATGTTCGGGCCCCTGGTGTTAAGGGATATAATTTTCAGTGTTGAAGTCAGGGGCTTCGTTTTGAGGTGGGCCATCTTAGGTGTTTGGCTTTATTGAAATCGCCCTGAGCAGCTAGCTGGAAGGGAAGCCAGAGACAAGGGAAGGAGAGACGGGGCTTAAGACTTGGGGAAAGGCAGAGGGGGGATGTCTAGGTGAGAGGTGTGGGAACACCCAGCAGGGTGAACTGGGAATTATACCGGTAAAAAGGAACGTCCAGCAGCTCCTTTTGGTGTAAAGGGGGGGAACCAGAATGAGTCAGCAAGATCTACCAGAGATCACTGTTGGGGGGTAGAAGTTGTCGGTCGTCTGACGGAGGGATGTCCCCATCCTTGTGAGGTCATTCGAAATGTGTAGGGAGATAGCGAGTAGTTACAAATGTCTCATTGGTGAGGGTGAGAATCTCTCCTGGTTCCCAAGGAGATGTATAGATTAGAGGAAGGAGCCGGTAGGGTAGCCTATATTTCTTAGTTTCTAGAGTCAGATAAATAATTTTGGCTTAGGCCTTGTGAAGGAGGCAAATAGCAAAAATCTGTTAGTGATGTATGAAGCACCTCTCTAATTTAATTTAAAGAGAGAGCGCATGTATGGGGTGTCTTGTTATGTGGAAAATATGGCTGTATTGTGAAACCTGAGCATGGCCATTGTAGATCAAAAGTATGACTATAATGAGGACCTGTGAACATGAAGCATATGACAAAAGGCATACAACTTAAAACAATATAACTAAGAAAAAAGTTACCTAGTCAGTTAACATGAGAAAAACCATAACTTGAACATTATCTCAATAATTAGGATAGAGATACTGGTTATGATAATGAAACTGGGTATGAGAAGGGTTTGTAGTTTATAGAGCAAATCATATAGCCCCTGTTACTCTTATAGGGGATGACTAAATTTAGTACCGTGAGGGAAGGGGTAACTATATGCGTAAAAGTGGGTTTATATCTGGTTCTGCTGTTTTGGACTGCGGGAGATATACTCAGTTTTGGACTTGAGGACAGCTGCGATTACATGCTTCTCCACCGGTTCTAGTTAGGCAGTGTAAAGTGGATCGCTGCAGCTGGAGATCTGAAATTACATCCCCGTTTGGGGCCTTTCATTGGAGGGGGAAGGTATGGGCCGTGTATCTGAGCGTGTCTCCCACCTGACCTCAGTATTTAAGCTATGCAAGATGGTTATGGCTCTTGTGGGGTAAGCTTATCTTAGGTAAACATATGTACCATGAAGAATAGGGCAAAGCACCACGGTTAAATAACATATAACGGCTATCTCATATAGTAAAGTGGTGGGGGAAAGAGTAGGAGGGATGAGGAAAGCATATAGAGGTTTGAGGAAAGAGGGGAATGAGATTAGAGGAAAAATGTTAAGTTAAGAAGGTTCAGAGGAAGGAAGAAGGGGAAAGAGGAAATGGTGGGGAAGGAGTTAAGAGAAGGTTAAATCAAACATAATACTTAGGCTACTCATCGCAGATCTGGGTTAGTGATTAAGTGGGATATGTGGAATATATAGAATCTTGTCCCTTAGGGAAGGTTTCTTATTGAGCTCCTCTGGATATCAGTTCAGAGTGCGAATTGGGTGAACTTCTACCGTCCAGTGGATGTATAGCGAAAAGAGCTTCTTAGACTGTAGATACATTGTGGTTAAAGTCCGCTAAGTAATTTGGACATTGAAATAAATATTCTCTGTAGAAAGAGTTGGTGGATTGTGACCTTGGACCTCCGAGATGAACCACCGTGTGACCTCTTATAGGTCGCTCAAGCCACGCGGTAAAGTTGCTAGAGAGGAACCATAGAACAAAAGATATTCCTGAGGGGGAGGTTACCATGTCCATGTAGAAGGGGGGTAGTCTTCGAGCCCTTTGAGGCCACATCGGTCTATGAGGCACATGATCCTGGATTAGATTAGGTGGGTATGAGATACTTTAGTACTGCAGCAGTCCTGATGTATAGGTGAGCTGGGGTTCTTTGCTTTCACAGTACTACGACTGTATTGTAGGTGAGTCCTGAACTGTGTTGGAAGTGCAGATTGAGACCAACTAGAGTAAAATAGGGTAAAATAGAATGAAATAAGTGACAGTATTTCTGAGATAAGGGTTAGAGATGTGTGAACCCAGTGTCATGTATATGAGTCGAGTGAAGATCTTATGTCCGTTTAGGCGACCCGAAGTCTTTGGTGAGCTGGAGACGCTGTCGGGCTACCATTTCGGGGCTCACTGTGGTCTCTCGGCGGAGAGCGAGAACGTAAAGGTTGCAGGTGGCGACGCCCGAGACTGAAATTACCTGCTTCAGCTACTCCGTCCATGGGGATAGCTCTTCTGAGTGATGGAGAGCGAAATTCACTATACCAATCCGGTAAAGCTACTAAAGGGATATCTAGTTGGGAGCAGAAGTGATCCAGATCTTCTGGAACCCTGAGGGTCGCTGTAAGCCCTTGATGGGATGCAGAAAGGCTAAAAGGAAACTTCCATCTGTAGCTTATGGATCTGGCTCTGAGGACATCAAGTAGCAGCCGCAATTCTCTCCTTCTCTGCAGAGTGATGTTGGATAGGTCTTGATATATTTTAACTGCAGAGCCTTGGACCAAGAGTTGGTTATGGTTCCTAGCTGATCGGAGGATATTTTCTTTTAATTGGAAGTCCATAAGACAACATATTATGTCTCTGGGAGGGTCTGTGTCTCTCCCTCTCAGGTGCAGTGCTCTGTGTATCCGCTCGAAGGCAATTTGTGTGTCCGCGGGTCTATGTAGGATGTCATTGAACACCGTGCTGACCGTGCGAGCGATAGTGGAGGGATCAATTGATTCTGGAATTCCTCTAACACGGAGGTTGCGGCGTCTACCCTGGTTATCCAGGTCTTCTAGGTGTCGGTTGATATCTCTGAGATGGGCTGCATGAGATTCTGTGATCTGCTGCACCTGGCATATTGATGACTCCTGGCACGCTTGGGCTGTTTCCACTTCTTCTACTCTTATTGTCATAGCTTGAATATCTGCTCTCATGTCTGAAATGGCTGCCATGAGTGTATTTTTTATATCTGTTGCTACATTACGGAGATCATCTATATTTACTGCAGGAGAATGTCTCTGCCCTGTGTGTGCTGCGGCTGAGCTCATGGCTCCGGATCGGTGGGGGCTGATACTCGGAGAGCGAGACTCACATGAGGAGGCTGTGTGTGATGGCTGTGTCCTGCCAGGAGGCCGCGAACGGAAGATCTCCGGTATTTGTCGGCTCAGCTGCATCTCCTGTCCCCTCGGGGATCGGGATCTGGATCTGGAAGCGGAGGCACTGCGGGAGGTTATCACCATGGTGGGGCTGAAAGAAGTGCTGTGGAGATAAAGTTGCTGGACCTCGTGGATGGGAGCTCCGGTGTTACACGTCCATCTTAGATCGGCACCAGGCCACGCCCCCCTTATTCTCTATTTATACCTTTTGTTAAGCAGTGCATAATGTTATTTTAAAGGGAAAAGGCAGATCTTTTTATTTAACTTGGAGAAATAACTATGGAAAAGCAAAGCAAAGTCCTCTTCAAAACATACATGTTATTACTTCCACCATACTCTAGAAAATAAATGATTTATGCCCTGTGTGATAATTTGGGGTATTTTAGCTTGTTGGTAGCACCAAACAGTGAGTCCAGTCCACTCCACATAGTTCAATTAGGGCGTTTTCTCTGCCCACTTTTATTGACGAAAGTATATATTCACAGCTCCCTTGCACAAAGTGACCCCACTCGGGAAGGTGGGACCACTAACCTCTAATCCCAGCTCTAAGATAAGCCCAGCGCACTCCTGGCTCATTCGTGTGCCTGTTTTCTGCAAAACCTGGCCCAAACTGTCAAAATAAACAGTGGCAAGAGCTCACCTCTCTACACTTGGTCCAACTGTGCATTTACAGCCACTGGTTTTCAGCACAGATACACCCTAATATCATTTTTCCCATTCTATAGAAGGCATGGTTTTCTTTCACTGCACTGATGATGGCCATTGCAATTTAAATAGCTATAGGTACTTTTGGATAAATGAGACTCTATGATATCAAGCTGTATCTGTGCTTTAAACCAGTAGTTTTTGATGCAGTATTGGTCAAGAGGCATTGAGGAATAATCTGCATGCCCTTGCACACCATCATAAAATGAAGCATAGACCAATTTTTTACTGTGATGGAAGTGATGAAATGTACATGGCTTGTATGCTTTGTATTGGTTTGGTTGATAGGGAGGATATCCGGATCACTGCCACCATGGTTTCATGGCCAGAAATAGGGAACAATCTATAATGTTTTTTACCTGGTCAGCTAAGCCAGAGGAGTCAGTAATTTGAAGGAATTTTATAACCCAGCCCCCTTTCTAAAAAAAAAGGGTGAGCTCATAGCAGCCATATTGCTAGAATGTGTTGGAGCTGTTAGGGGGATTAGTCCATGTCCATTATAGCAGTGCCCATCTTCTCATGCCATGTGTTTGACAACAGTATGCTTATTAGCCCTACAAAAGGAGCACAGAGAGGTTATAATATGAGGTTTTTGCTCTATTAGTTGGAAAGGTTTCTCCTCACTTTATGTTCCAATGCAGGAAGAGAGGAGAAATCTTCAGCATCGATACAGACAGTTCTAAGATTTTTTTTTTTTTGTAGCATAGTAGGAGGGACTACATAATCCTCAACATTTTGAAAAACAATTACAAAAACATAACACCAGTTACTACTGGAGATTTCAAAGACCTTTTCTGCTGATTTCTTTATAAACTATTTGCAAGATAAATTAAAAGAAGCAACAGTATTATTTATTGAGATGCAGATTTATTTTCAATAGAAAATACTATATTTTTCTATTAAAAATGTACATTTCAAGCATGCAGGAAAAGTATTTTTGGTGGAAAAATGTTGTAAAAAATCTGAAAATTATTGAAAATCTAGGGTAAGATCTCAGGGAAAGAGCACAATCCCTAAATCCCTAAACTAATCTAGTAAATTTATTAGAGTTCAGATTCAACAGCAAATATCCTTTTTCCATGAAATATGTTAATTTTTTAGCATGAAGAAAAAGTATTTGTAATGCTTGCATATGCATACTGTAAACTCTCCAGCACAAGGTTTGCTATGGATTATTTACTTTTTGGGCTTAGTAGACCAGACCTGTTCAGTCTTTTACATTGCATTAAACCATGGGTCATCCTTTAACCCCTTCCCGACCAGCCGCCGCAGTTATACTGCGGCAGGTTGGCTCCCCCGGGAGAACCATCGTAGCTATACGTCAGCTCACCTTTTGACCACTAGGGGGTGCGCTGCTGGAGGCGCAGTCGTGCGTCTGCGACACGACACCAGATGCCGATGTGCATGCCTGGCAGAGGGCAGAATGGAGATCTGTCAATGTAAACAAACAGATCTCTGTGCTGTCGGGGTGGGGAGAGCAATCTGTTGTTCATACTAAGTATGAACAATGATCAGTCTCCTCACCCAGGGAGTCCCATCCCCCCACAGTTAGAATCACTTCCTAGGTAACAAAGTTAACCCCTTGATCGCCCCCTACTCTTAACCCCTTCCCTGCCATCGACATTTACACAGTAATCAGTGCATTTTTATAGCACTGATTGCTGTATAAATGCCAATGGTCCCAAAAATGTGTCAAAAGTGTCAGATCTGTCCACCATAATGTTGCAGTCCTGATAAAAATCACTGCCATTACTAGTAAAAAAAAAAAAAAAATAATAAAAATGCCATAAATCTTTCCCCTATTTTGTAGACAATATAACTTTTGCGCAAACCAATCAATATACAGTGGAACCTTGGATTACAAGCATAATCCGTTCCAGGAGAATGCTTGTAATCCAAAGCACTTGCATATAAAAGCGATTTTCCCCATAGAAGTCAATGGAAATGAAGATAATTTGTTCCATATTTACTTCTATTACATGCAATACCGCATGTGGCCAGAGGTGGGGGGTGCCGGAGAGCCACGTAAATACTCAGGAACAGAGTATTTCTGAGTATTTACGTGTGATTCCAAGTATTTCCGAACGGCTCCGAACTGTGTCCCCGGCACCCCCGCACCTCTGACCAAATGTGGTACTGCACACCCAATTAGCTTGAATTCTGCTCATTTTGCGAGACAACACTTGCAAACCGAATCAGAATTTTTAAAAAGAAAATCTTTCAAAACGCTCGTTAACCGCGTTACTCGTAAACCAAGGTTCCACTGTACGCTTATCGCAATGTTTTATTACCACAAATATGTAGAAGAATACATTTCAGCCTAAACTGAGGAAAAAAATCGCTTTTTAAAAAAAAAATGGGGATATTTATTATAGCAAAAAGTACAAAATATTGTGTTTTTTTTCAAAATTGTCTCTTTTTTTGTTTATAGCGCAAAAAATAAAAAAAAGCAGAGATGATCAAATACCACCTAAAGAAAGCTCTATTTGTGGGAAAAAAAGGTTTGTTTGGGTACAAAAGCGCACGACCGCGCAATTGTCAGTTACAGTGACGCAGTGCCGTAAAAATGGCCTGGTCATTGAGCAGCCAAATCTTCCGGGACTGAAGTGGTTAACATGCATTGCGCTAAGGCAGTCCATTCATTTTGAATGGACTGTCAGTGCACAAGAATGGAGCAAAACATGGACATGCAGCATTTTTCCAACACAGTACATCACAACACGTCGTTGTGTTACCATACATTACAATGTGTATTTATCAAGCTGCAAAATCATTTCAACTGCAAACATGTCATTTGGGGAGAATTTTCCTGTTTGTTGTGTTTAGAAAAATGTTTTGACAAATGTACTTAAAATATTTTTTTCTTTAATTTTATTCAGTTATTTCCCATAGCGACTAATACCAAAAGTACTACCATGAGTGGCTGCCATGAATACAGATTTCACGTAGAAATTAGTAGAGCTGCAGGATGCATGCACTGTATGAACTGGCAATTTTAATAGAAAAGGGTACATGCATGGCCCTCTTAAATGAACCGATGGATGACAACCCTAGACATTCTCAGACACTTATCTTCAAGAGGATCCTGGCTCTAAAAAAATATCAATCTCAAAGGATTGGATGTCTTTAGTGGTTGATATTACAGCCACAAAACATAAGATCACTTGGGTCATGCTTAACAAGAAAATTGTAGGCACCCTGCAAGATAAACAGGCATAGTTTGAAAGGGTTTGGGATGCATGGATACAATATCTGCAGCCACTACTACCTACTAATTACTGGCAGATTGACGGGGCGTGACCTTTTGGAATAATATTATACATCTATGTGGTACCAGTACTTTTGCATAAGCCACATTTTATGCCTTTTTATACAGTGGGGCAAAAAAGTATTTAATCAGCCACCAATTGTGCAAGTTCTCCCACTTAAAAAGATGAGAGAGGCCTGTAATTGTCGTCATAGGTATACCTCAACTATGAGAGACAAAATGTGGAAACAAATCCAGACAATCACTTTGTCTGATTTTTGAAAGAATTTATTTGCAAATTATGGTGGAAAATAAGTATTTGGTCACCTACAAACAAGCAAGATTTCTGGCTCTCACAGACCTGTATCTTCTTCTCTGTCCTCCACTCATTACCTGTATTAATGGCACCTCTTTGAACTTGTTATCAGAATAAAAGACACCTGTCCACAACCTCAGTCACACTCCAAACTCCACTATGGTGAAGACCAAAGAGCTGTTGAAGGACGCCAGAAACAAAGTTGTAGACCTGCACCAGGCTGAGAAGACTGAATCTGCAATAGGCAAGCAGCTTGGTGTGAAGGAATCAACTGTGGGAGCAATAATTAGAAAATGGAAGACATACAAGACCACTGATAATCTCTCTCGATCTGGAGCTCCACTCAAGATCTCACCCCGTGGGGTCAAAATGATCACAAGAACGGTGAGCAAAAATCCCAGAACCACACGGGGGGGGGGGACCTAGTGAATGACCTGCAGAGAGCAGGGATCAACGTAACAAGGGCTACCATCAGTAACACACTACGCCGCCAGGGACTCAGATCCTGCAGTGCCCGACATGTCCCCCTGCTTAAGCCAGTACATGTCCAGGCCCATCTGAGGTTTGCTAGAGAGCATTTGAATGATCCAGAAGAGGATTGGGAGAATGTCATATGGTCAGGTAAAACCAAAGTAGAACTGTTTGGTAGAAACACAACTCGTCATGTTTGGAGGAGAGAGAATGCTGATTTGCAACCAAAAACACCATACCTACTGTGAAGCATTGGGGTGACAACATCATGCTTTGGGGCTGTTTCTCTGCAAAGGGAACAGGACGACTGATCCTTGTACATGAAAGATTGAATGGGGCCATGTATTGTGAGATTTTGAGTGCAAACCTCCTCCCATCAGCAAGGGCATTGAAGATGAAACGTGGCTGGGTCTTTCAGCATGACAATGATCCCAAACTCACCTCCTGGGCAACAAAGGCGTGGCTTCATAAGAAGCATTTCAAGGTCCTGGAGTGGCCTAGCCAGTCTCCAGATCTCAATTCCATAGAAAACCTTTGGACGGAGTTGAAAGTCTGTGTTGCCCAGCGACAGCCCCAAAACATCACTGCTCTAGAGGAGATCTGCATGGAGGAATGGGCCAACATACCAGCAACAGTGTGTGACAACCTTGTGAAGACTTACAGGAAACGTTTGACCTCTGTCATTGCCAACAAAGGATATATAACAAAGTATTGAGATGAACTTTTGATATTGACCAAATTTTCCACCATAATTTGCAAATAAATTCTTTCAAAAATCAGAGAATGTGATTGTCTGGATTTGTTTCCACATTTTGTCTCTCATAGTTGAGGTATACCTATGATGACAATTACAGGCCTCTCTCATCTTTTTAAGTGGGAGAACTTGCACAATTGGTGGCTGACTAAATACTTTTTTGCCCCACTGTATAGTTGGTTAAAATCCCCCAAATTTTTTTAGGTTAATTGTGCTTTAGAATATGTAGAAATATTTCACGTTTACACTTGTTTCCTGAAGAAATTGTGTTAAATTCATTTTATTTAGAAAATCAACTACAAGTGTAATTTGACCAGGAGCATCCGACTTTCTGTCACATCTGTACACCAAGCTTCAATATAGTTAAGAACAGTGTTAGAGCAGAATAAAACTCTCCTGTGCTTGAAGGACAATTTGTAGATTTTATCTGACAATCTAATACGCAACAAAGGTTTTCACACAGGGAGGGGTGTTGTTTCTCTGAAGGGTTTTGTTAAAGAAAACCTTTCCATAAGATAAATGATGAGGCTGCCATTGTGGAATTAACAGAAAAGAAGAGCATTGCCATTATAAGTGTAGCATCAAAAGGAGCTCCTGGAAGTGCTGGTGGCTCCCAGCTCTTCGTGGTGGGTCTGCGTTCCCTGGGGAGGCAGAAGTAATCTCAGAACAGGAAGAGAAAACAGTGGGTGTGGCACCTGTTTGGAGCATGCTTGCTCCTTCGTCAGGCTCCAAACGCATGACACACCCACCGCTTCCTCTTCCTTTTCTGACATCTCTTCCACCTCCCCAGGGACCTACTAGTGCTGGGAGCCATCCGCACTACCAGGAGCTCCTTTTGGGATCTACCACAGCGTGCTCAGTGGGACTGGACCAGTTTGTTGCAGTGGTGTTACATGACTGGATTAGTGTAGGGCGGCACAGTGGTGTAGTGGGTAGCACTTTCACCTAGCAGTAAGAAGGGTTGCTGGTTTGAATCCCAACCACGACACTACCTGCCTGGAGTTTGCATGTTCTCCCTGTGCTTGCGTGGGTTTCCTCCGGGTACTCCGGTTTCCTCCCACACTCCTAAGACATTCTGGTAGGTTAATTGGATCCTGTCTAAATTGTCCCTAGTATGTATGAATGTGAGTTAGGGACCTTAGATTGTAAGCTCCTTGAGGGTAGGGACTGATGTGAATGTACAATGTATATGTAAAAGCGTTGCGTAAATTGACGGCGCTATATAAGTACCTGAAATAAATAAATGAGTGCTTTTATCTCTATTAAATTGTGAGTTGCCATTTTGTTGTTTTCAAATAAATAACACTTTGATGCTACACTTAGAACGGTGCTGCTCTTCTGTTTGTCCCAATGCAGAGTCCCTTCTAGCTTTCCAGCAGCGGCAGCCACCAAGTCAAGCATACTGGCAGCATTTGGACTTTTAAAGACTTTTTCTTTTTTGCCTTAAACCACTGAACCCACTTGGACTCCATTTCTATCAGTGCACCAGACATCTACTTTCTGATTTTTTGACATGTGGAATTCCTTTTAAAAAGTATAGTTGCCTGGCCGGTTTTACTAATTTACTGGCTTTAATCCTCCAATTGTCAAGGACAAATTATATACAGGCATACCCCACTTTTAAGTACACAATGGGGTTTATTTACTAAAGCTGGAAAGTGCAAAATCAGGCTCACTTCTGCATAGAAACCAATGAGCTTCCAGGTTTTATTACCAAAGCTTAATTGAACAAGCTGGGGCTCATTGGTTTCTATGCAGAAGTGAGCCTGATTTTGCACTTTCCAGCTTTAGTAAATAAACCCCATTGTGTACTTAAAAGTGGGGTATGCCTGTACTAAGTCAACAGCCTCTAACAGTAGTAAAGGCCTATAGTGTAAGTAACTTGTTTAGGTTTTTTTTTTTCTTAACCTCCCTGGCGGTATGATTATTTCAGATTTTAGGTGCTGAAAGCGGTACCATTATTTTGCACAGAAATTTGGCGTTTTATATTGTAGGCCTGTAATTCTTAGGAATAGTTCACTTAAATCTGTCCAAACAAGAGTCTAGTAGACATCCCGGGTATGATAAAGTTTGAAAAACAAAATAAAAAATTATAATATAATAAATAACTATAAATAATTAAAACACATAATAATATAATAATAATAAAAATTATATAATAATGTAATCAAATCAAAAACACTGAAATTTGCTCAGTTGCAGAATTTTAGCTTTTATTACATTTAGTGTTTGATGACGGATCTCCCCACAAATCACTATCGCTCAATTCTGCAAGTGATTATAATTTATTATCGCTTTTTTCTAGCTGGTCTAAAGCCACTTTTGATGTAAAGAGACAGTTTTGGTTGCTATGGACAATCTCCAGTTTCCTGGCAGAAAGAACAGTTTTATATATATAAAACTGCATGCAGGACACTGGGCAGACCACTAGGGACAAAGGGGATGTGTAGTTATTTGATACAGTACTGTAATCTGTAAGATTACAGTATGCTGTATCTGTACTGTGTGTTTCACTTTTGAATTTACCGCCGAACTCCGTCCCCGTGCGTCGCAACGCTCGCAGGGAACGGAGCTCGGCACTGTGAATCGAGCGAGACACAGCGGCTCGCCGATCACAGCGGGGAGACATCGCAGGATCCAGGGGACAAGGTAAGTATGCTCTTCCTGGATCCTGCGATGCAAGCCCGAGTCTGGCTCGGGGATACCGCTTTTGGTATGTAAAATCCACCCCGAGCCAGACTCGGGAATACCGCCAGGGGGGTTAAAACTACACAATCTAAAATTTACACAAATTTGCTATTTATTACCTTGACACAGTTTTGTCTTTTATATTTAGTAGGATTTTTAAAATGTAAAAAATAAATTTAAAAAAAAGATGTGTTTATGTGCACTAATACATTTTTTTGTATATTTTTACTGAAAATATAATTTTGATAAAGAATTGAACAACTACTAGGTAATGTAAAATGTCATAAACTTCCAGAAAATATATAATTTTGGGGAGAGCTTTCAGAAATATTCAACTATGTGCATATGCCAGCAAAAGGTTGCAAATTCTGTCATATTCTCTAAAGATATTTATTCATTTAACCACTTCAGCCCCGGAAGGATTTACCCCCTTCCTGACCAGGGCATTTTTTGCGATTCGGCACTGTGTCATTTTAACTGACAATTGCGCGGTCGTGCAACATTGTACCCAGACAAAATTGCCATCCTTTTTTTCCCACAAATAGAGCTTTCTTTTGGTGGTATTTGATCAACTCTGCGTTTTTTATTTTTTGCGCTATAAACCAAAAAAGAGTGACAATTTTGAAAAAAAAGCAATATTTTTTCATTTTTGCTATAATAAATATCCCCCAAAAATATATAAAAAAAACACATTTTTTCCACAGTTTAGGCCGATATGTATTCTTCTACATATTTTTGGTAAAAAAATCACAATAAGCGTATATTGATTGATTTGTACAAAAGTTATAGCGTCTACAAAATAGGGGATAGATTTATGGCATTTTTATTATTAATTTTTTTTTTTACTAGTAATGGCGGCGATCTGTGATTTTTATCAGGACTGCGACATTATGGCAGACACATCGAACACTTTTGACACTATTTTGGGACCATTGTCATTTATACAGCAATCAGTGCTATAAATAGCCACTGATTACTGTATAAATGACACTGGCAGGGAAAGGGTTAAACTCTAGGGGGCAATCAAGGGGTTAAGTGTGTCCTAGGGAGTGATTCTAACTGTGGGGGGGTGGGCTACCACTGACATGACAGCGGTCACTGCTCCCGATGACAGGGAGAAGTAGATCCCTGTCATGTCACTATGCAGAACAGGGAAATGCCTTGTTTACATAGGCATCTCCCTGTTCTGCCGCTCCATGACACGATCGCGGGCTGCCGGCGAACGTCGAATCCACAAGACCCACGGGCACACTCCTGCAGCGGGCACATGCACGTCCACAAGGTGGCAAATTCAAAGGCATGTACAGGTACGCCCATTTGCCAGTACGAGCCATTCTGCAGACGTATATGTGTGTGTGGTGGTCGGCAAGTGGTTAAAGATAATTCACCACAGCCATCTTACACCATTCAGATTGCATAAAATGGGCCTTTGCCAAACCCCAAGTGTTTTAGAGGCTGTGGTGCTACAGCTGATTTTCTACACTGCTTCTGGACCTGTCCTCTAATCCATAACATTTGGGTTGAAATAAACACCTTTATCTCCTTAGCTTTGGGTTCCCTAATATATTACACCCTAATGCCGCGTACACACTATCGGAATTTCCGTAAGAAAAAACTTGGATGGTTTTTCTGACGGAATTCCACTTAAGCTTGCCTTGCATACATACGGTCACACAAAAGTTCTCTGAACTTTCGACCGTCAAGAACGCGGTAACGTAGAACACTGCGACGAGCCGACAAAAATTAAGTTCAATGCTTCAGAGCATGCGTCAAGTTGTTTCTGAGCATGCATGATTTTTTGCGCATGCGAATCACATACAGACGAACGCATTTTCGGATAGGAACTTTTCACGACCGAAAAATAGAGAACATGCTCTCAATCTTTTGCTGGCTGGAATTCCGCCAGCAAAAGACCGATGGAGCATACACACGGTTGCATTTTCCAACAAAAAGCTCTCATCAGAGTTTTGCTGGCGGCATTTCCGATCGCGTGTACGCGGCATAATACTGTAAATGTTTATTAGGAGTACTTGGTGGTATCTCCAGCTCAAAATATGCTAAACATTTGTTGAGAATATTATGTTTCTTTGCAAAGAAGACCATACTACTGACAGGAAGGAGACATTCTTCTCCATCCCTTAACACCTGGCTGCAATTAATTAATGCTTAGGCTCGGTTCACACTGGGGCGACTTGGGATCCGACTTGTACGCCCTCAAGTCGCCCCAAGTCGCCCCAAGTCGCTTTGCATTTAGATTACAATTGTAGTGAATTGAACCGTCTTAACTGACACTACTGAAGTCGCTCCGACTTCAAAAAAGGTTCCTGTACTACTTCTATCCGACTTGTAGGCGACTTGTACCCATTCAACTCAATGTAAGTCGCCTGCAAGTCGGATCTCTCAAGCGACTTTGCAGAGAAAACCCCTCCCTCCCCCCTCCCTCCCAGAGAGGTGATTGGCCACAGGCGAAGTCGCCTGTCATGGAGGCGACTTCAAGTCGCCTCATAATTTGCCGAAGTCGCGCTGAAGTCGCGCTAAAGTCGCGCTGAAGCCGCGTTGAAGTCGCGGTACAAAGTCGCGCTAAAGTCGTGTTGCCCATGTGTGAACCGACCCTAACTCCCCTACAAACTTAGGTGTAAACAAAAGTTGTTTGATAAAATATGGGACCAATGGATTTTTAACCTAACTCTAGCCTCTCCAGATTCAGAAAACTAAGCTTTACATACTACTTATCTGTCCTGTTGATATCTTGTACTATTATTTACCACAGTGCACCTGAAATTAACTTTGTCTTTGTTAATACTACATTGTAATGATGAGACATGAGAGACTATTGTTTGTTTAGGTGTTTATTTCCTTTTTTTTTTGTATTGTCTTTATTTGCAAAACCAATAAACATGGAGCTCCTCTTTATCTGACCTCAGTCAATCACATAAGGAAGGTCAGCCTTTTCAGGAGGAGAGCTCAGTAATGGCAGCCTCCATGTTTTTCCCATTAAGTTTCTTTTAAAGGGACATTTTAGTGGGGAAATAGACGTATGAGTGCTGCCAACATTGCTGCAGAGGTTGAAGGGGTGTGGGGTCAGCCTGTCAGTGCTCAGACCATATGCCGCACACTGCATCAAATTGGTCTGCATGGCTGCCATCCCAGAAGGAAGCCTCTTCTAAAGATATTGCAAAAGAGAGCCCACAGTTTGCTGAAGACAAGCAGATTAAGCACATGGATTCCTGGAACCATGTCCTGTGGTCTGATGAGACCAAGATAAACTTATTTGGTTTAGAAGGTGTCAGGGGTGTGTGGTGGCAACCAGATGAGGAGTACAAAGAAAAAGTTTGTCTTGCCTACAGTCAAGCATGGTGGTGGGAGTGTCATCGCCTGGGGTTGCATGAGTACTGCCGGCATTGGGGAGCTACAGTTCATTGAGGGAACCATGAATCCCAACATGTACTGTGACACACTGAAGCAGAGCATGATCCCCTCCCTTCGGAGACTGAGCCGCAGGGCAATATTCCAACATGATAATGACCCGAAACACACCTCCAGACGACCACTGCCTTACTAAAGAAGCTGAGAGTAAAGGTGATGGACTGGCCAAGCATGTCTCCAGACCTAAACCCTATTGAGCATCTGTGGGGCATCCTCAAACGGAAGGTGGAAGAGTGCAAGGTCTCTAACATCCACCAGCTCCATGATGTCGTCATGGAGGAGTGGAAGAGGACTCCAGTGGCAACCTGTGAAGCTCTTGTGAACTTCATGCCCAAGAGGGTTAAGGCAGTGCTGGAAAATAATGGTGGCCACACAAAATATTGACACTTTGGGCCCAATTTGGACATTTTTACTTAGGGCTTGTGAATCATGAACCATGAATCAGACAAAGACAGAAGTACAGTTAAATCACACTTGTTTAATAATAATGAAATTAAATAAAACAAACGTAGTCAAAACATAGCCAAAGTTCGGCTCCCGGAACGGATAGTCAGACAAGCCAGGACATCAGGAAGCCAGGGATCAGCATACTTCAGAACAGGCCAGGAAACCAGAGATTCAGTGTAGTGGAACAGCAAGCAGGATCTTGAACCAGAAGGGACATCAACCAAGCAAGTCTTTAACAGGCACACAGAAGAGAGTCTCTGTGATGTTGACCAGGCAAAGGCAGAAAAGATCTGGGCTGGATGGCTTAAGTAAGCAGGACTGACAAGCAGGAAATCATCAACAGGCGAGTCACTGTGGAGAGATAGGACCTGGCAATTAAACGACAGCTGAGCGGCCATCTCAGAGAAGGAAGGGCTGAGCCCGGCCCTGACAGTACCCCTCCTCAATGACCCCTCCCCCTTGGAGGACCACCAGGCTTCAGGGGAAAATGTCTATGGAGGAGGACAGGAGCATGTACGTCCAAGGATGAGACCCAAGAGCGTTTCTCCGGACCGTACCCTTTCCAATCCACCAGGTACTGTGTGCGCCCACTGAACCTATGAGAGTCAACAATGGACTGTACTTCATACTCCTCTTGGTTCTCAACCCGTACAGGGTGAGGACGTGGTACTGAGGTGGTAAAGCGGTTTCAGACCAAAGGTTTTAATAAGGAGACACGAAATACATTTGAGATACGCATAATAAAAGGAAGGTCTAAAGCGTAAGCCGCTGGGTTAATCTTGTGGCCCCATTAGACTGCGGGTGATACGCAGAGGAGAAATCAAGCTGAATTCCCAACTGTGCACAAAAGGCTCACCAGAACCGAGACACAAACTGACTACCCCTGTCCGAGACGATCACCTTGGGTAGCCCATGTAAGTGAAAAATCACCCGAGCAACAATAGAAGCCAGTTTCTTAGATGTGGACAACTTCTTATGCAATGAGACATTTTTGAGAACCGGTCAACCACCATAAGGATAATTGTGTTGTCCTGGGAGTTGGGTAACTCCACAATGAAATCCATAGACAGGTGGGTCCAAGGTCTCCATTGGGTATGGGCTGTAGGAGACCCACTGGAAGGTGTCGTGGGACAAAGCAGCGGTCATAAGGTTTCTCAGGAGGAGCATGGACCTGAGTGGCAAGAATTTGTCACCCAAAGGAGAAATGAGAGTGGTGCGAACCATAGCCAGAATATGATCAAGAGGAATGACAGGAACCGGAACCAACTCCATCTTGGAAGTGGAGGAAAATTGTTGTGACAAACTATCAGCCCTTACATTCTTAGCACCAGGTAAGAATGAGACAATGTAATTGAAACTTGACAAGAAAAGAGCCCATCGTGCCCTTCTGGGAGAGAGGTGTTTAGCCTCAGACAAGAATGTGAGATTCTTATGGTCAGTAAGAATGAGAACCGGCACAGTGGTACCTTTATTATTATTATTATTATTATTATTATTATTATTACTATTCAGGATTTATATAGCGCCAACAGTTTACGCAGTGCTTTACAACATAAAAGGGAGACAATACAGTTATAATATAATACAATACAATACAATACAATAGGATTAAGAGGGCCCTGCTCAGAAGAGCTTACAATCTAATAGGGTGGGGCAGGTGGTACAAAAGGTTGTAACTGTGGGGAATGAGCTGGTGGAAGTGGTAGGAGATTAGTTGGAGACGTGATAGGCTTTCCTGAAGAGATGAGTTTTCAGGGATTGCCTGAAGGTAGCAAGAGTAGGGGCTAGCCGGATAGATGGAGGTAGCGAGTTCCAGAGGATGGGAGAGGCTCTGGAGAAATCCTGGAGACGAGCATGGGAGGAGGAGATGAGAGAGCTTGAAAGCAGGAGGTCTTGAGAAGAGCGGAGAGGACGATTTGGGTGATATTTGGAGACAAGATTAGTGATGTAGCTTGGGGCAGAGTTGTGAATGGCTTTGTATGTTGTGGTTAGAATTTTGAATTTAATTCGCTGGGTGATTGGGAGCCAGTGTAGGGATTGAAGTAGAGGGTTGGCAGACACTGAGCGGTTGGTAAGGTGGATAAGTCTGGCAGCAGCATTCATGATAGACTGAAGAGGGGATAGCCTATGGAGCGGTAGGCCAATGAGAAGGGAGTTGCAATAGTCAAGGCGAGAGATAACAAGGGAGTGAATGAGGAGCTTGGTGGTTTAATTTGTTAAAAAAGGGCGAATTTTAGAGATGTTACGGAGGTGAATTCTACAAACTTTTGACAATGATTGGATTTGAGGCTGAAATGACAAGTCGGAGTCTAGGATTACACCTAGTACCCTGGCGTGAGGGGAGGGACTGATGGTTGCATTGTTGATTTTGATGGAAAAGTCATGGAGGGGGGCATGGGCGGGGGGGAATATTAATAGCTCAGTTTTAGAGAGATTTAGTTTAAGGAAGTGGTGCGACATCCATGCTGATATGTCAGTTAGTAAGTTAGTAATGCGAGAGGAGACTGAAGGAGTGAGGTGAGGAGTAGACAGATAGATTTGGGTGTCATCAGCGTATAAGTGGTATTGGAAGCCGTGGGCAGTTATTAGGTGACCAAGGGAGGTGGTGTAGATAGAGAAGAGAAGGGGTCCAAGAACCGAGCCTTGGGGGACCCCCACAGAAAGGGGCAATGGAGAGGAGGAGACAGAGTTGTAGGTGACACTGAAGGAGCGCTGTGATAAATAGCCAGAGAACCAGGATAGAGCAGAATCTCGGAGGCCAAGGGAATGTAGTTTATTGAGAAGGAGCGGGTGGTCAACAGTATCAAAGGCCGCAGAGAGGTCAAGTAGTAGGAGTATGGAGTACTGGCTGTTGGTTTTAGCAGTTAGTAAATCGTTAGTGAGTTTTAGTAAGGTAGTTTCCGTGGAGTGCTGCGAGCGAAAGCCAGACTGTAAGGGGTCAAGAAGGTTATTTTCATTGAGGTAGGAGCTAAGACGGTTGTAGACTAAGCGTTCTAGAAGTTTAGAGGTGAATGGGAGTAATGAGATGGGTCTTAAGTTGTTCAGGTCGGTAGGGTCCAGTGAGGGCTTTTTAAGAATGGGAGTGATCTGTGCATGTTTTAGAGGGGAGGGGAAAATGCCACTAGAAAGGGAGAGATTGAAGATGTGGGTGAGGGAGCATAGGATAGAAGAAGAGGGTGACCGTAGTAGTTGTGAGGGAACAGGATCCAAGGGACAATTGGTTAGGTGGGCATTCGAGAAAATTTTTGTAACCTCTTCCGTAGTAGCCAATTCAAAAGAGGAGAGGGTTGAATGTGCTGCTGGGCAAGGTATGATGGGTGGGGAAGATGTACGCACAGTGGAGATGTCCTCACGAATTGCATTGATCTTGTCTTTGAAGTGATTGGCAATCTCTTGGGCAGTGAGTGAGTTAGTGGGTAGAGGGGGTGGTGGACGAAGCAGAGAGTTAAAGGTTGAGAAGAGCCGACGGGGACTGGATGACAAGGAATTAATAAGAGAGACAAAGTAGGCTTGTTTGGCAGCATGGAGGCATGAATTGTATTTTAGAAGGGCAGATTTATATAGGGTGAAATCTTGCAGGCATTTGGTTTTACGCCACAGTCGTTCAAGAGCACGGCAAT
The DNA here is from genome assembly GCF_042186555.1 of Aquarana catesbeiana. Taxonomy (NCBI): domain Eukaryota; kingdom Metazoa; phylum Chordata; class Amphibia; order Anura; family Ranidae; genus Aquarana; species Aquarana catesbeiana. The sequence goes on from NC_133324.1 coordinate 186,450,812, forward strand.
GTCTCTTGTGATTTCTAGTGTTGTCAGTTTGCCAGGGTTGTAACGGTCGGGGCCTAATTCTGCGTGTGGTTAGGGGAGCAAGTGCATCTAGTGATGATGAGAGTGAACTGTTGTAGACAGAAGTGGCCAGGTCAGGACAGGACAGGGGAGAGATTATGTCATATAGGTTGTCAGTAGCAGAATAGAGAAGAGAAGGGTTAAAGTGGCAAAGGTTTCTACAAGTAATTGTTTGCTGCTTGGAGGGATGGGTGGTTGGAGGCAAGGATACAGTGAAAGTAATGAGGTTGTGATCAGATAGAGGAAAGGGGGTGTTGGTGAGGTTGCCAGGGCTGCAGAGATGGGAGAATACAAGGTCAAGGGTATTACCATTGGAGTGAGTGGAAGTATGTGTCCATTGGGTTAGGTCAAAAGATGAGGTTAAGTTGAGAAGTTTAGCTGTAGTTGGGCTGTTGACATTGACAGGAATGTTAAAGTCACCAAGAATAATGGTGGGTATTTCAGAGGAGAGAAAGTAGGGTAGCCAGGCAGCAAAGTCATCAATGAAGCGTGATACCGGTCCTGGAGGCCTATAAATTGCTGCAATCCTCAGAGAAATGGGAGAAAACAGACGAATACAGTGCATCTCGAAAGAAGAGAGGGATAGAGAGGGAGGGACAGTAAGGACTTGGAAGGTGCTTTGTGGGGACAGAAGGAAGCCAACTCCACCTCCTTTCTGTCTGTTGGGTCTGGAGGAGTGAGTCCAATGGAGACCACCATGGGAGAGGGCAGCAGGAGAAGCTGAGTCAAAATTTTGCAACCAGGTTTCTGTTATGGCCAGTATGTTCAAGCCATGAGAGATGAAGAGGTCATGTACAGATGTTAGCTTGTTACAGATGGAGCGGGCGTTCCACAGGGCACATGAGATTGGTGGGGTGCTTTGAGGAAGTAGGGGGATAGAAATTAAACTGAGTGGATTGCGGTGGTTGCCAGAGGGGGAGGGGTATTGGATATGTGGCTTGCATTTGGAAAATGGCGGACCAGGATTAGGAGAAATATCACCTGAGACTAGGAGAAGGAGGAGGGTGAGGAAGGCAAGGTGGGAGTGGGATGTGCATGAGCGCACGTGTCTAGTGGCCCTGGAATTTATGTCAGCATGTGGGTGCAGCAAATGCAGGAGATGATGGGTGCCATAGTAGGGAGAGGGTAGGAGTGAGGGTGATATGTGCATGCTGCAGGGAAGAGAGGAGGGGTAGAGTAAAGATAATTTGAGGATAGAAGACACCAATGTGAGAAGGAAGAGAATAAGGAGCATGTTAGTGGCTAGAGAGTGGGAAACTAACCTAATATAAAATAAATTTCAAAGTTGGTTTGCTTGTCGTCTTGCAGAGTGGAGCAGAGTTCCTGTTGTTCATGCAGCTTTAGTTATCCTGCTTTCGTTAAACTGCGTCGGTGAAACTGCTCATCACTCGTGACAGAGCCACTCAGGAAAGAGCCATGATGTCTGCGCCATGCCTCTGTCTGCGCCACCCCATAAGCTGCCATAAATTTATAGACAGCCTAAGCTGGGATGCATTTCTCAGTTGGTCATTATTGGGTCTGATGTGAGACACCTGAATATGGGGAGGAGATGGCCAGGGCCAGGCCAGACACAGGCTAGGGTCATAAAGCTAATTACCTCTCTTGATCACTCAAGCCACATGGAGTTGAGAATCAATCACCAGTAATATTGCTATTGCAGTGTGTTTGTTATAGAGCTAGCAGTAAATATGGAAGTTTAAAGATATGGCAGCAGGAGACAATTACCAAAAATATTAATAGCAGACTCAGCAAAGCCAGTTCAGTAGGGATGTACAGTTGGATAGGAGATAGGAGACAATTACCAAAAATATTAATAGCAGACTCAGCAAAGCCAGTTCAGTAGGGATGTACAGTTGGATAGGAGATAGGAGACAATTACCAAAAATATTAATAGCAGACTCAGCAAAGCCAGTTCAGTAGGGATGTACAGTTGGATAGGAGATAGGAGACAATTACCAAAAATATTAATAGCAGACTCAGCAAAGCCAGTTCAGTAGGGATGTACAGTTGGATAGGAGATAGGAGACAATTACCAAAAATATTAATAGCAGACTCAGCAAAGCCAGTTCAGTAGGGATGTACAGTTGGATAGGAGATAGGAGACAATTACCAAAAATATTAATAGCAGACTCAGCAAAGCCAGTTCAGTAGGGATGTACAGTTGGATAGGAGATAGGAGACAATTACCAAAAATAATTGAGGAGATGTCTCCATTCTTTTATGGCTAAAATGATCGCTAACAGCTCTCTGTCCCCAATCTCGTAATTGCATTCCACTGGTGACAATTTTTCGGAAAAGTAGCCACAAGGATGCATAGCGCTCTCAGAGGTAGGCTGTTGAGACAGAAGGGCGCCAACTCCAGTCTCAGAAGCATCAACCTCAAGGATAAAAAGGTAACGTAGGATCAGGATATGCCAACACAGGAGCAGAAACAAAGGCAGCCTTGAGACTCTCAAAGGCCTTAATGGACTCCGGAGACCAACTCTGTGGGTTACCATCCTTTCTGGTCATATCAGTCAGGGGCTTGACCAGAGATAAGAAGTTACGAATAAACTTCCGATAATAATTGGCAAAGCCAAGAAAATGTTGCAGAGAACATAACTCCACGGGTCAGGGCCACTGTAGGACTGCTGAAAGTTTCTCTGGGTCCATTGAAAAATCAGCAGTGGAAATGACATGTAATCAAAGAAAAATACCGCGCTAGTGATACATAAAAAAAACTTAAACACAAAACTAAAAGCAGCCACTAAAAGTGAGATACACACACAGAATAAATGGAAAGAATGTGCTAGGAAAAAACGTGAATTGATATAACAAATATTGCTAAGTGTTTACCAAACTATAAAGAAGATTATGCTCAGAGCATAAACAAGAGTGATTATTGAAATTACTATGAAAAAAAAATCATAAATAATAACACAAGTGAATATAGGGTAAATGTTCATCAGTTGTGCAACTGTCCATAGCCCAAAATCCATAAATCAAGTGTATACATGAAATAAAAACCAGTGACGAATCCTCCACCGCAACCAGAGTGTCAACACCACATGAAATGCGCGCTTACCATATGGCAAGCTAGATACGCTTGCAACAATTACTCGGCCAGGGCCTTTATCCAGATATGTTAAACGGTGCCTCAAAATGGTCCAAAGGGTATAGTCAGCAAGCAGCACGAATCCCCCAATGAGGAAGGTTCCAACAGAGTGCTCAGAAGTTGCCCAAAATGAGAAAGGAACTCACCATAGCATAATTCCGATAGGACATCATTTATTAAGAAAAATAAAATGCACTTACAACATCGAGGATTTAAAACAGGAACAAACATGTGCGAACGCCCGTTCACTTGGACTGCAACACGTGATGACGTCAGCACTTCAGCTCCTCCCGACACGCATTTTGTCATATAATGATATAGTCTGGGGCGTCATTATATGACAAAACGCACATCGGGAGGAGCTGACGTCATGTGTGTTGCAGTCCAAGTGGACGGGCGTTCGCACAAGCTGGCCGGCTGTTTGTTGCTGTTTTAAATCCACGTTTTTTCCTAGTGCTGCTACATTCTTTCCAGTGGAAATGACATAACCCAGGAATTTAACCTGTTCATGATGGAACTCGCACTTCTCCAGTTTACAATAGAGATTGTTCTCTCTTAGTTTCTGAAGCACACGACAGACATCTGTGTGGTGGCTCTCCAGGGACTTGGAAAATATGAGGATATCATTGAGATATCATTGAGATAAACCACCACACATAACTGCAACAAATCTCGGAGGACATTGTTAATAAATTCCTGGAAAACTGCTGGGGTGTTACAAAGGCCAAAAGGCATTACGAGGTACTAATAATGACCTGTTCTGTTATTAAACTCAGTTTTCCACTCGTCGCCCTCCTTAATCCTCACAAGATTGTATGGCCCTCTCAAATCAAGCTTCGTGAAAACCTTTGCTCCCTTGAGGAGGTCAAATAACTCTGTAATCAATGGAATCGGATAGGCATTCTTAATCGTGAAATGATTGAGACCCCTATAATCAATACAAGGTTTCAGTTCACCGCTCTTCTTCTTCACAAAGAAGAAACCAGCACCAGCAGGAGACAAGGATTTGCGGATGAAACCTCGAGAAGATACTCCTCCATGGACTTATTCTCCAAGATCGACAAAAGGTATACCCGGCCACGAGGGAGTATGGCACCAGATTGAAGGTCAATTGCGCAATCATACGGTCGGTGTGGAGGCAAACTAATGGCTTGACCTTTGTCAAAGACATTGCTAAAATCGCGGTACTCCTCGGGGAGGAGAGTGAAGAGGTGCACAGGACCTTGGCTACCATGTTTCACTGCATTGTGGTGACCAGGAGAGAACCTCAGCATGGAGCCAATCAAAAGAAAGCTTGTGCCTCTGTAAAAAAGGATAACCAATAACCAGCGGAAACTTAGGTGAGGAAATAAATTGTAATTGGATTATCTCATGGTGAAGAGCCCCTATGGCCATGGACAATGGAACCGTCTCATGAGTCACATGGGTAGGCTGTAGAGGTCTCCCGTCAAGAGCCTCAATGGCAAGTGGAGTGTCACACAGCTGCAGCGGAATTGAGTGCTTTGATACAAAGGCAGCAACAATGAACAGGCCTGCAGCCCCAGAGTCAATTAGAGCCTGTATCTCGATGGATGACTCAGCCCAAGAAAGGGTGACCAAAACCAGGGACTTATCCTTCTGGATAACTGGGGACAAAACAACGCCACCTAAGGTCTGTCTGTGACAGAACCTCAAGGTTCGTGCGCTCCCTGGATGGGTAGGACAATACTTCAAAAAGTGACCTGCCTGGCTACAATAAAGGCACAATCTCTCCCTCCTCCTAAGGGCTCTCTCATCCGCAGAGAGACGTGTGAAGCCCAAGTGCATGGGTTCACCTTCACTGACTGACTCAGTACCAAGAGGCATGGGAGGTGAGGGAGGCATGGGTGGGACTGCAAAGCTCAGAGCCAAAAGGTACAGGAGGTTTCCGAAAGCAATCCTTAAAGGAAGGTTTCTCTTGGAGTCTGGAGTCAATAAGAATGGCAAACAAGATCAACTTCTCCAGCTCAGTGGGTACATCTTGGGCTGCTATCTCATCTTTGATGTTATCTGAGAGACCATGAGAAAAAGCAGCCACAAGGGCCTCATTGTTCCATGCAACCTCTCCTGCCAGAGTATGGAAGTCAATGGCGTAACCGGCAACAGTTCTCGTACCCTGTTTGATGGACATGAGGCTTTTGGCAGCAGAAGTGGAACATGCGGGAACGTCAAATACCCCTTTAAAGGAAGCCACAAACTCTGGGTAACTCAGGACAATGGGTTTTTGTGTCTCCCATAGAGGGTTTGCCCAGGCCAATGCTCTCTCAGAAAGAAAAGAGACTGGAGCAGCAGCAGGTACAGCCTGCAACACAGGTTGTACCAGACCAGCCACAATGGGAGATTCCAGGTGAGCCGTGCGACTCAGGAGCGTCTGTAATGCTATGGCAAACTGATCCATGTGGTGATCCTGGTCATCAAATCTGGAAAAAATGTTACCAACAAGTGGATTCACTACATGTTCTCAATTCATGGCCTTCGCCTACTGTCAGAAACCACGAATCAGACCGAGACAGAAGTACAGTTAAATCACACTTGTTTAATAATAATAAAAGTAAATAGAACAAACATAGTCAAAACATAGCCAAAGTTCAGTACCCGGAACGGATAGCCAGACAAGCCAGGACATCAGGAAGCCAGGGATCAGCGTACTTCAGAACAGACCAGGATATCAGGAAACCAGAGATTCAGCGTAGTGGAACAGCAAGCAGGATCTGGAACCAGAAGGGATATCAGCCAAGCAAGTCTTTAACAGGCACGCAAGAGAGAGTCTCTGTGATGTTGACCAGGCGAATGCAGAGAAGATCTGGGCTGGATGGCTTAAGTAAGCAGGACTGGCGAGCAGGATATCATCAACAACTGAGGCAATGTGGAGAGATAGGAGCAATTAACCGACAGCTGAGTGGCCAGCTCAGAGAAGGAAGGGCTGAGCCCAGCCCTGACAGGGGTGTACTCACTTTTGTTGCCAGCGGTTTGGACATTAATGGCTATGTGTTGCATTATTTTGAGGGGACAGAAAATTTACACTGTTATACAAGCTGTACACTCACTACTTTACATTGTAGCAAAGTGCCATTTCTTCAGTGTTGTTACATGAAAAGATAGAATCAAATATTTACAAAAATGTGAGGAGTGTACTCACTTTTGTGAGATACCATGAGCCTCATAATGTTATTCTTACATATCTGTGAATGTGAATAGTAACTTTTTTTATATATAAAAACATTTTGGTTTTAAAGGGTAAGTGTACTTTTAATGCACTTACCCTTACTGTTCTCTTAACGTCCCTTCCCCCAAGGAAAATCTCAAATGAGCAGCATTATAAAGAAATGCAATTACATTGCAAAGTTCAGAGAGGGCTGCACTTTGGGTAAGTGCACTAGAAGTACATTTACCATCAGTATATATATCATTTATGTTTTCTCCCCACTCATAATTTTTATATTCTTCTGTGTATTCTTCTGTGCATATTGGGAGGATCTCTATTCATTCCTATAAAGAGGTTGTACTGTATTTTGCATGGTGGAAATTACCATTTCAATTTGTTTACAAGAAAAGGACCTCAAGTGTGGCCCCAACACTTTAAAAAAGGCCACACAATGGCAGTTCATTTCTATGTGATAAGGAACATTGCATCAACTTGGGCAGCCCATTCAAAATGAGGGCCGTAACGCACCTCAGCGTATCGTGATGTATAGTAAAGATGAGGTGGCAGTAAAATGAGCCTCATAATTAGTGACAGTGGTAGTAATTGTAATTCGCATCATTGTTGTCAGTGGCCACTAGGGATGAGCAACGTGTTTGAATCGAACGCATGTTCGACTCGAACATTGCCTGTTCGGTCTTTCGCCGAATTCCCAACTATATGGGCCGTTTGCGCCAAATTCGAGTGGCGCGTCACGGCCCATAATTCACTACGGCATCGCAGTGCATTGCTGGCTGATGTTTGGCCAAGCATGCACTATGACCCGCATTCTTGGCCAATCACAGCACCATCTGTACAGAGAGCCGTAATTGGCCAAAGCCAGGGTGGCTTTGGCCAATTATGGCTCAGGGGGTTTAGTACACGCGCCACACTACATAAGGCCGCCTGCTCGGCGGCTGTTAGGTACCTGGTAGGAGAGCCTGACTGTAGGAGAAGACCTCTCATACAACGCTGGTTCAGGAGCCACTGGAGTGGGGACAGTGGTCTCCTGAGCGTAGTGGGGTAGGAGTGCCTGTTGGAGTATAGGCTCTGATGAAGAGGCAGAGATCCCTCCTGGGATGGCAGGACTGCAGGTGAGTGGAGACTGGAACAGCAGCAGACTTGACACACTGGAGGTGAGGGATCACAGGAGCTGAAGCTGAAGGTGCAACAGCAAGTAGAGCGGCAGGCACAAGCAGAGTCAGACAGTCCGGGTCGGCAGGTAACTGGCACAGGTAATCACAGCAGGCAAAGGCAGAGTCGGTGAGCAGGCAGAGGTCGGCAACGGTAGCAGATACAGACAGCAGGATGGTCAGGCAAGCCGGGTCGGGATTGGAGCAGGTCGGATGGTCAAACAAGCCGGGTCAAATCAGGTAGCAGACAATCAGATACAGGTTCAAGCAGAATCACAGAGCTGAGACAAAGCAGCGATGTTCCCATGGAACAGGAGAACTTTTATGTGCTAAATGGCGCCAAACCGGCGCTAACGCGAACGCGCGCGCGCCCGTGCGCGCGCACGAACCCGAGCGCCGCGCTGATGCACAGCAACAGCAGCAGCTTGCTGCCGTGTCTGAACAGGGGCACGCCGGCGCATAGGCGCATGCAAGCGCCCCGGTCTGGTGCTGGTAGATCCCTGACAGAGGCCCTGTGTAGTGTGTTCCGGCATTGAGAGAGAGAGAGATAGACGGAGAGACAGTGTCATTTGATTTAAGTTAGATAGAGTAGGTAGACGAGTCAGTTAGCTGCACTTACAGTGTATTGTGTATATATATATATATATATATATATATATATATATATATATATATATATATATATATACACATCCTAGGTGTTGTATATATATTTACACTGTATTCAGTTTAGCTAGATCTGTTCCTGTTATTCTCTTCCTACTACTGACAGGCAAGCAGGTGTTTTACAGTATTTACAGCTACCTGAAGAAAATTGCTGGTGTTCTTCTGATCCTATTAGTCCTATTAGCTACAGTATAGACAGAGAAGGAAAAAAGTTTAACCCTGCGCTTACCCAACACATCAGCAGCTCACACAACAAATAAGGATTTTGTCTAAAGTTATAAGTGCACAAACAAGTGTAGTGCTAGAGATTTTACAAGCTTATAATATAATAACTTTTATGTGAAAAGAAAAAGTCTACGTCAGTCCACAATGTGCAAAAATACAGTCTCTGGTGCTCTTCAGATGTCCCTTCAGATACAGAAGACCACCACGTGGATAACACATGCAAAAAATTAGGTGCGATGGACCCTCCACACAGAAAGAGTGAAGGCTTACCAGAGGAATTGAACTCATAAGAACATACGTTCAATGAGTCAATCTAGCTTGTATCACCAACAGGCAATAAAAAGAAGGACCTCCCAATTGGATGGCAGCAAAACTCCAAACGTGTCCAGAGCCGTGAGGGAACTTTCTTTATAGTGGATGGCAAACCTTCCAATGGATCATCTCAGAAGAATAGCCCATATAAAATAAAGAGGGGGGGCCACATAGCATAATACCGTTTGTAAAACGAATTTATTAAATAAGTAAACAACTTACATTTCTGTAGTAAAAAAGCGCTTCTAGTAAAATTATGTCAGGCAGTGGAGTCTCCCGACGCGTTTCGTCTTATAAGACTTCATCTGGGGTACTCACCCACTGCTGCCATACCCCTTAATATAGATACCTTAGCCCCCTTAATGAGGATCCAGCTCGTATCTAAAATTAACAAGCACTTCCGGGTTTGGCCAAAATGGCGGACCCGCATGCGTTCCAAGCCTCAGTATGGTATGTCTGTGTGCGTTCCAACGTCGTGTCGAATATTATCCCAATATTCTCATAAATATAATGGGATCATAAATATAAACCACTTCCTCAAGAAAAAATGAACTAATGGGGTTACTATATGCTCAAGATCTCTGATAATATAATTTGTATTCCGAGATAGGGAGAGCGAGTGACCGGACATGCGTCACCCCGTCTAATGAGGCGGGCACACGTTGCTTCCCTTTTCGTGGACCGCTAAAGGTAAACAGCGGCTCAAGCCTCGTTATGGCGATCAACGGCGCAGTGACGTCAGCTACGCTCTATACTGACGACACGGCAAGGCGATTGACTGTGCGCAGTAACGTTAGCTAGGATCTGCGCAACCAAAGAATAGATGTAAAATTTAAATAAAATAGGTGGATGTATATAATTAAGATGACATAAGAAATGGGGTATCGATGTCAATTGTCACTCAGTGTATCCATTAAGTGGTGATATCGTGATGGTGAAATGGGAAACAAAAGAAATAGAGGGAAGAGAAAAAAAGTTGAATGAAAAAACGTGCTGTGATAGTGAAGCCTAAGTATAATTAAAAAATAAGAGAATGGGAATGTGAAAGAAAGAAAGAAAAGAGGGGAGATGAAAATATACAGAAAATATAAAGTAGGAATAAAAATGAGATAAATAAACATAAAAATAAGTAATGAAATAAAAAATATTAAAATTAAAAAATAATAAAATTAAAAATAAATAAAAATATTGAAAATAAGTAAATAAAGAAAATAAATAATACAATAAAGATAAAATAAAGTAAAAATAAAAATAAAAAATAAAAGTAAAAATGAATAAAAATAAATATGAAAATAAATATAAAAATAGAAATAAACAAAATAAATACAGATATAAAATCAAAATAAATATAAATGTGGAAATAAAGATGAAGATAAAATAGATGTATAGGAGAGAAAAATGAGAAAATTATGGAATGATGATTTAAGAAGATGATGATAGACACCACCTTGGAGTGTATATATATTCCAATATAGACCAAAACGTTTTTTAAATCAACAATGTGAATAATGAATATTATTGATAAAATATCTTAAGGTGTACAAATCGTCAAATAAGGACATAGAAATCCAAATGCCATGAGTGACTAACCTGTGTCATCAAATAATGGAGTGTGACCTAAAAGGCTAGAAGGTGTAAGAGATCTTTGTGGTAAAAAAAATCAGTGGGTCGTGACCTAAAAGGCCAAAGGGTGTGAGAGATCTTAGTAGTAAAAATATCTGTGGGTCATTCAATATATGAAAAAAATTTTCACAAAGGAAAATAGCATAATATAGATCCGAGATAGATTCTCAAAAAAGTTCCACAGAGTTGTGCATATACCAACATATACAACATACATTTTTGCTGTAGGTATATAATCTAAGAGTCATTAATAAATGCATTTATATCAAGTTCCATATTCATACCACGTGGAAAGAGGGACTGTAGCTCATGTATCCAGAATGTTTCTAGACGGGAAACACCCCTGGTCATAGCGCCCCCTCTCCAGGGTGGGATGTACTGGTCAGTGACTAAAAATTGTGAACCTAGTGGGTTACCATTATGGAATTCCTTAAAATGTCTGGGTACACTATGTTTCGACTTCCTCCCTTTGATGAGAGCAATATGTTCACCTACTCTTCTGGTGTTTCCCGTCTAGAAACATTCTGGATACATGAGCTACAGTCCCTCTAATGTGAGTCCAGAGAGAGGGGGTGCCGAGAAGGACAGTAATCTGGCAGTCATGTTCCCCCAACTGCAGCATACTGCCAGCTTTGCTCCAGTGATGAAGAGGGAGGGAATGATGAGGTCACTGACTCCACGTGGGTGCCTGATAGGAGAGAGGAGGAGGAGGAGGCACATCACCAACGAGGCAGGATGCCCTCCAGGGGCCAGCTTAAGGGCAGCACACCGACTGCATCACACCGCAGAGCTCCGCATGTGCAGGGCGCTGCTGTCTCTGCGCCATATTCCAAAAGTTCTTTGGTGTGGGCCTTTTTTGAGATGAGTGCATCAGATCCCACTGCTGCTATTTGCAACATATGTCTCAAGCGTATCTCTCGTGGCCAAAACATCTCCCGCTTGGGCACCACATGCTTGACCAGACATATGTTGACCTGCCATGCAGTTCGTTGGCAAGCGTACCTAAAAGACCCACACCAAAGAACAAAGAGGACCTCTCCTTACTCCTCATCAGCTGGGATCTCCAACCCCACTATACCTTCAGTCCTCTCTGAGACCTGTACTGAGAGGAATGAAGGCGTAGAATTAGGTGTGTCACAGCCAAGCACTTGGGGGCAATCTGCTATCGGTACACCGACGTCAGATTGTACCAGGCAAATTTCCCTGCCCCAGCTGCTGCACTGCCAAAAGAAGTTCGCTCCCAGCCATCCACATGCCCAGCGGTTGAATGCTAGCTTGGCTAAATTGCTAGCACTTCAACTGCTGCCTTTTCAGTTGGTAGACTCTGCCCCCTTACGTGAGTTTGTGGAATGTGCGGTACCTCAGTGGCAGGTTCCCAAACGCCACTTTTTCTCACAGAAGGCGATTCCGGCTCTCTACCGGCATGTGGAAGGCAATGTCTTGGCCTTGCTGGACAGGGCGGTCAGCGGTAAGGTGCATATTACCGCTGACTCATGGTCCAGCAGGCATGGACAGGGACGTTACCTATCTTTCACCGTGCACTGGGTGACTCTTCTGGCAGCTGGGAAGGATGCAGGACAGGGTGCAATAGTGTTGGAGGTTGTTCTGCCACCACGCCTCCAAAATACTACTAGTGGTGATTCTGCCACACCTCTCTCCTCCACCCCCTCCTCTTCTTCTTTCTCCATGGCCTCTTCCTGTGCTGATTTGACTTCGAAACCAGCGGTGCTCCTTAGGCGTTCAAGGAGCTACGCAAGCACGCCGGCCAATAGATGCCATGCGGTGCTTGAACTGGTGTGCTTGGAGGACAGGAGCCACACTGGGGCAGAGATTCTGTCAGCTCTGCAGGGGCAGGTTCAGAGGTGGTTGACGCCACGCCAGCTTAAGGCAGGTATGGTGGTTTGCAACAATAGCACCAACCTCCTCTCTGCCCTCCGACAAGGACAACTGACCCATGTGCCCTGTTTGGCTCACATCCTTAACTTGGTGGTGCAGCGGTTCTTGGGCAGGTACCCGGGCTTACAGGATGTCTTGAGGCAGGCCAGGAAAGTCTGTGTGCATTTCCGCAGGTCATATAATGCCAGTGCTCGGCTGGCTGACCTCCAAAAGGAATTTAACCTGCCCAAGAACCGCCTAATCTGTGACATGCCTACCAGGTGGAACTCAACGTTTGCCATGCTGCAGTGGCTGCACAAGCAGCAGAGGGCCATCAATGAGTACTTGTGCAACTATGGCACCAGGGCAGGGTCAGGGAGCTTGTTTTTTTTCCCCCAAGCCAGTGGGTCATGATCAGGGATGCATGCACTGTCCTGTCACCATTTGAGGAGGCCACGAGGATGGTGAGCAGTGACAATGCATGCATCAGTGACACTGTCCCCCTTGTCCACCTGTTGGAGCACACACTGCGTGGAATAATGGACAGGGCACTTGAGGCAGAACAGAGGCAGGAAGAGGAGGATTTCCTTAGCTCTCAAGGCCCCCTTTATCCAGACAGTGTTCCTGCGTGCCTGCCGATCACACAGGAAGAGGATGAGGAGGAGGAAGAGGAGGATTGTGTCAGCATGGAAGTGGAGCCTGGCACTCAGCATCAGGAGCAGTCATTAAGGGATCATTTACAGTCCCAAGAAACCCATGGACTTGTACGTGACTGGGAGGAGGTGGCTGCGGATCATGTCATTCTTAGTGACCCAGAGGACTCCGGACTGAATGCCTCAGCAAACCTACGCTGCATGGCCTCCCTGATCCTGCAAAGCCTGCGGAAGGATCCTTGTATTCGTGGTATCAAGGAGAGGGATCAAAACTGGCTGGCAACCCTCCTTGATCCACGTTACAAGGGTAAAGTTGCGGACCTTATCTTGCCATCGCAGAGGGAGCAGAGGATGAAACATCTTTGGGAAGCCTTGCAGAAAGTCTGTGCAACACGTTCTCAGAGACTGGGAGGTTACAAACTCCTGTTCCTGGACAACGTGTTGCTGAGGCTTCGGTCAGTCAAAGAAGGAGCGGTGGAGAAGGTGGCCGTCTGACCGATGTGTTCAGACAATTTTTTAGTCCGCAATCCCAAGGTATGATCGGTTCCAGCAACCATCGCCAGCGTCTGTTTTACAGTGCAGGAATACCTAGGGGCAAGATCTGACTTGGACACCTTTCCCACCGAAAATCTTCTGGGTTACTGGGTCTTAAGGATGGATCACTGGCCAGAGCTTGCACAGTATGCAATTGAGCTACTGGCCTGTCCTGCATCCAGCGTTCTTTCGGAACGCACATTCAGTGCTGCTGGAGGTTTTGTAACCGATCACAGGGTGCGTCTGTCCACTGACTCGGTCGATCGACTGACCTTCATAAAAATGAATCAGTCTTGGATCACCACCACCTACCAAGCACCTGATGCTCATGTAACCGAATAATTTTTTTTGAAATGTCAGATCCCTTCAAGACTGCCTATGCTGATGCTGAGTGACTATCCTGTTATGCTGAGTGACTATCCTCTGCCTCCTCAAGCTGATAGCTTGTAAGAATATTTTTGGTTCTGGGCGCCGCCACCAGTGGCTAAGGCCCAATTTTTCAGCCCCTGTTTAACAGGGGCGTGTAATTAAAATTTTTGATGCAATATTTTGCAGGAGGGCTCATTCCTGCGCTCCAACTAGAGTATCTGTGAGGGGTTGCAGTGTTGTGACACCAGTGCCTAAGGCCCAATTTTTCTGCCCCTGTTCAACAGGGACATGTAATTACAATTCTTGATCTAATATTTCACAGCAGGGCCCATTTCTGCTCCCACCAAGAGTAACTGTAAGGACTTACAGTGTTGTGGCACCAGCACCACCACCACCAAAGGCCCAATTTTTCTGACCCCGTTCAACAGGGGCATGTAATTACAATTCTTGATCTAATATTTCACAGCAGAGCCCGTTCCTGCGCCCACCAAGAATAACTGTGAGGGCTTACAGTGTTGTGGCAACACTAACACCTAAGGCCCCAATTTCTGCAGAGTATATAGGGCAGGCACCTACTTTCAAACATCCAACTTACAAACGACTCCTACTTGCAAACAGAAGGAAACAACAGGAAGTGAGATGAAATCTACCCCTAGGAAGGGAAATTCTCTCTGTAAGAGTTAATATGGAAAAAAGTGTCTCCTTTCCACTGATGCTTTATCACCAGTGGAAAGGACAATGGGACAGAAAGTGAGGTAAAATCTTCTGAAGAGGTGCACAGACAGCAAAACAAATGTTACAGGGGTGATAACCCTTCCCTATGTTTTCCAAAAAGCTACACTTTAAAAATGTACCAGTTCAAAATTACAAACAGATTCTACTTAACAACAAACCTACAGTTCCTGTCTTGTTTGCACTGCCTGTATAATGCTGTTCAGAGGGCCTGGGGCCCCACACCTTTCCTTTTTTTAATTTGGGTGCGGGGTTCCCCTTAATATCCATACAAGACCCAAAGGGCCTAGTAATGGACTGGGGGGGGGTACCCATGCCGTTTGTCTCACTGATTTTCATCCATATTGCCGGGACCGGACATTACATTAAAGCCATGTTTTGAATGACTTTTATTACTTTAAAAATGTAATTTTGTGCAGGGACTGTTCTAAGCATGGGAAACACACGCCACTTTACAGGCATACTATAAACACCCCCCATGTACAATATTTAAAGAAATATTTCACTTTTTTTTTCACTTTAAGCATCAATAAAAACACTGCTCCCGAAAAAACATCCGTTTTTAAAACTTTTTTTTGCATTGATACATGTCCCCTGGGGCAGGACCCGGGTCCCCAAACCCCTTTTAGGACAATACCATGCAAATTAGCCTTTAAAATTAGCACTTTTGATTTTGAACGTTCGAGTCCCATAGACTTCAATGGGGTTCTAACGTTCGTGCGAATTTTCAGTCCGTTCGCAGATTCTGGTGCGAACCGAACCAGGGGGTGTTCGGCTCATCCCTAGTGGCCACAATAAAAAACCCCAGCATTGGTATCAGTGGACACAATAATAACCCATACATTGGTGTCATTGGATGCAATAACAACCCCCTGCAATAGTGTCAGTGGCAGTAAAAATTAACACTTTGTGGTCACTTACCTGATCACACTCTTTAATACCACTCCCTCTCCTGGATAGGATATTACTTGCGCTGTTCGGTGGGGATCACTCTAGCTGATGGTACAGTCTTTAATTCAGTGCTGTGTGCTGGAAGGTAGAGAATCTTTCAGTGGCCAACACCCTGCTGGTGCTTTGCTGCCCAGCAGGTGGCGGACCCAGCCTAGAACATGGTGGGCACTACACAAAGAGCCAGCGGGCCACATGCAGCCCTGAGCTACATGTTGGGTATAAGGGCTCTCGAGCCTTTACATATGCCAATATGCATGTTGCACTGCAGGCAGCACAGAGGGAAATGTAGACTCTAAAAAAGAAGTGTGGATTGCAATAGAGGAAGGCCCCAGCAAATGTGAAAAATGAAATAAATGGTGCAAGCAGGGGTTGACTTTCTTCAACACACACTAATCGCCCCTTGTATAAACAGAAGGTCCAATCTTTTCAAAGCTATCTCATCTAACAGCTGGGATGTACTTAGTTTCCCATGAACCAAAAACTAAGCATAGCAATGAAGCACAGTTTCATGTAAATGCACCTACAATATGTGCCCAAGCTTTAAAGTATATTTAAGCCTAATCACTAAAATCTCAAATTTGCTTTAACTTGTTTAAATCATTTAAAAAGTTTTTCAATATTAATAAATCTGCAGCTGTTATTAAAATAGTACTGGGTGATCCTGCCATGAAGGTTTAGGCACCTTCTGTTATAGGATGACAAAGTGTTGTCTGTCTGCCAATTGTGTTGATGCATTGTCAACAAAGGATGAAACAAGGTGGCAAATATAAAAAGAAAATTGAAAAAAAATACAAAAGTCACACCTATGCATTTTTTGGTGCTTTTTGCAGAAACGCACTACAGTTCATTTAACCCCTTCCCGACTGGCGCACGCCGATGTACGTCGGCAGAATGGCACGGCTGGGCAGCTGGACTTCCAGGTACGTCCATTTGAATTCCCCGCCGTGCCATTGCGTGCGCCGGCCAGGAGCTCTGTGAGTCGGGTCGCAGGTCCATGGACTTGATCGCCGCGGGGATACCCACGATCGCCTCACGGAGAGGATGAATGGGGAGATGCTGATGTAAACAGCATCTCCCCATTCTGCCTAGTGACAAGTGTCACTGATCTCTGCTCCCTGTCATCGGGAGCAGTGATCAGCATCGTGACACAGCTAGCCCATCCCCCCTACAGTTAGTAATCACTCCCTAGTACTGACTTAACCCCTCCCCGCCCCTTAGTGGTTAACCCCTGCGTTTTGTTGCTCTTATTTTGTTTATAGCGCAAAATATAAAAATTGCAGAGTTGATCAAATACCACCAAAAGAAAGCTCTATTTGTGGGAAAAAAAGGACGTCAATTTTGTTTGAGAGCCACGTCGCACGACCGCGCAATTGTCGGTTAAAGCGACGCAGTGCCGATTCGCAAAAAGTGCTCTGGTCAGGAAGGGGGTAAAATCTTCTGGAGCTGAAGCGGTTAACATGGTTTTCTACAGGACATATTCACATGCATGCTTTTTTCAGCCACTGTGTTTTTGGAAAGGGTCAGGGACTTTTTTTAAATGCAAATCGTGCTTTTTTGCTTTTTTGGTTCAATAGATTTCAATAGAGAAGCTGTAGAGAAGCATGTAGTGGGTTTTTGTTGTGATTTTGATGTGATTTTTTATTCCACCAAACAACAAATTGACCATTAAAAAAAGCATAAAAATCGCAATGGGTGTGCAAAAACGCAAAATTCACAGCAAAAAGCACTGCAGAAACGATCAAAAGCAAACTGCATAGGTGTGAACTGAGCCTAAAGGCAATTTGTGTGAAGCAATTTGTGTGAACATTTACTTAAATTATCCAATCACATAAAATGAAAATTCTTTTTTACTTATTTCATGTGCACCTGATTGGATAACTGAAGTTAATCTTCTTGCAATTCATTGTGTGAAGATTCCTATTTCCTTTAGTAAATCAGCTCAATTCAGTTAGGGTTTACATTTACTTCAATGATTTGTGTGCAAACTGAGCTCCTGTCTTCTATTTACACTCCAGATAAAAGCCATGAATATATCAGATCACAGTATTCACTAATGTTTACCGCATGCGATAACACGGTTACGTGACTCATTTAAATTATTGCATGCAGTAAAAAAAGTAAATTCACAAAAAAATAACGATTATGAGGTATTTACTGAAAAATAAAAAATGTGCCAGTAAATATATCCTCAAAATACCATGCAGTAAGCTCTTAAGTCCAATTCACAAACAGAACCGAGAGTAAAAAAAAAATTGATATTTATCACCAGGGTTTTGCTGGCAGTAAAGCATGAGGTATCTATCAGAAGCAGTGTGGGGGCCCTTCCCCAATAGCTGGTTGCTAAGGAGTGGGTCAGTAAGCCGGCCACCAAGTCCTTAACAACAGATGATTCATCAGTAGGGATGAGCCGAACACCCCCCTGTTCGGTTCGCACCAGAACATGCGAACAGGAAAAAAGTTCGTTCGAACATGCGAACACCGTTAAAGTCTATGGGACACGAACATGAATAATCAAAAGTGCTAATTTTCAAGGCTTATATGCAAGTTATTGTCATAAAAAGTGTTTGGGGACCTGGGTCCTGCCCCAGGGGACATGGATCAATGCAAAAAAAAGTTTTAAAAACGGACGTTTTTTCAGGAGCAGTGATTTTAATAATGCTTAAAGTCAAACAATAAAAGTGTAATATCCCTTTAAATTTCGTACCTGGGGGGTGTCTATAGTGTGCCTGTAAAGGGGCGCATGTTTCCTGTGTTTAGAACAGTCTGACAGCAAAATGACATTTTGAAGGAAAAAACTCATTTAAAACTACCCGCGGCTATTGCATTGCCGACAATACACATAGAAGTTCATTGATAAAAACGGCATGGGAATTCCCCAAAGGGGAACCCCGAACCAAAATTAAAAAAAAAAAATGACGTGGGGGTCCCCCTAAATTCCATACCAGGCCCTTCAGGTCTGGTATGGATATTAAGGGGAACCCCGGCCAAAATTAAAAAAAAAAATGACGTGGGGTTCCCCCTAAATTCCATACCAGACCCTTCAGGTCTGGTATGGATTTTAAGGGGAACCCCGCGCCAAAAAAAAAAAAAAAACGGCGTGGGGTCCCCCCAAAAATCCATACCAGACCCTTATCCGAGCACGCAACCTGGCAGGCCGCAGGAAAAGAGGGGGGGACGAGAGTGCGGCCCCCCCTCCCTCCTGAACCGTACCAGGCCACATGCCCTCAACATTGGGAGGGTGCTTTGGGGTAGCCCCCCAAAACACCTTGTCCCCATGTTGATGAGGACAAGGGCCTCATCCCCACAACCCTGGCCGGTGGTTGTGGGGGTCTGCGGGCGGGGGGCTTATCGGAATCTGGAAGCCCCCTTTAACAAGGTGACCCCCAGATCCCGCCCCCCCCCCTGTGTGAAATGGTAAGGGGGTACATAAGTACCCCTACCATTTCACAAAAAAAGTGTCAAAAATGTTAAAAATGACAAGAGACAGTTTTTGACAATTCCTTTATTTAAATGCTTCTTCTTTCTTCTATCTTGCTTCATCTTCTGGTTCTTCTGGCTCTTCTGGTTCTTCTGGTTCTTCCTCCGGCGTTCTCGTCCAGCATCTCCTCCGCGGCGTCTTCTGTCTTCTTCTCCTCGGGCCGCTCCGCACCCATGGCATGGGGGGGAGGCTCCCGCTCTTCTCTTCTTCTCTTCTTCTTTTCTTCTTTTCTTCTTTTCTTCTCTTCTTCTCTTCTTCTTCATTTTCTTCTCCGGGCCGCTCCGCAATCCATGCTGGCATGGAGGGAGGCTCCCGCTGTGTGACGGCGCTCCTCGTCTGACAGTTCTTAAATAACGGAGGGGGGCGGGGCCACCCGGTGACCCCGCCCCCCTCTGACGCACGGTGACTTGACGGGACTTTCCTGTGACGTCACAGGGAATGCCACAGGGAAGTCCCGTCAAGTCACCGTGCGTCAGAGGGGGGCGGGGTCACCGGGTGGCCCCGCCCCCCTCCGTTATTTAAGAACTGTCAGACGAGGAGCGCCGTCACACAGCGGGAGCCTCCCTCCATGCCAGCATGGATTGCGGAGCGGCCCGGAGAAGAAAATGAAGAAGAAGAGAAGAAGAGAAGAAAAGAAGAAAAGAAGAAAAGAAGAAGAGAAGAAGAGAAGAGCGGGAGCCTCCCCCCCATGCCATGGGTGCGGAGCGGCCCGAGGAGAAGAAGACAGAAGACGCCGCGGAGGAGATGCTGGACGAGAACGCCGGAGGAAGAACCAGAAGAACCAGAAGAGCCAGAAGAACCAGAAGATGAAGCAAGATAGAAGAAAGAAGAAGCATTTAAATAAAGGAATTGTCAAAAACTGTCTCTTGTCATTTTTAACATTTTTGACACTTTTTTCGTGAAATGGTAGGGGTACTTATGTACCCCCTTACCATTTCACACAGGGGGGGGGCCGGGATCTGGGGGTCACCTTGTTAAAGGGGGCTTCCAGATTCCGATAAGCCCCCCGCCCGCAAACCCTCACAACCACCGGCCAGGGTTGTGAGGATGAGGCCCTTGTCCTCATCAACATGGGGACAAGGTGTTTTGGGGGGCTACCCCAAAGCACCCTCCCAATGTTGAGGGCATGTGGCCTGGTACGGTTCAGGAGGGAGGGGGGGCCGCACTCTTGTCCCCCCCTCTTTTCCTGCGGCCTGCCAGGTTGCGTGCTCGGATAAGGGTCTGGTATGGATTTTTGGGGGGACCCCACGCCGTTTTTTTTTTTTTTTTTTGGCGCGGGGTTCCCCTTAAAATCCATACCAGACCTGAAGGGTCTGGTATGGAATTTAGGGGGAACCCCACGTCATTTTTTTTTTTTAATTTTGGCCGGGGTTCCCCTTAATATCCATCCCAGACCTGAAGGGCCTGGTATGGAATTTAGGGGGACCCCCACGTCATTTTTTTTTTTTAATTTTGGTTCGGGGTTCCCCTTTGGGGAATTCCCATGCCGTTTTTATCAATGAACTTCTATGTGTATTGTCGGCAATGCAATAGCCGCGGGTAGTTTTAAATGAGTTTTTTCCTTCAAAATGTCATTTTGCTGTCAGACTGTTCTAAACACAGGAAACATGCGCCCCTTTACAGGCACACTATAGACACCCCCCAGGTACGAAATTTAAAGGGATATTACACTTTTATTGATTGACTTTAAGTATTATTAAAATCACTGCTCCTGAAAAAACGGCCGTTTTTAAAACTTTTTTTTGCATTGATCCATGTCCCCTGGGGCAGGACCCAGGTCCCCAAACACTTTTTATGACAATAACTTGCATATTAGCCTTTAAAATTAGCACTTTTGATTTCTCCCATAGACTTTTAAAGGGTGTTCCGCGGCATTCGAATTTGCCGCGAACACCCCAAATTGTTCGCTGTTCGGTGAACTTGCGAACAGCCAATGTTCGAGTCGAACATGAGTTCGACTCGAACTCGAAGCTCATCCCTATTCATCAGCTGTCAGCAGTTTCCCCGCTGACAGCTAAATGTAAAGAAAACATGCTGGCAATTAAAAATTATAAAAAAAAAAACAAAACAGCATGACCCCCTCCTCAATCTATACCAGGGCCTTCAAGTCTGGTATTTATTTTAGGGAACAACATGCCAAAACTGAAAAAAAAAAGCGCGAGGACTCCTCCCCTCCTGAACCATACCGGGCCACATTCCCTCAATATGAGGGGTGCTTTTAGGCAGGGGGGTCTCCCCATTACCCCAAAGCACCTTGTCCCCATGTTGATGGGTACAAGGGCCTCTTCTCCACAACCCTGGACTGTGGTTGTGGGGGTCTGGGGGTGGGGCGCTTATCAGAATCTGGTAGCCCCTTTTAACAAGGGGGCCTTCAGATCCCGGCCCCATCTCTATATGAATGAGTATGGGGTACATTGTAACCCTACCAATTCACCAAAAAAAGTGTCAAAAACACATAAAAACACACACAGTTTTTAAAAATTCCTTTACATAAAAAAAAGTAGATCCAACATCAATCACGACACCCGCTGCACCGCTAAACCCAAAAAAAAAAAAGATTAAAAAACCTCCAGCCCAGACAAAGGCTCCCGCCTACTGTCTGCTCCTCCATCTGACAGTTCTTAAGTAGCTAAGGGGAGGAGTCACCCGATGAAATGACTGTGTGGCCCCACCCCCTTGTGATATCACCGCCCCAGCATGCTCCTGGCCAGTGATGTCACAAGGGAGAGGGCCATCCTTCGCCTGGGCCGGAGGGTTTTTTTTCTTCTTTTTCGGGCTCGGCAGTGTGGCGGGCGTCATAATTGACATTGGATCTACTTCAGGGGACTTTTTTTAATATATATTT
The DNA here is from genome assembly GCF_042186555.1 of Aquarana catesbeiana. NCBI lineage: Eukaryota > Metazoa > Chordata > Amphibia > Anura > Ranidae > Aquarana > Aquarana catesbeiana. The sequence goes on from NC_133324.1 coordinate 186,472,558, forward strand.
TTTTAAATAATTTTTAAAAATGATGCGTGTTTTTATTTCTTTTTGACACTTTTTTTGGTGAGTAGTCCACAATCATTCACTCCACACTCATGTACTCCACAATCATTCACATGGGGGGTTGGATCTGATAAGTCCCCCGTAGACCCCCACAACCACAGCCCAGGGTTGTGTGAAAGAGGGCCTTGTTCACATCAACAGAGCCCCCACCCCAAAGCACCCCCCCATGTTGTGGGCATGTGACCTGGTATGGTTCAGGCATTTGCTCATCCCCTTCCTTTCCTGACCTGCTGGGCTGCATGCTCAGATAAGGGTCTAGTATGGATTTTGGGGGAGACCCCATGCTTTTTTTTGTTCATTTTGGTGTGGCGTCTCCCTTAAAATCCAGGGCCTGGTATGCATTGGGGGGGGGGCCCACACTGTTTTTTTCTCCATAATTTTTAATTGCCAGCATGTTTTCTTTACATTCGGCTGTTAGCGGGGGAACCCGCTGATAACTGATGAGTCATCTGTTGTTAGGGCCCTTTCACACTGGGGCAGTTTGCAGACGCTATTGCGCTAATAATAGCGCCTACAAACCGACCCGAAAGTGCTGCTGCTTTGTCTCCAGTGTGAAAGCCCCGAGGGCTTTCACACTGGAGCGATGCGCTGGCAGGATGGGAAAAAAAGTCCTGCCGGCTATACCACCGGCAAAGCGCCTCTGCAGAGGCACTTTGCGGTGGTTTTTAACCCTTTCTCGGTTGCTAGCGGGGGGTAAAACTGCCCCACTAGAGGCCGAATACTGACGGTAAAGCACCGCTAACAATAGCGGCGCTTTACCGCCGACGCCGCCCCCGCCCCAGTGTGAAAGGGGCCTTAAGGACGGTGGCCAGCTTCCCGACCCACTCCTTAGCAACCAACTGAATGTGATAAATTACCACATGAAAATATGTGCTAATTATTACCGCATTATGGAAACTTTACCGCAGTAGTTATTGGATAACTGAAGTTAATCTTCTTGCAATTCATTGTGTGAAGATTCCTATTTCCTTTAGTAAATCAGCTCAATTCAGGGTTTAGGGTTTACATTTACTTCAATGATTTGTGTGCAAACTGAGCTCCTGTCTTCTATTTACACTCCAGATAAAAGCCATGAATATATCAGATCACAGTATTCACTAATGTTTACCGCATGCGATAACACGGTTACGTGACTCATTTAAATTATTGCATGCAGTAAAAAAAGTAAATTCACAAAAAAATAACGATTATGAGGTATTTACTGAAAAATAAAAAATGTGCCAGTAAATATATCCTCAAAATACCATGCAGTAAGCTCTTAAGTCCAATTCACAAACAGAACCGAGAGTAAAAAAAAAATTGATATTTATCACCAGGGTTTTGCTGGCAGTAAAGCATGAGGTATCTATCAGAAGCAGTGTGGGGGCCCTTCCCCAATAGCTGGTTGCTAAGGAGTGGGTCAGTAAGCCGGCCACCAAGTCCTTAACAACAGATGATTCATCAGCTGTCAGCAGTTTCCCCGCTGACAGCTAAATGTAAAGAAAACATGCTGGCAATTAAAAATTATAAAAAAAAAAACAAAACAGCATGACCCCCTCCTCAATCTATACCAGGGCCTTCAAGTCTGGTATTTATTTTAGGGAACAACATGCCAAAACTGAAAAAAAAAAGCGCGAGGACTCCTCCCCTCCTGAACCATACCGGGCCACATTCCCTCAATATGAGGGGTGCTTTTAGGCAGGGGGGTCTCCCCATTACCCCAAAGCACCTTGTCCCCATGTTGATGGGTACAAGGGCCTCTTCTCCACAACCCTGGACTGTGGTTGTGGGGGTCTGGGGGTGGGGCGCTTATCAGAATCTGGTTATTTACCGCACAATTCTTAAGCCTCGTACACACGATTGGATTTTCCAGCGGGAATTGTGTGATGACACGCTGTTGGTGTAAAATCCGACCATTTGTAGGCTCCATCGGACAATTGTTGTCAGATTTTCTGCGGACAAATGTTGGATGGCAGGATTTAAAATTTTCCGTGGACAGAGGTCTGTTGTCAGATTTTCCGAGCATGTGTACACAAGTCCGTCGGACAAAAGTCCAAAGTACAAACATGCATACTCGGAAGCAAGGACGAGCCAGAAACGGTCGGTCTTGTAAACTAGTGTTCGTAATGGAGAATTAACATTCGTGACGCGGCAAATTATAAAATCTTGAAATGCAGCGCAAATTCTCTTCTTTTTTTAATGGTATAATAATGAAGCTCCTTTGCTGGTGATACTGATGGAGTTATTGCAAACAAATTTTCAAAGTCTTTTTTTTCTAGTGATATCAAAAATAATATTTTTATGCTTGTATTTTTTTTTTTGGTGCAAATTACCACAACACCATTATACCGTAGTTTTTAAGGTCAGATGTTGGTGTCCCTTGTTAATTTTACATAGTATTTTTTAAAATGTAACTGCCTACTCCCAAACTGTAATTTTAAGTAAAACACATAGCCAAGTATTATTCTCCACAAATTTTTTATTGTGCATTAAAAAAAGAAAACAAATAAAATCAGACATGCTATCTGCCAATAGAACTTAACCAAAAAGTGCATTTTATGCATCGAAAATATAGAAAATATACCAAATCAAATCATTATTCAACCAAAAAATAAAATAAAAGCCTAATGCATGTGTCCTGCTTCTTAATATAGGGGGTCAACAATGGCAAGAGTTGGTGAAAGCAGGGGTCCATCATCCGGAGATAATTCCGAAAATCATCTGGATTATTCTCCTGGAGCTCCCGCAGCAAAGGCATATGACGTAATTGGTCACGATTAATAAAGCAAACAATTTTTGGTCCAAGAAATCCTCCTCCTTCTGTTCCTGGACTGGACTCGGGTCAAAGCAATAACTCCAAGGCCAATAATAAATAACACGTTATCTCCTCTGATTCCACAACATGTCTGGTTGACGAACGGCCGTTCAGAAACAAACTGAAAAGTGCAAAATGAAAAGCGCAAAATGAAAAGCACGAATCAACACTAGTACGCCTAGTACGTCACTACGTTCATGTTTGTTGGCTGACAATTGTGTGCTGTTTGTATACAAGACAAGTTTTTGCCCAACACCCTTTGGACAAAACTCTGAGGCTTTGTCTGTGGAAAATCCGATCATGTGTATGAGTCTTAAGAGCTCTTAATTGAGACAAAGAAAAGTACACACTATAGAGGGATATGCTTTGTTCTTATTTTATGTCTGAGGTTTACAACCACTTTAAATATCCAGCAGTAATCAATATGTAGCTTACCTTTGTCTTGTACATTTGCTGTAGTGTAATTTGCTGCATTATTAAATCCCTTAGATGAAGTAATTACCATACGCTGAATGGAATATATTCTTAAAAGTTAATGTATTTATAATGATGTATCAAAGGAGGTAGAAGACATTTTGAAGCACTATCATTTCATAATTTTATTTCAGAACAATGTTATGTATACTAATATAATCTACTAAATTAAACAGTCCAAGTATCTCATATACTGCTTTAGGCTGGGTTCACACCATTGCGAATTAGATGTGGTTTCGCTGCATCCAATTCGCAATAGCAGGAGATTTTGATCGGCTTTCTATGAAGTCGGTTCACATATCTCCACAGCAGGTTCGGTGCGTTTTGCATAAAAACGAGCCTGCATGAGTGGCCCCGTAGAAAGCATCTTTCTATTGGGGCACTCAGTGAGGGGAGGAGCCAGGAGTACCAGCAGAGGGACCCTAGAAGAAGTGGATTGGGGCTGCTCTGTGCAAAACCATTGCACAGAGCAGATAAGGTATAGTAAGAGCAGGTAAGTATGATATGTTTGTTATTTTATTTAAAAATAAATGAATCTTTACAATCACTTTACTCTTAAATTGTTCTGGTTCAGATTTTTTTAATTAATAACTAGTATGTTGTACAGTTATAATAACACATTGGGGGTTATTTACTAAAGGAAAATCCGCTTTGCACTGAAAGTGCACTTGGAAGTAAAGTCGCTGTAGAACCGAGGTGGACATGCAAGGAAAATAAAAAAATGCTTGCACATGATTGGATGATAAAATCAGCAGAGTTTCCACTCATTTCAGATCTACCCCTTAGATTTAGAGCGACTGCACTTCCAAGTGTACTTTCAGTGCACCTCAAAAGTGAACTTGCAGTGCAAAGTGGAGTTGCCTTTCGTAAATAACCCCCATTCAGTAGTGTAAAATAGTTGACCATGATCAAGAGTAAATTATCCTCATTCATCAAATTGCCTTTACGCAACGTAGGGCAAGGGCGATACAATTAAAGTACTCTGCTAATAAAGTCAAAACATTACCAGAACCTAAAAAACCATTGCATGTCAGTGCATGGGTCTGGTACTAAGACAAGGGGTTACTTAAATTTACATTTCAAAGGTCTAACCAATTTGGTAAGGTGCCCCACAAGGGACTGGAAGCCATATGGTTGCCCAGGGGTAAAGCAAATCCCTGGACAGTGGGGATAAGAGATGGGGAAGATGTCTGGGGCATTGTTGATGGTAAGAAGTGATGAAAATAATTTCAAAATGAAGAGTAGTAGCATGAGGAGAGAAGAAATACAGGATATTTCTACAAAATAGAGAAAAAGAAAAAAGGAGGCGGTTGGATGGTAAAGAGTGAACGCATCCAAAGAGAATGTGCCAAAGATTCATACACTAATACCACACATGTGATATTAGGCACAGCTCATAGCAATACTTAGGTCAGACAAAGTACCAAGAAGGAGTTCCTAAAGCAAAGCTACAGATGAATTTTCATCCACAGCCCCAGATAAAGCTTAATTGTAGAATTGCAGCTGTCTTAACTGGAAAGCTGGTATCTGGGCTGATTGTTGGATGAATTCAAAGGTATAGAGTCCAAGAAAGTTCTCTTTAGAATTCAAAGGATTTTGTAATGGCTAGCTGCATTTAAACCCAAAAAAATAATGTATTGCAACTTATCAGTCCTTAAATGCGGTGTTTTTTTTTTTTGCAGGCTTTATTTTCACCTGGTTATTCTTTGACGATCACACTGCTGGTGTTCCTATGCTCATTCCTTCACTGTGTCTGTAGAGGGACCCATATTTGCCACCTAGGCTTGCAATTAAACATGTTTGCCTTTGTTTAGCTACAGTACATTACATAGAGGTAGGGACAATTTGTAGTACTGAAGAAAAGTTAACATTGCTTTTGTTTACAGTTTAACTTACAAGAAATTACAATTTCTGGCAAAATCAAGATCTGTACTTGCTGAAAATGTTCTTAGCCTGAAAAAAAGAAAACCCATGTAACTGCTGCAACAAAGAACTGGTAAGCTGCACTATATTACATTTTTGTTTTTGGGTTTAGTTATACTTTTAAGCATCATGCAAGCTCAATTTGTACTGAAGAAACATGCTGTCATTACCAACAGTATCTTTGTTCTGAAAATGCCAATTGCCTGGCTGTTCAATGTCTTTAGTGTTTTATGAGATACTGACCTGCAAGTATTATTATGCAGATCAAGAGTTCCGAATTCCCTTATAGCTGCAGCATAATTGCTTCAGGGCAGCAACTAGAATTTTCAGAAATAATTCAAAAGTAGCAGCACCCACAATCAGTATTGATTTCCTTTAAGGCCTTTGGATTTGTGATGATTGAATTGGAGGCAAAACAATTCTACAACCTGGTCTAACATTTGAAAAAGATAAGAAAATTTTTATTGAATATAAGCATAGTTATTTGGGACTAGTATTTATGGCTGCTAAAAATTCAAACAGAGTAACAGTTGAGAAGAGAAAATAAGGCCATCTGATTGTTTATTTAACCACTTGCCGACCAGCTCACGCACATTTACAGTGGCAGATTGGCTCATTCCAGCTGCATGGCGAGGCACCCTATGCATGTGGCCGGCGGCTGCAATGTCCGCCGGCCACCCGCGATCGTGGGCACGAGAGCCAGAATGGGGATTTGTGTATGTAAACATAACTAGTAACTAGGAACAGCGATATGTTTCCTCCTCCAGTCAGTCCCATCCCCCCCACAGAAACACTCATGAGGGAACACATTTAACCCCTTGATCGCACCCTAATGTTAACCCATTACCTGTCAGTGACATTTATACATTAATCAGTAGCTCTGATCGCTGTATAAATGTCATTGGTCCCAAAAAAGTGTCAAAAGTGTCCGATCTGTCTGCCGCAATGTCGCAGTCCCACTAAAAATCGCTGATCACTGCCATTACTAGTGAAAAAAAAAATGCCATAAATCTATTCCCTATTTTGTAAACGCTATAACGTTTGTGTAAACCAATCAATTAACGCTTATTGTGATTTTTTTTACCAAACATATGTAGCATACATATTGGCCTAAACTGATGAAGAATTTTTTTTTGTTTTTTATATATTTATTATAGCGAAAAGTAAAACATTTTTTCTAAATTGTTGACATTTTTTTGTTTATAGCGCAATTTTATTCGGGTACAGCGGCGCATGACCGTAAAATTGACAGTTAAAGCGACGCAGTGCCGTATCGCAAAAAGTGGCCTGGTCATTAAGTAAAGTGGTTAAACCATCAAAGAATGAATAAAGATTAGAGTATGTCTCTAGAAACATACAGAAAAGTTTTATGGAATTGTGGGATAGAGTTTCTTGTTTGGATTTAAGTGCTATCCATTCTACAAAGACAGGTAGCCACAGAGTTCATGATTATTACCCTTTATTTACCAAGTTCTTCTGCTTTTTAGTCTAGACAGTAATTGAAATTTTGTTTGTTGTTATTGCAGCTAACAGGTTTCCTGCAAAGGCTTACAAGGGTTCTAAAAGCTAATTGTGCTTGTTTTGATCCATTTTTTTCTTACAGTAAGACAGCAGAGTAGAATTGGAAGCCTACATTAAATGTAACCATTAAGTGTGTCCAAAACTAACTGAAATATACTGAGCTCATTTAGGCTGGCCATAGACAGAGCAAATTTCTTTCCTGCAACCACAGATTGCAGGAATGAAATTTGCTTGATTCCCCCATCAGCACAGTCAGTGTTGCTAGGGGAATCCCTCCCGCAGAGCCATTGTGTTCTCCGGGGGGGGGGGGGGGGGTAATTTACTCAGTTATGCCATTCTATAGTACACATGTGTCAAACACAAGGCCCGCAGGCCGAATCTGGCCCTCCAGGCCATTTTGTGTGGCCCTCATACCTCTCCTGCAGTTGAGCTCCAGCCCTCCTCTGGTCCTCCTCCAAACCTTGTACTTTCTGCTTTCCAGCAATGCCTCCAGCTTCTTCCCAGCAGCAGCACAAGGTAAGCGGGATGCACTGTGATGTAAGGGAGGGTGGGGGACTCAACTTCTGATTGTGGGGGGGGGGCTCTTAAAGTCTGATGTAAAGGGCAGGGGATGCTCTGGACATCTAGTCTTACAAATACAACCGGCCCATTTGAGGGCAATCATAATGCTGATGTGGCCCGCAATTAAATTTAGTTTGACACCCCTACTATAGTAGACTATCACTTTGTTACTATAGTCAGGTTGCTAGGAGACTGAGTGATTTGAGTAGGGTACTGCTTGTCAGGGTAAAGGGGAAGAGCATATTATTTAGATATGCAGAAAAAAAATGAAAAATACTGATTTTAATTGTTTCTGCATATTTATATGCTGACACCACCACATGAAGATGGCCAAAACAAGCAAAGAACTATATTGTTTTCTCAAAATTTAAGTAAGCTCAATCATAAAATCAAAAGTTTCCACTTTAGTGAAATTGGTACTGTTGTTGCAAAATCAGTTTCTCTGAAATAACTTTACTCATCCCTACTTGGTATAAGTATGGAGTAATGGAAAAAAGAAAGGTGAACCTAACAGGAATATGGGTAAGAGTATAATACAATCCATGGTAGGAAAGAATGAGTACAATTTTAATTTGCAATAGCATATCAGCCACCCCTGTCATTTTTTATGCTAATAAAGTGTTACAATGTGAACTGATTTATTTACATTGTTATTGACAATATTTTTTTCAGCCACGTTCAGGAGACTTAAAAATCAGCCTTACAGGCATATCTCTAATAAAGGAGGCCCTTTGGCAGACCCACAATACAATGGGTGGCTCATATTTCAAAGATGGAATATATTACCTTGGGTCCATGAGTCCTTTCATGGAATACTTTCAGGTGATCTACTTTCAGCTGGTCTAGCTGTGTGTTGCACATGGAAGAAGACAAGAAGAAGAGAGGAAATGTGGGACACAGTAGGAAATGCTGTATGTTGCATAATTGCTAATTTAAGTTATATTTACTCACGAAGCTTTGGGCTGCATAATTTCTAATTAGGACCCAATCCGTGAATATTTTAAATGTCTTGAATCAGCAAGATTATCCATTGTCATTCTTTAAATAGTACAAATAGAAGCCCTCTTTGCTAGTCAAATCCAGTTTTATGTAAACCATCATATAATCAGCTCATTTATTTCAATATCAGCTTAATGCAACCTTAGGTAGCAATTTACAGCCACTTTCTTTTCTGTTTGAGTGCATTTATACCCATCAAATGAAGGGATTTATAATCCATCACAAGAGCTGTGATCACTGTCTTGCATTCACAATGTGCTTGTGTCTAGAGAGACACTTCTAGAAAATAGCAAGCAGAATGTAAACACAGGGAGTATTAAAATATGGAGTCTATATAACATGTTAAAAATATTTATTGCTACTGTTTTATTTCTATATTCCCACTTTTTAAACCATACTGTCAATGGGAAAGTCTGAAAAATTCAACTGTTTTTCTTTCAGAGATGGAAATTTGCATGCAGCAGAATGAATGAGTATATATATTTAGGGTTCGGGGAGCCCAAGTGTTCCACTGTGGAAGAGCTAGAAATGTAACTGTTTCCCTGCAGCAACAAATTTTTAAAATGCCATTGGACTTTTTTAAAGAGACATTCTAACTAATCAGAAAGCATGACAAGATGCCTGATTCATCAAGATGTCATAGCCAACCAGAGTTTAATTGGCTAAATCAGCCCCTGTCTTTTTGCACTTGTCTTGTATACTCCAACAGCAATGGTTTCTAATATTTTGCCCTTTACCGGGCAGCTTTGGATATTCCTGTCTACATTTGGTCCTTTTTTGTTCAGCACCTCCTGTTGCATTCTGCATAACTGAACATGCACTTAAAAGCCAACAGATAGAGTAGAGTCGGACCACCTCCTTCCTCCCCAATTTACCAAAAAACTGAAATACTTGTTTTAGACTGACCATTTATGTTTTCACCTGAAAGAGCAGCTGATATGTAATTTAGTACAAAGATAGTAATATTTCTAAAGTGAAAATAAGACTGTTATTTTCCTATTGTAGATGCAAAGGGTGATTAGTTGAGAACGCTAAATGCACCATATCAAAACCTTTATGTTAAATACAATGGGGCTATAAAGCTGGATTGTCTGTTCTGATTACATGTTTAAGCAGTGAACATGAGTAGGATTCTACAGTTACTAATAACAGTACTCCTTAGCAGTATAACAAGCAATGAGTACAAGTGTCTCTAAAGGTTGATACACAGGTCAAATATCAGCCGGTATCCGCCAGTCCAACAGAAACCAGTCAACATTCAGCAAGTGTGTACAGCAGCCTGTCCAACAGAAACCAGTCTAATGTCCAGGTTCAGTCGAACGGGCATGCTATAAAAACAGCAGGTGATTGGCATCCGATCAGTACTTGCAGCCAATGACTGCAAGCACTGACGGGTGTGTTCTTGCTGGGGGGGGGGGTGTTCCCCCTGTCAAAACACAATAGCAATAGCACAGTAGAAAGGTTGTTGTACTGACATTGCTTAGTTAGTACTGCAAGCTCCTCGCAAGCTCCTCCATTTTTTTTCATTCAGTCCACTGGATTGAATAAAAAAAATACAAAATTAAAATCCCCCATTATAATAAAAAATTCCCAGCCTTTCCGCCATTCCAAGCGGATCTCCTATCACAGCTTGGAATGGCGGCAAGGTTGGGAAATGTCATTATAATGGGGGATTTTAATAATCCAGATATTGACTGGGCAGAAGGAACCACTCATTCATCCAAGGCTCGCCTTTTCCTAAATATCTTCCAGAATAATTTAATGGGTCAGTTGGTGAATGCACCAACAAGAGAGAACTCATCACTTGACCTACTGATTACTAACAATACAGACCTGATCGTGAATGTGGAAATACGGGGCAACTTAGGAAACAGCGACCACAGGTCAATTAGATTCTGTATAAATCACAGAAATAAGAAGCACAATGGTAATACAAGTACACTGAATTTCAAAACAGCCAACTTCCCTAAGCTGCGCTCTTTGCTAGATGATATTAAATGGGATAAAATCCTAGGAACAAAGAACACGGAAGAAAAATGGGAGTGCTTTAGTAGCATACTAAATAAAGGTATTGGCCAGTGCATTCCAATGGGAAATAAATTTAAAAGAGATAAAATGAATCCTGGGTGGCTAAACTCTAATGTAAAAATGCATATAAAAGCAAAATAAAAGGTCTTTAACCACTTCAGCCCTGGAAGGATTTGCCCCCTTAATGACCAGGCCATTTTTTACGATACGGTACTGCGTCACTTTAACTGACAATTGTGCGGTCGTGCGACGTGGTACCCAGGCGAAATTGACGTCTTTTTTTTCCCACAAATAGAGCTTTCTTTGGTAGTATTTGAACACCTCTGCAGTTTTTATTTTTTGTGCTATAAACAAAAAAAAGCGACAATTTCATTTTTGCTATATTTATCTCAAATTAAAAAAAAAAAAACAAATTTCTTCATTACTTTAGGCCAATTTATATTCTTCTACATATTTTTGGTAAAAAAATCGCAATAAGCGTATATTGATTGGTTTGCGCAAAAGGTAAAGCGTCTTCAAAATAGGGGATAGATTTATGGCATTTTTATTTATTTATTTATTTACCAGAAATGGCGGCAATTAGCGATTTTTATCAGGACTGCCACATTGCAGCAGACAGATCAGACACTTTTGACACATTTTTGGGACCATTGACATTTATTCAGCAATCAGTGCCTTAAAAATGCACTGGTTACTGTGTAAATGTCACTGGTAGGGAAGGGGTTACCACTAGGGGATGATCAAGGGGTTAAATGTGTTCCCCCAGTGTGTTTCTTACTGTGGGGGAATGTGACTGACAAGAGGAGAAGCCAGATCATTGTTCCTAGCTCGTAGGAACTGACAATCTGTCTCTCCTCTCCTGACTGAACCTGGTTTTGTGTGTTTACACACACAAATGCCCGTTCTGTTTCTCGGCTCCCTCGGCTCCCCTACGCGCATGCCTGCACTAGCTGTTTAAAAGGCCGATGTACAGCTACGGCAAATTGCAGGAGAGAACCGACCAGTAGAATGACGGCGGTTAGTGGTTAAAAAATACAAGGCTGATTGTCAGCATTCCAACAATACAAAGAACGCAATAAGAAATGTAAGAGCACAATCAGGGCAGCTAAAATAGACCATGAAAAACACATAGTGAAGGAGAATAAAAAAAAAACACAAGAAATTCTTAAATATATAAACAGTAAGAAAGTGAGGCCAGAACATATTGGCCCCATAAAGGATGAAGGGAATATAGTTACAAAAGACAAAGCGAAGGCAAAGGTTTTAAATGCATTCTTCTTTCCAGTTTTCACAAAGGAAACGGGGAGATATAGTAACCAATACTTTAATGTTAATAAAACGTCACAGAATGCACCCTCATGGCTAACAGAAGACAGTATTAGAAATAGACTTGAAAAACTTAACATGAATAGGTCACCGGGACCTATGAAGAAGTGAGCTGCCATCTAGATAAAGGAAGGCCTGTGGATGTCATGTATCTGGATTTTGCAAAGGCATTTGATACAGTTCTCCACAAACCCTTATTGTACAAACTGAGGTCTGTCGGGGGTGGTGATAAATAGCGAGTACTCAGAATGGTCTGATGTGGTAAGCGGGGTCCCCCAAGGATCTGAACTGGGACCAATTCGGTTTAATTTAGTCATAAACTATATCAAGGATGGGATAAACAGAGTATGAACAGCGATTGGTCTCCTCCTCCAGGCAGTCCCATCCCCCCACAGTTAGATTCACTCCCTAGGACACACATTTAACGTCTTGATTGCCCCTAGTGTTAACCCATTCCCTGCCAACGACATGTATACAGTAATCAGTGGCTATTTCTAGCTCTGATCGCTGAATAAATATTAATGGTCCCAAAAAAGTGTCAAAAGTGTCCGATCTGTCCACCGCAATGTCGTAGTCCTGCTAAAAATTGCAGATCACCGCCGTTACTTGTAAAAAGAAAAATAAATAAATAAAAATGCCATAAATATATCCCCTATTTTGTAGACACTATAACTTTTGCGCAAACCAAGCAATATACGCTTATTGCAATTTTTTTACTAAAAATATGTAGAAGAATACATATCGGCCTAAACAGGAAGAAATTCGTTTTTTTTTATATTTTTTGGGGGGATATTTATTATAGCAAAAAGTAGAAAAAAAATATTGCTTTTTTTCAAAATTGTCGCTCTTTTTTTGTTTATAGCGCAAAAAATAAAAAACGCAGAGGTGATCAAATACCACCAAAGAAAGCTCTATTTGTGGGAAAAAAAGGACATCAATTTTGTTTGGGTACAGTGTTGCACGACCATGCAAATGTCAGTTAAAGCGACGCAGTGCTGTATCGCAAAAAATGGCCTGGTCATTAGGGGGCAAATCCTTCCGGGGCTTAGGTGGTTAAAAAGACATGCAGCCATTCCCTGAAATTGGAAGAGAAGTGGTTTAACCTTAAACTGCATAGAGGGTTCTTTACTGTCAGAGCGGTAAGGATGTGGAATTTCTCTTCCACGAGCAGTGGTATGGGCAGGGAGCGTCAATAGTTTAAAAAACTGTTAGATGGGCACCTTAACGATTAAATAACATACAGGGATATACAATGTACTATTGACATAAACACAAGCACACTCACACACCACAGGTTGAACTGGATGAACTTGTGTCTTTTTTCAATCTTACCAACTATATATGTGTACCATGTTTAAGCTTTAGTATGTGGCCCGTAATCATCTGTAAGCATCACACCATCACAATCAATATATATATATTTATTTAGTGGGTTACCTGTTCATACATAGTCAGATTTAGCCTCTGTTCCAGTTTGGCTGTGTTGCATGTAGTTTCACACTGTGCCTGTGGGTGTCGTTGTCACCATGGGTCGGTGTTGGAAAAGCAACACGTTAAAGTGTATAATGCTCCTCTGTCCCGGAGATAACTCGGTGGAGGTGGTCCTCCGAGTTGCATTCTGGGAGAGGGTATTTATGGGACAGACGCCATGTTTTAGGGTCTTTCGTTCCACCTGCTGGCCCTCCTGGCCAACAGGTATGTGTTAGGAGTACTACCTCATGGTCCTCCGACCGGGAAGACCACATTGCTGCAGCGTGTGGGTGGGCCCAGAAGCCTGTCTGGGGCCTACCACAGTGATGAAGGAATGGTCCTGTGCTGTCTGTCCTACAGGAAGAAGCTGGACAACTGAGAAGATCCCAGGGGAGGACCCGTCATGGAAGGATCATGCAGAGTTCTGGTCTGGAGAGGGGCCTGATGACTCAGTTGGAGGACGCATCCTAAAGTTAACCTACCGCATAGTACTGCCGGGTTGGCTTAAAGGTTCTAGTGCTGTGTTTGCTATTCTTCGTAAACCATTACATCCTGTGGCAGAGGATCGTACGGTTTTCTATTACAATCAAGTCTGTGGCAGAGACTTTTGTTCGTGCTGCGTATCAGCTGCTAGGTTAGTGAGAGAAACCTATCTGGGCGGGCAAAGATTCAACTCTAAAAGGAGAGTACATTCATCTACAAGATTTCAATTCATAATACTACATTAAGAAAAGTATTTGAACTTCCCTGCAACTCTTCTTCTACCTCTTTCTTGCTACTTCCTTCAGTTACTCTTTATTAAAACCTTGGAAAAGATACACAAGTGTCCAGTGCCTACATTGTCTGGTATTAAGCTCAACGGGACCCTAGACCCGGTTCTGGTGAAATTGAGGTAACAAAGGTGATGGTAACAACCCGCTTTAAACCAGCAGCTCCACCGTGAGTTATTTCTACATGTGGGGGTGTCATCCAGGATTGTTAGCCGTCAACCTCCCGCAACCCTGAGAAGTATTTCACCGGGAGTTTTTGTTAAAACAAGTTCTGGACTTTTCCATTTTCCAGGAAAGGAAGGGGTTAAGTTGCAGGACTTTATTTCTGACTGCGTAGGCTGTGGGTGAGAAGTAAAAGCCCGGGATCATAAGAACACGTGGGAGGAGCCTAACCTACTTGTTACCGCATGGGACGCGTGTGTGTCTTTGGCGCCAAAGGAGAAAAGAGGCCTCGTGATCGTGCGGAAAGGATCAGAGTGCGGCCATGTCTTCTTTCCCATTGGTACCGTCTATTATGGGACCCAAGATGTTCCCTACGAGTACCGCTGCGGGTGCTATGCTGACCGGAACCCTGCTGACAGATACCGGCATTCGTCTGAAGCCGCAGGGGAGGTTTGTGCTATACACAGTTGGAGATATCGAAGGGTGGGCATGCTTTGCCACAAGTGTGAAGGACTGACCATACATCTCCGTCCATTTTCAGTGCGGAGAATATTTGGTTCACAGTGGAACAACCTACCATGTCACCCTGTGCTTATCGTGTGGATTGTGCTACAGGAATTGCCACAGTGGAGACTGCTGCCATTGCTGCTGGAGAGCAACAGGCCGTGATCTCGCCTGCTACCGAGAGTGTTCCCGAGGGAGATGTCGCTGTTACCACTTCATCAGCGGACATCACTTTCATTTCTACTTCTACCACACCTATCCCCGTTGCCCCTGTCCAGAGGAAGGTGGGATATGTGAAGGCTTCCCGCGGCCGTGGTCGAGGCCTACCCCAGAGACTACCAGAATCGGAGCCGAAGTATATGGATCCGGAGAAGTCCACGTCAGGAACGGGTGAGAGATCAAAGGGGAACATATCTGGGACTCTTTGTAAATATTTGCCAGCAGAAGAGTTGAGAGACTTGAAGATAGATTCTATGTTAGATCTCTCCAGTGATGATGATTTGTTTGAAGCAATGTCACAGGAACTATTGTTGGCCCAGGGTGAAGTTGTTGCTTCTGCCATTACTTTCTCAGAGTGGACAGCCCTGGATTCTGGGAAGACATCACCTTGTGTGGAGCCTCACAGTACTACCAAAGAGGCATTGTCTAAAGTTGCTAGTTTGCTTCCGACACCCGTCGGATTTATGGTGAGTAAATCACTGAACTCTTGTGTGTCTCCTCGTTTGGGAAAAAATAGACCTTTGCCTAAACTTGCCCGTTTACAGAGAATGCTCATTAAACGAGTTGCCACAGAATATGGTCTGGAATTTCCCTATGTTACTCAGGAAATTATGCAGGAAATTGAGGCCAACCAGGAACAGTGGTACAGTGAAGCTGTTTGGGACTATTTGTCTGTGCCAAAACCTTTCCGGAGAGCTGGATATTTTGTTGCCATGGATGAACGCTTCAGTGGATGTTTCCTACATTGGAACTATGGTTGGCACATCTATGCTGACAAAGTGGTCATTTGCAAACCAGGAAAAGATGATGTTGTGTACTTTGTCACTACCGTGGATAAACTAGGAAAGAAACTGACATTGCCAGATCCTCGGTTTTATTGGTGATTATGAAAAAGAACTTTGGAGTATGTAGTTAGAAAGTGTCAGTGTCTAGAGATCTCCGTGGTCAAGAGATAATATTCATCCCAGCGTTCTCAAATCCAAAGACTCTTTGCTAGCTGCATTTTCTTGATTGATAGGATGTAATTCACTCAAAGATAGGGATGAACTTTTCAAGTTATCTTAGTTTATTTCCATTAAAAGGAAAATATGTGGGAAGAGAGTGTCATTCTTTTTCTAAAATGAGGCTTTGCTCCTAAACTGTTTAGTGATGATACTGTACATATTTAGTGTGTGTTTAACTTTGTTTTTTTCAGGAACAATTGGATCTCCTATCGAGCTTTTTGGCTTTTCAGCTAGATAGATAGTGGGGTTTGTGACAGTTCTAATGTGATTTTGTTTGCGAATGTGAACATGTTGTTGTTGAAACTGATGTTGTTGAAACTGTAATATCTTTATACTGTCTTTTCTTCTTCCTTGCCCTTATCCAAGTTTTAAGTTCAAATACCTGCTTTCAGGCTTGGGAGTTATTTTGACAGACGTTGAGGACAACGTCTATTGTAGTGGGGGGAGTATGTAGCGCTGGTAGATTTTTCAATCTACCGCTTATAGGTAAATTTAGTGGGTTACCTGTTCATACATAGTCAGATTTAGCCTCTGTTTCAGTTTGGCTGTGTTGCATGTAGTTTCACACTGTGCCTGTGGGTGTCATTGTCACCATGGGTCGGTGTTGGAAAGGCAACACGTTGAAGTGTATAAGTGCTCCTCTGTCCTGGAGATAACTCGGTGGAGGTGGTCCTCCAAGTTGCATTCTGGGTGAGGGTATTTATGGGACAGACGCCATGTTTTAGGGTCTTTCATTCCACCTGCTGGCCCTCCTGGCCAACAGGTATATGTTAGGAGTACTACCTCGTGGTCCTCTGACCGGGAGGACCACGTTGCTGCAGCGTGTGGGTGGGCCCAGAAGCCTGTCTGGGGCCTACCACAGCAGCAAAGGAATGGTCCTGTGCTGTCTGTCCTACGAGAAGAAGTTGGACAACTGAGAAGATCCAAGGGGAGGACCCGTCATGGAAGGATCATGCAGAGTGCTGGTCTGGAGAGGGGCCTGGTGAGTCAGTTAGAGGACGCATCCTAACGTTAACCTACCGCATAGTACTGCCGGGTCAACTTAAAGGTTCTAGTGCTGTGTTTGCTATTCATCGTAAACCATTACATCCTGTGGCAGAGGATTGTACGGGTTTCTATTACAATCAAGTCTGTGGCAGAGACTTTTGTTCGTGCTGCATATCGGCTGCTAGGTTAGTGAGAGAAACCTATCCGGGCGGGCAAAGATTCAACTCTAAAAGGAGAGTACATTCATCTACAAGATTCCAATTCATAATACTACATTAAGAAAAGGTATTTGAACTTCCCTGCAACTCTCCTTCTACCTCTTTCCTGCTACTTCCTTCAGTTACTCTTTATTAAAACCTTGGAAAAGATACTCAAGTGTCCAGTGCCTACATTGTCTGGTATTAAGCTCAACGGGACCCTAGACCCGGTTCTGGTGAAATTGAGGTAACGAAGGTGACGGTAACAGCCCGCTTTAAACCAGCAGCTCCACCGTGAGTTATTGCTACATATATATATATATATATATATATATATATATATATATATATATATATATATATGTAAATACTATTAAAAAGGTGCATTCAATCCACTCTACATAGTGTCCCAATGTAAAAGAATCATATTAAAGTGCCTTAGTGTCCATAAAAGTG
Organism: Aquarana catesbeiana; assembly: GCF_042186555.1. Lineage (NCBI taxonomy): Eukaryota > Metazoa > Chordata > Amphibia > Anura > Ranidae > Aquarana > Aquarana catesbeiana. Next base: position 186,490,010 of record NC_133324.1, read on the forward strand.
CAAAAGAGTCCTGTATATTCCACACAAAGACATGTCTCTATGGACCTTGTTTTGCCCACTGGTCCAAATCATTTGGTAGAGGGGAGATTATGGTGTGGGGGTTGTTTTTCAGGGGTTGGGCTTGGCCCCTTAGTTCCAGTGAAGGGAACTCTTAATGCATCAGCATACTAAGACATTTTGGACAATTTCATGCACTCCACTTTGTGGGAACAGTTTGGGGATGGCTCCTTCCTGTTCCAACATGACTGCGCACCAGTGCACAAAGCAAGGTCCATAAAGACATGGATGAGCGAGTTTAGGGTGGAGGAACTTGACTGGCCTGCACAGAGTCCTGAACTCAACCCAATAGAACACCTTTAGGATAAATTAGAGAGGAGAATGCCAGCCAGGCCGTCTCGTCCACATCAGTGCCTGACCTCACAAATGCGCTTCTGGAAGAATGGTCAAATATTCCCATAGGCACACTCCTAAATCTTGTGGACAGCCTTCCCAGAAGAGCTAAAGCTGTTATAGCTGCAAAGGGTGGGTCAATTCAATATTGAACCCTATGGACTAAGACTAGGATGTCATTAAAGTTCATGTGTGTGTAAGTGCAGGTGTCCCAATACTTTTGGTAATATAGTGTGTATATATATATATATATATATATATATATACACATACATATATATATATATATATATATATATATATATATATATATATATATATATAATGCAACATTTGTTTCGTTACTCAGAAGGCCATGCTGTTGATGAGAATATGCATCATCCCTGACACAGCATATGGAAAATTTTCAGCTATTGCTTCTGTTCTTGGTATATGTAATTTTTCTTTATTCTAATCTTCTCTAAAAATACTGGATGAGTTGTACATGCTTTTATGAGTCAGAAAACAGGGAGGTGGGATAAATCTTACCACAGTGTTTGAAACTTTATCTTTGCATTCTGAGCCTACGCCGGTTAAAGAGACTTGTTTTTTGTCATTTTAGGTAAATCCATTTGAGGTCCATATTTTCAATGTCAATAATATTAAGATTACAATTAATTAATAAGACCATTTGACACCCAAGCTTTTGGAGAATTATGAACAACATGTTTTGTTATGTTTGATATATGTACAGTATATATACAATACCACATGATAAACTATTGGATTACAGTGCATGCCAAGAAAAAAAAATTAATATATCAATACCCGTAGATTGACCAGAAAAAGACTTAGTACTATTACAGGCTAACAACATGCAGCATTTTTGTGTACTGAGTGTATTCAGTATTTTTTTTTTATCTCTCATCTCCACAAAATAAGGGATAACCATTCTGCAATCTAAAGATAAGAACCAAGATAGTTAATTGCTCAGCTTAGATAACACAGGAAGTTTGCAAAATACACAGCTCTGGCTTTCCGAAATAATCATTATTAGACACAAAAAAAGACCGCTTTCCTGAATTGCCTTTTCTTCCTCCTGGAAAAGATAACAGGTCTCAGTCTTGCATGCATACAAATATTTCAAGTCCGGAATCAACTTAAAGCCTTGTACAAAAAAACCTGACAGCTTCGGTCAGAGCCACTATAATAATCATCCGACATTAGTACGGCGATCTGCCCCATCTGAACTGTTGTGTTCTGACAGAGGGATGGCCCCCCCGTCATTGGCCGAGAGCACTGATCAGGAGTCAGTCGGCTGGTTTTGCAGCATGCTTGTCCGACAGAATCCGGCCAAATGGCCAGCTTCTGTCGGACAGATCAACATAAACACGGGCTGAATGTCAGATGTTTTTTTCTTTGAACCAGCAAATGTTTCCCGACATTCGGCCCGTGTGTACCCGACTTAACTATCCTCTTCCAAGATTCCTCTCTGTTAGCCAAACCTGTTGTAATACATGTACATGGGGTAGATTTACTAAAACTGGTGCACACAGAATCAGCTTCTAATATCAGCTTGTTTAATTAAGCTTTGACAATTAAACCTGGAAGCTAATTGGTTTACATGCAGAGCTGCATCAGATTTTGCATGCTCCAGTTTTGATAAATTTACCCCATGGCGTCATATAGAACACACCAGTTCCTCAGTAAAAATGACCACACTCAGCCTGTTTAGATTAGTGCAGTCCCAGTTCGCTGTGCTCCAAGTCTCAGCAATGGTGTTTTACACTTGTAGCACCCTTGTCCTAAACAGGGCTGCTAGTAAATTTATTTATGCTAGGTGGTAACTAGCCTGGCTAATTTGTAGTCTTTGATCCACTGGTTTCTGTCCTAAGCTTGAGTTTAATTTGTAGTCTCTCTCTTCTGTCGATAGGTGGCACTGTTGCTATCCTTGAGGGATCCAGCAGGTAGCTGAGAGTCCAAGAAGTCCAGTGGGATACTGCGAGCTGTGCTTGAAGAGTACAGTGGGTAGCTGTGAGTGAAGTTTGAGAAGTCCAGCAGGTAGCTGGAAGCTAAACTTGAAGATCTACAGTTGGATACTGTTAGTGAAGTTGTTGTTATAGGAGACAGCGGTTGCTGCAAGATACAGATTGCTGTATTCAGCTTACAGGCCCTTTTTCTGTATTGCTGTCTGTCTAGTTCTATTTTTGTCTGTGGAGTCTGCCAAGTTGCTATTGCATTTGCCTAAGGGTGTCCTGGGCCCTAACCTTCTCTCCCCTCTTAAGAGAAAATAAAAACTCTCTTTGTTTATTTTTAAAAGTGACTGGCGCCCATCTTTCCATCTTGCACTACATCCACCATGCCTAGTAACCTGCACCCTGAGGAGGAATGTCAGCTCTCCCTTACTTTGGGGGTCACCATCAGGCCCTTAGAGGTCGGGAGACCGCTACACACTGTCCCAGCTTTCTGAGTTCCAAGCCTTTCTCTAGATCACTTTTGCTGCAGGCATTCAACTGACCAAGCCTCACTTTCTCCAGTGTTGCTTCCTCCAGTCTTGCACTGACCCAGATAGCAAGGATAACTTGTCACACATTTGTGGCAGTATTGAACTGTAAGCAGGGGCGGATCCAGGGGGGGGCAACGGGGGAATTGCCCCCTCCGAGAATGAGGGTGATGAGAGAGCCGGCAGGCGGCTCCGTAGGTGAGAGAGCCAGCGGGCGGCTCCACGGATGAGAGAGCCACCGGGCGGCTCCGTAGATAAGAGAGCCGGCGGGCGGCTCCGCTGGCGAGAGACAGCATGCTGGTCCGGCGGCTCAGTTGGTGAGAGTGCAGATGAGCAGCTGTGCGGCTCGATGTGTGAGCATGCTGCTGGCCAATCTGGGAGCCGGCGGGCGGGGGAGCAGAGAGATGACATCATCTCTCACCGCCCGGCGCCCGCCCTGCATCCCTGCAGTTCCCCTCTCACTGTGCAGGCAGCGACAGCAGCAGAAAGATTACATCATCTCTCTGCTGTCTGAGAGGTATTCTGCTGCCTGACTCTGGGACACAAGAGACCACCTTAGCAGGAAAGTGACAGAGAAAGGGACTGTCAATCCGCAATGTGTGGCAGGTGACGTGACAATCTGCATCTGGTGACAGGCGATGTGGCAAGTGACTGTCAATCCGCAATGTGTGGCAGGTGACGTGACAATCTGCATCTGGTGACAGGCGATGTGGCAAGTGACAATCCGCAACGTGTGGCAGGCGACGTGGCAAGTGACAATCTGCATCTGGTGACAGGTGATGTGGCAAGTGACAATCTGCATCTGGTGACAGGCGAAGTGGCAAGTGACAATCCGCAATGTGTGGCAGGCGACGTGGCAAGTGACAATCTGCATCTGGTGACAGGCGACGTGACAAGTGACAATCCGCAACGTGTGGCAGGTGACGCACTCGGGGCTCCCACTGATTCTGCATTATGGTGAGTTAAACTATTTAATTTTTTATAACAATGTAATAATAGTAATAATGCGCTTCAATCATCCTGACACCATAACAATTATGGTGCCGTGATGATTGAAGCGCCAACACCAGCCATTTCCCCGATAGATTTACCCCAAAAAAATATACTTTCTGGCAGTGCTCCTCCCGAGACTAGACTCTGGATCTGCCCCTGACTGTAAGTCTTGTCAACTTGCTGCACATCTTCCCTGGAAAGTTGTACATTTGCAGAGCACTTGAAGTACAAGTTTTAGATGACACGTTTCCAATTTGTAGCAAATTTGCGTGACAAATCTCTAGCAAGAGGCAAGTTGCAGTGATGAGTTGACAGCAAGAGCTCTGCAAGTCTCAGCAAGAGCCCCACAAGTCTACATCAAGAGCCCCACAATTCTACAGCAAGAGCCCCCGCAATTCTCAATTTTTGGCAAGAAAAAAGAAGCAAGCAGCGCAAATCTATAATCCCACAATCTGTTGATAGTGAACCCACTGCTATTAGCCTAATCCCTTACTGTACACGTGTGAAATACATGCACTCCAGCAATCATATATAATGATAAACCCTATGTCATTGCATAAAATAATTCATTGATCATACAAAAATTATTTATTTCTATGAAGCAATCCCAGATAGCAAGTAATTGTGCTGCAGCAAGTCCACAGTGCATGACTCCAGATCAACTTTCTTTGCAAACATTCTGCAAGTTCTGGTTCAGTTATATTGTGTAAGCTATCCCACCACAGGGGAAACCGTGGCTGTATTTTCATTATTGCTCCCTGCTGTGTGTAAGGTTTTTCTTTTATTGGTGCTGGGGCAGCCATAGAATCACTTTCGGAGTGGTGTGCAGAGAGGTGAGTGGTAACCATGAGATCTGATATGGAGTTCAGGGAGATAGAAATCAAGGAGTGAGTCAGGGGCGGATCCAGAGCCTAGTCTCGGGAGGGGCAAAAAGCAAAAATATGTTTTTTTGGGGGCAATTTGTCGGGGAAACGGCTGGTGTTGGCGCTTCAATCATCCCGGCACCATGGTTGATATTGTGTCAGGATGATTAAAGCGCATTATTTCTATTATTACATTGTTATAAAAAATAAAATAGTTCAACTCACCATAATGCAGAATCAGTGGGAGCCCTGAGTGTGTCACTTGCCACCGTCGCCTGCCACCAGATGCAGATTGTCACTTGCCACATCACCTGCCACACGTTGAGGATTGTCACTTGCAACGTCACCTATCACCAGATGTGGATTGTCACTTGCCACGTCGCCTGTCACCAGATGCAGATCATCACTTGCCACGTCACCTGCCAGCGGTTACAGATTGTCACTTGCTACGTCACGGATTGTCACTTGCCACGTCGCCTAACACATGTTGCGTATTGTCACTTGCTGTGTCACTTTCCTGTGTCCCAGAGTCAGGCAGCAGATTATCAGTCAGGCAGCATAGAGATGATGTAATCTCTCTGCTTCCCGCAGCTGCCTGCACAGTGAGGAACTGTACTGCAGGGATTCAGGGCGGGCGCTGGGCAGTGAGAGATGTCATCTCTCTGCTCCCCCGCCCATGGCTCCCTTATTGGCCAGCCGTCTGCTCACCCACGAGTCGCCCAGCTGTTTGCCTTCTCTCCCTCTTACTGAGCTGCCTGACAGCCTGTGGAGCCGCCTGCTCTCTAACCTGCAGAGCCGCCCGGGAAGCCGCACGCTCTGTCACCTGTGGAGCCATCCGCAGAGCCGCCCAGGAAGCCGCCTGCTCTCTAACACGCGGAGCCGGCCGGGAAGCCGTCCGTTCTGTCACCTGTGGAGCCATCCGCAGAGCCACCCGGGAAGCCGCCCGCTCTCTCGTCTGCATTCTTGGGGGGGGGCAATTGCCACGTTGTCCCCCCCCCTGGAGCCGCCCCTGGAGTGAGTAACCCTAATTTCCCATTAAGAAAGTTTTATTTTCCCTTGTTTATATGCTGAGATTTACCACAAAATGTGTGTATTTAACGAGAGGTGGAAATAGAAACCTCAAAGAGGACTACAAATCCCAGCAATACAGTAACAATGCAGAATACCACCAGCTATAGTGGGTGTATATAGAGAGTCATGCATTGTATATAGAGAGATGACTGAACTGTACTGTGATGTAAAGAGATCCATCTACTGTATACAGGGAGATTAATTCAATCTGCTGTATACAGAATGACCCATGCATTGTGCTGTATACAGAGAGATCCCTTTCATGGGAAATAGGAAAAGGTGGATATTTTTGTCACCATCTATACCAGGCTCACCTCACTCTACAGAGGTCTCAGGTCACATGACCTTTCTGGTCTAGGCATATTATCGCATATTACTGCATTTTTTTTTTTAATTAGGGATAGTCATTCCTGCATATTTATCTATTTTTGCTGCATAGCTTCTTGAAATAGCTCACCATCTATTATTATTACATATACACAGGGCTCTCTCTTTACAGCACAATTAATTAATCTCCCTGTATAAAGTACATGGATCTCTTTACAACACAGTACAGTGCAGTCATCTCTCTATATACAATGCATGGCTCTCTATATACACCCCCTTTAGCTGGTGGTATTCTGCATTGTTACTGTATTGTTGGGATTTGTAGTCCTTTTTGAGGTTTCTATTTCCACCTTTCCGTAACCGCTTCCTGACCGCCTCACGCAGATATACTGCGGCAGAAGGGCATGTACAGGCAGATTAACGTACCTGTACATTGCCCTTTAAGAGGTGGCTTGCGGCGTGCGCAGGAGCTCTGTGACCATGATCGCGGGTCCCGCGGACCCGATATCCGCGGGGATACCCGCAATCGTCTCACGGTGTGGAAGAACAGGGAGATGCTAATGTAAACAAGCATCTCCCCGTTCTGCCTAATGACACTCACCTATCGGGAGTGGTGATCAGTGTAGTGTCACACACAGCCCCCCCCCACAGTTAGAATCACTCCCTAGGACACACTTAACCCCTACAGCGCCACCTAGTGGTTAGCCCCTTCACTGCCAGTCACATTTACACAGTAATCAATGCATTTTTAATTGCATTGATCGCTGTATAAATGTGAATGGTCCCAAAATCGTGCCAAAATTGTCCAACGTGTCCGCCATAATGTCACAGTCACAATAAAAATCGCTGATCGCCGCCATTACTAGTAAAAAAAAAAATTATCAATAAAAATGCTATAAAACTATCCCCTATTTTGTAGACGCTATAACTTTTGCGCAAACCAATCAATAAACGTTTATTGCAATTTTTTTACCAAAAATATGTAGAAAAATACGTAACGGTCTAAATTGAGGAAAAAAAATGTTTTTTCATATATTTTTTGGGGATATTTATTATAGCAAAATTTTAATAATAATGCATTTTTTTCAAAATCGCCGCTATTTTTTTGTTTATAGCGCAAAAAGTAAAAACCGCAGAGATGATCAAATACCACCAAAAGAAAGCTCTATTTGTGGGAAAAAAAGGACGTCAATTTTGTTTGGGAGCCACGTTGCAGAACCGCGCAAATGTCAGTTAAAGCGACGCAGTGCCGAATCACAAAAAGTGCTCTGGTCTTTGGCCAGCCAAATGGTCCAGGGCTTAAGTGATTAAATACACACATTTTCTGCTAAAACTCAGCATATAAGCAAGGGAAAATTAAACATTCCAAATTGTACTCCACCAATGGGATATTAAGGTTACTCACTCCTTGATTTCTACCTCCCTGAACTCCATATCAGATCTCATGGTTACCACTCACCTCTCTGCACACCACGCCCCAGCACCAATTAAAGAAAAACCTTACACACAGCAGGGAGCAATGATGAAAATTCAACCACAGTGACCCCTATGGCGAGATGACTATTGCACAATATAACTGAACCAGAACTTTCAGTAGACTTGCAGAATGTTTGCAAAGAAAGTTGTTCTGGAGCGATGCAATGCGGACTTGCTGCAATTGTGCAACAAACTTGTGAAGCTTGGCAAGTCTAGCAAGAGCTTAGCAAGTCATTTTCAAACTTGCAGCACAATTACTTGCTATCTGGGGACCTGTTTCTCCAAAGCATGGAGGGGTTGATTTACTTGAGAGTGCAAAATCTGGTGCAGCTGTGCATGGGGCTTACACTGTCCTTAAAGGGAAAGCAGAAGAAAACTTCTCCTTGTGCATTGCAAATATAAAAGAGCATTATTCTCATTAAAAATGCTACTCAGAAATGTACAGTCTATCCATGCATTCAGATAGGGATTAACTCTCCCTGGTAACATCCAATTGGGGCCAGCATTCTCAGACAGAATCCAACAGGTTATGGCCCTTTCCTTCCACAGAAACCCGGCTCCCACCCTAACCCAAAGCATTTCAAAGGTCCAGATACCTTCTTCATCAGGGGTAAAGAGGCAACTTCTATCCCTTAATTCATATACATGTACATCGGATCCATTAATCCGTCCCTTAATGGGCAGTACTGGTTAAAGCAGTAATAAACCCAAAAGCAAACATTATATTGCAGCTTACCAATTCTTAGATGTGATGGCTGTATTAGTTTGCTTTTTTAGGCTTTCTTTCTTCTATTTTTATCTGGTAATCCAGCTAGTAAGCCTGTTGTTTTTTTACAGCAGGAACTTTCCAGCAGCATGTATCAGTTTACATGGATGAGACAAACAACTTAACACTGTCAGGGTGATTAAAATGATCAGCTTTTATTTATTCATGCAAAAAGTTTGCTCTAACTGAATATAAAGTGTGAGCTGGAGTTCGGCTTGAAATTGTTAGAGGTTCCAAATCTGCTCCCCCCAGACAGACAATGCTGCTGTGCCTCCAAAGTTGCATTTTACTAATACAGGAGGTGTGTTACTGGCTAGATTACTAGAAAAAAACAGGAAAAAAGCCAAAAAAATAAAACTGATGCAGCCGCCACATCTAATGATTGGTAAGCTGAAATATAACAAATTTTTGGTTTTGAGATTAATACAACTTTAACCCATTCTAAGCGTGATAAAATGAGGGTCACTTCCTCTAATGCTAAAACAGGTACCTCAAATTGCATCACAGTACTTGGGCAGCATGGTGACCCAGTGTCCAGCAATTTCATCGATCAGCTCCAGGGTCACCTGATTAAATCCCAACCACAACATCACCCTGCATAAGCCTTCCCCAGGGAACATGCAAATATTCATATACAATATCGGTGCTGTATAAACACCTGCATTAAAAATGTACACTGTTAAACATATAAATGCTATTCTTTAATAAAATTTAAACAATTGTTATAACACCTAAGAAAAACACTAAATGTTAAAATCTACTGTACATTCAGTCCTTTTAGAGCCAGGAACCCTAGTCGAAGGATCCACTCCCCCTCTTTTTGATCCAAATACATATTTTGGTTGCCTCCCCTCCACTTGGCTGACACTTTCTGTATTGCTTAAAATGTTGTGAACTTGAGTCCATTTATGACAGTGTCTAAAATGTTCTGGTACGCTATGATTCCTAATATGCTCCTGTCTCTCTAAAGTCCTTTTGGTGCATCCAACGTACTTTTGTCCACACCCACATTCAGATAAATAAATTACATTGGTAGTGTTGCAAGTCAGAAACTCTCTAATTTCATATGTTTTCCCTGTAACTTTTGACATGATTTTTTGATTGTTTCTTCTCATATCTCTTATACGCCTGCAGGAAAAAAACCTTTGGCACTTTCTAAAGCCATTTTCCATTGTCAGAAAATGCCTTAAGGGCAGCAGCGGCCCATCCATAAGGAGCGCAGGGGCGTTGCCCCTTAATCTTTATGCGGAGTGCCAGATGCATAAAGGTCTACGGGAGTTTTTTTGTGATTAGAGACAGTGGCTTTAAAAAGGTTGTGCTTGAGGCACAGAGCACTTCACCCTGAGCCCACCCACTTGTGACAATAGCAAGTCAATATTCGTTATTGTCTTCCTGCTTCTCCTCCCGGCCAATCAGGTCAGGAAGCGGATCCTGGGACCGGATTTGGCTGGGAGGAGAAGTGATCGGATTAGCCAAGGAAGCTGCCGAAGCCACCCACAACCTGGATGGTGGAAGTGCAGGGCTGGCAGGCTTGCAACCAGGGCTGGTGAGCGGGCAGGGGGTGGGTGGTTTGGAGCACCAGCCGCCACTGCTTAAGGGGGCTTTTTTTCTGATGTGAAACTCCTTACCAATATATCCTTCAAAGTGTGGGGGGGGGGGCTTTTATATTCAATCTTGGGTTTACAGTATAAAGTAATTGTAAGGATGGGATCCCTCCTTACTATTAGCCAATATTTTTTAATGACCTTTGTAACCTTATCCTTATTTACATTAGGGGAGTCACAGATAAGAATTTCTTCATCTTTTTTCTTACTGCTCTTCTTCTCTAACACACCCCTCCTATCACAACCAAGGGCCTCTTTAAAAGCTTTGTCAATATTTTTGGGTTCATATTTCTTGTCCAGGAATTTCTGTTTTAAATGCTCAGATTATTATACAAAAACGTCCTTCCTAGTACAATTCTGCCTGTATCCAAGGAATTGTCACTTAGGGATACCCTCTATCCATGGACGATGGTGACAACTTTCTGCAGGGACAAACCCATTGCAGTCAGTCTCTTTGTCTATGTTTTGACTTTTCCCATCTACTATTTTGATGACTACATTCAGAAAGTTCACCTCACCTTATAGGAGCGATGACTGTCTGTTTGTGTAGGTGAGCATGGAAAAATCTTTACAGAAATTCATAGCCCAGCTGGACAATCTAGATTGGAATTTAGAGTTAGTGTTACATATAGTAAGGTTGAGGTGAACTTTCTAGATTTAGCCATCAAAATAATAGTAAACAGTGAGTTTACCCAGCTTTACTTTGCATGCTGTTCTTTACATCAAGAAGTAATTATCTGGGAGTGGATGAAATGTATTTATCAAGAAAATGGGAAGTAGCCAGTATCAACCAATCCGAAATCCTCTTCTTTTATCAGCCTATAGTAATCTGAAAGCATTTTGATGTAAAATGCTGTTAGCTGAAACTGCATTAATCTACAATAATTCACTATGGATATTGATCTTTACGGTGATCACTTTTAATGTGCAAGTGGTAAATATTGGCAGGCTTACAAAATAACAACGTGCAAAATCTGCATGTAACCAATTTGCCTCAGGGTCCAGGACACTAATTGTTTGAGAAACATTATCAAAGAGCATGAAGAGAAACAATATTACTCAAAACCAGCAAAGTATTATTTCAGCTTTACAACTTTTTTGTAATCTGCCTATTCAATTCAAAGCAAAACTCATCCTATGCTGTTAGATTTGTCTGTGACTACACAACTCTAAATGCATTGTTATTCACCATATTAATACTAACACACTTTAGCACTTGAAGGCTTACTTACATTTCGGTATGCAGCAAGTGAAGTGATTCGTGTTGGCATATATATGAATCACTAATGCTTGAAGAGGAGACATTGCTTCTCAGCAGCAACTTGACCTAATTACTGTATATAGAGAAGTACTTGCATGCATTCTGAGCAGCCGCCTCATTAGTCCAACTCCCAGAACAGTTAAAGTTCCTGTTAGATTATTAGGAAAACTGTTATGAAGTGGGAAAAAAGGTTATAATTAAAACATTCACTTTATAAAAAGATGGAAAAAATAACAATATGTTTCATCTTTACAAAGAGTTTGTAAGTCTTAATAACCTGTCAGCGGGATAAAAAATAATTGTTAGATGTAGATAATACACATTCCATATAGATAAAAAATACATCAGCTTGATGTAATTTATCTCTTCAATATGTGTTAAGCAGAACTCTAGTATCACCTGTTTTTGTTCCATCTGCTTTTGCTAATGGGGCTTGGTGGAAAAAAAATATGCTGCTCTTTAATCCTCTTCCTCTCCCTTCCACACTGTGGGGTTGATTTACTAAAACTGGAGAGTGCAAAATCTGGTTCAGCTCATATAGAAACCAATTGGCTTCTAGGTTTTTTTTTTTTTCTTTTGTGTCAAAGCTTAATTGATCAAGCTGAAGTTAGAAGATGATTGACTACCATACACAGCTGCACCAGATTTTACACTTTCCAGTTTTAGTAAATTAACTCCGGAGTGTCTCTGAATTTTGTTTGGAGGGCATTATAGCAGTTGCACTTCTTGTTTGTTTGATGCCTATTTTGCTACAAGACCCACTGGCTTTCATAGACATGCTCCCCTGGTCTAAAGTGGTTTGTCACAGTTGCTGCATCTTCTATGGTGCACAAAACTTCCAAAGACCCACTTTTCCTTGTCAAAAGAAGTTTATTGAGTATACAATGTTATAAAGATACATAAAGTAAGTTTACAAGGATCTATAAAGTAAGCTCATTGTTTTACAGTAGGGTTTATATAGGTAAATATCATGAAATTTCAAATATTAAACATTGGGTTCACGTAAACCTAAATTAAAGATATATATCATTTCCTTAGTTACTTTTGTAGGTATTTAAATGATTTATACCTACTATACATATTGTTTACAAGTAGAGTGTATATAGGTCAAATAAATTCTGATAATGAGCTTTAATCGTAAGGTGGAGAAAAGGAAAGAGAAAGAAGAAAAAGGGTTGAAAGGTAGAGGTATGGTCCACAAGGTTGTCCCGCTCGTCAGTTTATTATTCTTTTTAGTTCTCTTTGAAGCCTTAGAATGGGTGTCTCTGTAAGTCATTTAATCTGTTACCATGGCAACAGGACAGAGTCATTGAAGTTTGACAGGAACTGTTGTTTTATCCAAGGATGCCAAAGTTTTTCAAATTTTGGAATTTGATTTTGATCGATGGCTACCATCTTAGCATGGGACATTGTATTATTCATTCTGTGAATTGTTTCTGCTAGTACCAATGTAGGAGATTTCCATGCCTTGGCCACTGTTTGTTTTGCAGCCGTTATTAGTTGGATCATAAGTTTGAATTGAGAGAGTGTTAACCATTCCGGTTTTAGATTAAGTAAAGTTAAATATGGATCTGGTTGTATTATTTTTTTAAATATTTTAGATGCAATCACAAAGACTTCCTTCCAGAAGGTTTGGATTACTGGGCACGTCCACCATATGTGTAAATATGTGCCTATTTCTGGGCATCCTCGAAAACAAAGAGTTGAGGTATTAGGTGAATATTTTGCCACTCTAGCGGGTACAAGGTACCAGCGAGTTAGGACTTTATAATTTGTCTCCAGTGCTAAGATGTTGGGTGAAGATGACTTAGATGTGAGCCATATATTAGACCAGTCCGTGTCTTCTAAAGTTCGTCCCAGGTCCTCCTCCCACCTCTGAACGTAAGAGGGTCTATTAAGATTTGCTACTCCATATAATTGATTATAAAGTGATGAAATTGTACCTTTAGCAAATGGATCTTTTGTACAGATTGATTCAAAAATGGATAATTGGGATAATGGTATATCCCCCTTTAGGAATGGTGTATAGAAATTTTTGATTTGGAGATATCTAAATATCTCAGAGTTTGGTAGATCATATTTTTCTCTAAGCGATGGGAATGAAAGGAATGATTTAGATGCTATGAAGTCATTTAGTGTCTGAATGCCTGATGTTGTCCAAGCTTTAAAAGAATTTGGGTAGATCCATGCCGGATAAAAGGCCGGATTTCTGATAAAAGAAAGGAGAGGATTGTGTGGAGATTGTAACTGATATTTGGTTTTTAGTTTATCCCAGAGAGATAAGAAGTGTTTAGTTATGGGATTATGAATTTTAAAGCGGTCTTTAGGATCAAGCCATAATAAATTTGATATTATTAGAGGGTCAGTTTCTGAAGCCTCTATAAATACCCATAATGGGATTTCCTGTTTTGCATGGTATTTGGACAGACTGGACAAATGTGCTGCTCTGTAGTAGTTAGTAAAATTAGGGTATCCCAGGCCTCCTTTATTTTTGGGAAGATGTAGTGTGTGTATAGGTATACGTGGTTTAGAAGAGCCCCATATAAACGAAGTTGCTCTTTTTTGTACTATTCTCAAAAAATAGGAAGGAATTGGAATAGGGAGGACTCTGAATAGATAAAGCAATTTGGGTAGAATAGTCATTTTGATTGCATTAATCTTCCCTATCCAGGATAAAGGAAGTTGCGACCAGTGTTTTATTAGATTTGTGATCTGTCTTAATACAGGAGGATAATTGGTTGAGAATAAGTCAGAATGAGATGCTGTTAAATAAATTCCAAGATATGGGATTGATTTTTCTGCCCATGTGAATGGGAGTGCAGCCCTAGCCGGGATCAATTCCATGTTTGTGAGTGAAATATTAAGCACTAGGCATTTCTTAGGATTAATCATAAGGCCGGATAGGGCTGCAAATCCATCCAAAGACCCACTTTTAACTGGATGAAAAAGGGTACCCATCCTTTCCACACAGACAATGGTTACTCAGAAATTCCTCTCCCGTAGTTGGTATATTACTCAAAGTAGTGATTATGCAGTGTGATCCACACTGCAAGTACATTTACCAGAATCTTGTTTTACCTGGATGGGAGAGAGTTATCTGCAGATGACCCCCTCCTCCTTATGAACACTGAAGTATAGACTCCATTATTCTGCTGCAGCTGACATGGTATGTTGTGCGCTCTCTCTGGGTGGTTTCAAGTGAGTACAGCTGATTTGCAGTATTATTTAATTTATTGTGTGATTATGTGTCCTGTATTATCTACTTAAAGTGGAGCTCCACCCAAAAGGGCAAGCTCCTCTTGTCTGCTGCGGCAAACTCAGCCAGAAGTTGGGCCCTCACCACAGCTGGCCCATTGAGAAAACGTAGCATGATTCGCAAATGCGCAATAGGAAACTGGCTGCAAGGCTTCACTGCCCTTTTCCCTTACCCAAGATTGCAGCGCCAGCACCTGAGAGCCTATTCAAGAATCAGCTTGGGTGAGGACACCGCACGATCCCTGGACAGGCAAGTGCTCTAACAGTAAAAGTCAGCAGCTACAGTAATTGTAGCTGCTGACTTTTAATTTGTGAGGGGAGCTGGAGCTCCACTTTAATCATGAGGAGTAAACCGTATGAAGAAGGTGCCCAGACTAGTGTCTTATGCTGTGCAGTGCACTCTGGACAACAAATACATGTAAAACACAATGGAGTTTATTTACTAAAGGCAAATAGACTGTGCACATTGCAAGTGCGGTTGCACTCTGCAACTGCAGTTGCTCCAGAACTTAATAAAGTGAGATTAAGCCTATGTTCACATTGGAGCGATTTGTCATGCGATTTGAGAGATCAAATTGCATGACAAGTAGCAGCCTATTGCCAGCAATGGCACAGTTCCAAACAGTGCGACACTGATTTTGCGGTGCCACACCGATTTGCAAAAGTAGTTCCTGCACTACATTTACCGATTTCAGGTGCGACTTCAATAGACATCTGTGTATGAAGCCACACAGATGTCTATCAAGTAGCACCTGAACTTGTGCTGACCTTGCTACTTTGAAATCGCGCTATTTCAAGTTAAGTAGCACGATTTCAAAGTAGTATCAATGTGAACCAGGGCTAAGCTTCACTTTGCAAAGAATACCCAAACACATGCAAGGAAAAGAAAAAAGCAGCATGTTTGCTTGCCCATGATTGGATGATAAAAGTCAGTAGCACTTCTCCTCAGGTACTAAGCTCTGGAGCAACAGCACTAGCAGAGTGCAACTGCATTTGCAAAGTACACAGTTGATTTGCCTTTAGTATATCAAACAGATTGTATAGCGATACTGTCTGCAAAATGTAATTTGCTGTTGCAATTATGTTCTGGCTCCACTGACTTCCTCCACGAGCTAGTGCACAGCAGGATGGAGCAGACAAGAATAGATGTTCATTCTCTTCTTTTATGGTAAAATACCTCAGAAGTTGATGTAAGGTGAGAAAGCTGTACAGCAAGCAGGTGGAAACATACAATTATAGATTGCTGCATGCCGTAGTTTTATTTTGACATTTAAAAAGGTTTTAATTATATAAATATATAATGTGTAACTGTACATGTTCATTAAGGCTGCTATGTTTGTTCTATGCAAGCCCTTCTTCTGCTTTTCATGGCTCCATCTCACATTGCACATCTATGAATCATCTTACACACTAAAAAAATTCACTCCAAGTATGCCTGAAAACTGTTAATTCCAAGAGTCTGAATTTCTTTTCTTTTTCTTTATTTTGCTCTCTGTGCCCTCATTTAACTCGAATATTAAACAAACATTTTTACTTTATATCATGGTGCTTCCACTTCACCCTGTCACCAAATACAGCAGTGCTTCACCGGTATCCAAGCTATTATACTATTGATATACATATACTGATACAATAGACATTAGACAAGAGGGGATGAAATGGGGGTGGTTAATGATTTTGTCCAGTCTCACTTTCGTATACTTTACTATTCACATTCATATACTATACTACTATTTTTTCAAAAGTATTGGGACACCTGCCTTTACACGCACATGAACTTTAATGGCAATCCATTCTTATGCCCCGTACACACGGTCGGACATTGATCAGACATTCCGACAACAAAATCCTAGGTTTTTTTCAGACGGATGTTGGCTCAAACTTGTTTTGCGTACACACGGTCGCACAAAGTTGTTGGAATTTCCGATTGCCAAGAACGCGGTGACGTCAACGACGAGACTAGAAAAGGCCAGTTCAGAACCAAGCGCGGCACCCTTTGGGCTCCTTTTGCTAATCTCGTGTTAGTAAAAGTTTGGTGAGAGACGATTCGCGCTTTTTCAGACTCGTGGTTTTCAGATCGTTTTCTGCTGTTCAGTTTGTGCTTGAGGGTTTGTATCTGCTCTTCAGTGCGTGCAGCAAGCTACGCGTGACTTTGATTAGTCATTGTGTTCTTGTTAATTCGTTACTGTTTTTCAGGTCGCTCTTCACAGGCCTTGCTGTTCTTCAGTGCGTTCTGTTACTTCGTTCTGAGCAGCTGACCGTTTTCTAGACATGTTGCGTATACGTACTCCTCATAGAGTTCGTGCTGTGCGGGGGCTTGGTGTTGGGGACCTGACCTTGACACAAGTCCAGATGATCAGGGCGGGGAGGAGTTCATGGACCAAGAATTGGTTGCTTCAGCGTGACCAGTTCTGTCATATACCTTTGCTCCGTGAGATCCGTGAGAATAATCCTGATGATTTCAGGAACTTTCTCAGGATGACGGACCCCGTTTTTCACCGTTTGTTGGCTTCGCTGATCCCTTATATTAGCAGGCAGGATACCTGCATGAGGCAAGCCATCACTCCGGAGCAGAGGCTTGTCGCCACCCTGCGGTACTTGGCGAAGGGGAGAAGCCTGCAGGACCTCAAGTTCTCGACAGGCATCTCCCCCTAGGATCTGGGGATCATTATCCCAGAGACCTGTTCTGCCATCATACAGGTCCTGCAGAAGGAGTATATTAAGGTAAGATTTTTATCCTTTAATATCACCTTTTATTGTATTGAATGTTTGATAATATATTGTATTTCTTTCCTCATTCCGTAATTACCATGATTGTAATATGCTGTAAATGTCCCCTTTGTTCTCATGCATGCTGGATTTTTATGTAATTTTTTTTCCTTCATACATATTTGCCTTCACTTACCTCCCCAGCATGCTCTCCTGGCCCTATATTCACCTCATGTAGTCACTTAACAATGTATTTTATCAGCTCCATAGTAGTGCTTTACCCCAAACACCCCCTAAAATGTTTTTAAATGTGATTTGTGCTTTAAATTCAGGCAGAATGCCAGAGGCTTTTTTTGGGGGGTCCCCAAATCATTTGGAACCCTCCCTCCCCCAACTGCTAAGTCAGCTGATACCAATTCTCTATCTATCCTCAATCATCTATCTGCTGACTTTGCCAAACCCATACACACTATACCCATCTCTTTTGTGGTTAGATTTATGGATGAATTCACCAAAGCATGTAGTGCAAGGGCCTGCCTGTATACTTTCAAATGGTACTGTTTAAAGTTTTTGTATCCTGTTATTATCTTGCTAGGTAATATCAGAATGTCCAAATGTGCTCAAATGTGTACAGTGTGTATTTATATCTTTGTATTATGACACTTCTTACCTGTCCAGTGGGCTGCCAATAGTGTAACTAAGGAGGGGCTGTTCAAAGTAATACCCATTATTTAGGCATTCATCTCTTAATGAAGTGGAGAGGGTTACCTGTCCAAGAGCTCCCCCCTATAATGTTAGAAATGGCCCATGACAGGGGGGGGGAGGGGGAATCTGATAGGTGTACCTTATACTTTGGTCTTTAAAAATTCCCATTAATAAATGTTATCTTGATGTTGGCCAAGAAGTTTTGTGTCTAATCTGCTTTCCATGTTTATGTGCAAAAAGACTAATTTTTTTTGTTTTCCTCAACAGTTTCCTTCCACGTCACAGGAATGGCAGACTGTGGCCTCCCACTTTGCCCAGCGGTGGGACTTTCCTAACTGCGGAGGGGCAATCGATGGGAAACACGTCCACATCGTCCCACCACCCAACTCGGGGTTGTACTATTATAATTATAAGGGGTTCAATAGTATTGCGATGTTGGCGGACGTGGGGAAGAATGGCCGGATGTCCGATGGTGGAGTCATCGCCCAGACGGAGTTTTACAGGCGTCTCCAGAATGGCAGCTTGGACTTGCCACCTCCAGAAGACAATGTGGAAGGACTCCCATTCATCTTCGTTGCGGATGAAGCATTTGCGTTGGGGGACCATCTTATGCGGCCATTCCCAATGAGGACCCTCACCCCTGACCAGAGGGTTTTTAATTACCGGCTGGCCAGAGCCAGAAGAGTGGTGGAGAACACATTTGGAATCATGGCCAGCCGCTTCTGCCTATTTCTTACACCCATACATATGGCGGAGTATAAACTGAATCATATTATCCTGGCGTGCTGTGTTCTACATAACTTTTTACGTCAACATTCTGCCAACTATGCTGGCTCAGTTGGGCCTGAGGCCGGAATTATAAATGAAACAACCCTGACGGCGCTTGAAAGTGGCCGTCCTGGCCTGCCCTCCCTGAGTGCCCGTGATGTCCGGCTAAGATACCTTGAGTTCTTTGTGGGTAGGGGGGCCATCAATATGCCAGACAATGTGTGAAACCTTTATCAAATAAAAACAAAAAATTAAGCAAATCTTTGGTGACATTTACTGCTTGTGTTTGTTTTAGCTGACCCTGACAGAAATGTGGTGAGTCCTGAAAATGGCGTGATTGTGTAACCTTACAAAGCACTGTTGGGTGTTATTTACTAAAGGCAAAGACACTTTTCACTACAAGTGAACTTGAAACTGCACTGAAACTGCACTTGCAGTGCAAAGTGGATTTGCCCTTATTAAATAACCCCCATTGTCACATAAAGCAGCAATTGGAGCACCACAAAAGTGTTGTAGCGAGACAATAATCCACACAATCTTGATTAACAATCTTTTTAATACCAGCACAATCACATGTGCATTTAGAAAAGGTTTTTAAAACAAACCAACATGTTTGTTGTATAACAATTTTTGGGGTGGCATTAGAAAAAGTAGAAATGTCCATTTAAGATAAAACAGGCATGTTTCAAACCAACAAGAAAGACACAAATCTTGAACTTACAAAGTTCACATTTGGTAGAACTTGAAGGCAATATCAGACATGAGTATTTAGGAACTGTGTTTGATATTGCGTTCAGATGGGGTGAAGTCACCCCAGGAAAAGCCAAATTTTGAAGATGCACACCAATTTACGAATGTCAACATGTGCTAGTTGCCATCACGGGGGATCAAGGGACGTGTTTTGGGGGTGCAACCCCTTCCTCACAGCTACTTTATTATTGAGGAAGGGGTTGCACCCCAAAAACGCGTCCATTGATCTCCCGTCATGGCAGATAGCATATGTTGGCACACTGTGTGCATCCTCAAAATTTGGCTTTTCTCCAATTCTGGAAAAAAAATTAAAATTGTAGTACACCATAAAAGAAAGGGCTTTGGAGGGGTTTTAAACTCGCCCCAAAACATCAATGACGTTCTTATTTTTTTTAATAACATCATTGATGTTTTTCGTGATGTTTTCCAAGGCAACATTACACCCCATGATCTCCCCGATCAGGATCTGGGCACTTTCCAAGGTGAAAGGATCTGGATCCACAACATCACGATCACCTAAAAAGAGAGAAACAAAAAAAAAAACATGTATTATAAATATGGCATCATCCATCTCTTACCTGAGCCTGTGGTCGCAGACACTCACCTGTTGTGGTGACTAGTTCCACCACGTCTTCTTCCTCCAGCTCTTCTGGTGTTTGGGGTATTTCCCCTTCTTCCAGAGTTGGGGGGTCTCTGGTCTCCTCAGATGAGGGGTGTCCTCCGAGTCTTTTCTCCCCTATGTGAAACAAAAAAGGTATACTTAGCACACAGATATTTGATGGCAGAACTATAAATATGAAACATTGCTTGGAAGTGGGGTACAATTGTCTATTTTGGCAGAGATCCAAGATGTAGAATTTTTATTGTACTTTCTCAAGCTTCAAAACTTTACCTGTCTTGTACAAGCTTCACAGATGGAGACCCCCCTATAGTATACACTGGAGCACCTGTGTGGGCCCCCTAATAAAAAGGGTGTTCTTGTGTCCCACGCTAGTGCTCCAGCGTCCAGATGTGAAAACTGCTGCTGAGTGTCCTCTCCTTACACAGAATCTAGTTTTCATTTCATTCTAGTAACATACACATCTACACAACCAAATTAGTTTCATACAAGTAGGCCCTAAAAAATGTGGTCAAATGCATATGGCAAAAACAATGGTGTTTTATAGGCCAAAAGAAAAATGTTTGATACGAACGAATAATGTGCCCATGAACATGAAAGTTGCCATTTTAAACTGTACAACAGTTCCTAAAAGCACATGGAGCAGCACGAACGTAATAAACACAAAAAGAATAGGAACACTGGACAACTACTTACTTTTTCCCCAAGGATGGAGACCTTTCAGGATCCCAGACAGGAATTCCAACAAGCACCCAAGATCATGGTGGAACCCAAGGGTGACAAGAAATGTAGATACAAGAATAAGAAACAGAACTCAAGAGGGCACGCAATGGGAAGAGAGAACGAATCAGGGGTACAGAATACCGAGAGGAGGAAGAGAAAACGGACAAGAGGAAAGAGAGGAGGGGCAAAGAAAAAGAAGAAGAGAGTACTAGGCGGAGGCATTTTTAATCTTAGTGAAGCTACTTTCAACGAAAACGAAATGAGAGTACTCGATTTGGGATTAAAATATGCACCAGAGAAAAGTCTGGATCCCTTCGAAGTATTCATAGATTTGCAAAAATTCGTTAGGAAGTTGAACATTAGAAAATTTTTTGCAATAAAAGGAGAACAAGAACCACAAAAAGAAAATGAAAATTCAATATACAAACATTCGAAACTGAAAAACAATTCCACATTTAATCCCAATACCCAGCAAAATGAGAGCCTGATAACCTTCAAAAAAATGGTGGAACAAGACATCAGGAAGATGAACCCAAGAAAAACTAAATCGAGAGTTTGGAAAACTATCAAAGGAATAGAAAAGAAAAAGAATATCGTTATACGGCCAGCAGACAAAGGGGGAGGCCTAGTTATATTAAATAAACAGGATTACGAGCTAGAGATGGGAAAACTACTCAACATCCCAAACACATATAAAAAACTGAAGGGTAACCCAAAGGTGGAATATCACAAGAAATTAAAAGCCTATATACATAAAGGGGAGAAAAAAGGAATTCTAAACAAAAAAGAAGCCAGATACCTGATCCCAGAGACAGCAAAAACTCCCGTGATCTACTATGTCCCAAAAATCCACAAGAGCCAAAGCAACCCGCCAGGAAGACCTATAATAAGTGGCATCAATGGCCTGTTTTCAAGACTAGGGGCCTATCTGGACGGATATTTACAGCCATTGGTCACTAGGGGCAAATCATACCTAAGAGACAGCAAACAGTTGATTACTGAGCTTAAAAATCTAAACGTCAAAGAAGAAGATATACTCGTAACAATCGATATCAACTCATTATACACCAATATTGTACAAACAGATGGCATTAATGGAGCAGAATGGGCCCTATACCAACAGACAGACCTCAAAGAAGAACAAATCAAATTCCTCCTAGAAGGACTTAAATTAGCAATGAGCCACAACTATTTTTGGCACAAGGGAGACTACTACACTCAAGTGAAAGGGGTAGCCATGGGGGCTAAATACGCCCCGAGCATTGCTAATCTATTACTCAATAAGTGGGAAGAAGAACAAATTTACAGTACCAACAGAAGTCATCTGAAATTTTATCGACGATATATAGATGATATTGTAATTATCTGGGGTGGTACTGAGGAAGAGTTACAAATGTTTTTTGACGAATTAAACCATAACATTTATGGTTTATCCTTTTCTGGGAACTGGAGCAGGCATAACATTAACTACCTCGACCTCCAGATATTTAAAGAAGATGGACACCTTAGCACAAAGACGCACTTTAAAGATACAGACAGAAATGGCTACATCCCCACTAGTAGTTGCCATCACCCAAAGTGGATTGGAAACATCCCTAAGGGACAGTTCATGCGGATACGCAGAAATTGTAGTAACATAACTGACTTTGAGGAACAAACAAATAATTTGATCAAGCGATTTGTGGATAAAGGATACAAAAAGAGGGATTTGCTGACATTAAAAGAACAAATAAAGAATATGGATAGACATAAGTTAATGGAAGCAACACAGAACACCCACAAGCGGGATAAAAACAAGTCCTTGGGTCTTGCTTTTCTGACTGGATATAACACACAATACAGATCAATAGAATCAATTGTCAAAAAACACTGGCCCATTTTACAGTCAGACCAAGTTTTAAAAACAGTGTTACCAAAAAAACCCATCTTCATTTATAGGAAGGCTGCAACCCTTAGAAATAAACTAGTGCACAATGCACTTGACCCCCCGAAACAAATTAAAATAGGCAACAATTTAAAAGGCTTTTATAAATGTGGAAAATGTCTACCGTGTAGAGAAACCAAAAAAACAAACAAAAAAATTATGAAGTTCAAGTCCACAAGCAACGGCAAAGAGTACACAATCAGGGACCTAATAACGTGTAACAATACACACGTTACTTATGTGCTAGAATGCCCGTGCCGTAAACAGTATGTGGGACGCACTACCAGAAAACTGCACATTAGAATTAGAGAACACGTCACAAACATAAAGAACGGTTTTAAAAAACATAGCGTATCCAGACATTTTAGAGATCATCACAATAGGGACCCCAGTGGTATGCTTTTTTACGGAATTGACAAAATTAAAGGACACTGGAGGGGTGACAACAAGAAAACAAAGGTGTCACAAAATGAGACCAGATGGATCTTCCAGCTAGACACTCTTCAACCGTCTGGAATGAACATAGATGTGGATCTCAATTGTTTTCTTACCAATTACTGAACGCCTTTTATAAGAAACCCCCCTTTTCTGATGATAAACGCTCCTTATCTCTTTTTTAATGATAATGCTCCTCTCTTTGATGATAATGCTCCCCTTATTGGCTAACAAGTTATTCAAAATACTTTTAGTATTCTAACATACACCTACTACCTGTCTGATTATAACTGGTACATGATTTTCTTGTCTCGCTTTTTCACATAATTTTAAACATATTTTTATCTATTTTTATATATATCTTCTAAAATTTTTGTTTTTTTTTTTTGTTTTTTTTTTTAATTTTTAGCATTTTTTAGCATTTTAAATATAACTATTTGCCTGTTTGTATATCGTATTGCTAGGATATATGTCATGTCATTAATTTTGTAGAACCACAATTTTAATATTTTTAATATGGTTTAGTATATTACTGTTGTCTATATTACTATTGTCTAGGTTTCCTAAGTAAGGGCAAACCATTTACTACACACCTATATTCTGTGCGGGAGAATTGTGCATAAATAACGTAATAGTTACTACTGTGACACACATGCAATGGACCCATATATTAGTAAGGTGTCACCAGGAAACCAGCGCTGTATTAGGCTGTTCCACGGGGATTTAATCACTTCATTGGGGCTGCGGGCTTCGGTCTGCATTGTCCCAGGGAAAATGGCCGCCGACACACAAAAACATAGCCGCTGGTATGGGGCTGCGGGCTTCGGTCTGTATTGTCCCAGGGAAAATGGCCGCCGACACACAAAAACATGGCCGCTGGAACACAAACACATACCAAATATGGCCGCTGGAACACAGGTGCACTAAGGACCGCACAGCATATAAAGATAGGGGAGACGATGCAGGGACCACGCTCCCGTAGAAGTCCGAGTGACGAAACGTACGTAGGGCGTGGCCTTTGACTGAACGCCTTGCTGACATCTCCCTGCAAAGCTGACGCTTAGGAACATCTTTGTAAGCATTGTACACCGCTCATTTTTTCCATTACAATGTGAGTACCCTTTTTATCTGACCTAATAAATAGTGGTTTTAAACAGTTTCACACTATGGAATCCTTTCTTCTTATGTCCTTATGATATCATCCTGGTCCTGGTCTTGCCAAGCACTGCTGCACAGTGGCACATACTGTGACTACTCGTTACCCCTGCAGGGGATATACAGCTGGTGAGTCTCTGCACAATCACAACGCGAGACACCAGCACTGGATTAACACCTGTTGTATGCTTTGAGGAATCCCACAAAGGACGCCTTTTTTCACTTATAGTGCACCGGGGACTTATGAACTGACATATGAACTGTTTACTATCATAGAACCATTTGCATGGCACGTGTGTTTAGCACTTTTCAGAGTGACCTCTTCATAGGGCACTTGTCACTTTGTTATTTGCAACGTTTGTAGAACAACATTTTAATATTTATTTATTTAGCACTAGACACTTTAGAATTTTTTGCATGTCACGTGTGATGTATTTATTGCAACTTTGTGTTTTCTAGTGTTTAGACACAGACCGCTTCATGCTCTTAGCAGTGGTTAATACTGTTTTTTCCTTTTGAGGGAATATAGCACTAGACACCTTGGATGCGATTTATTGCACTCATTATGCTTCTCATGTTTAAATCACCAGTCACTTTAACCCACAGGAGTGGTAATAACTGCCATACATATTTCACTTAAAGGAATACACACGTGACACTTTTGATAAAACTGTATATATGCAGACATTTCTTCTGCAACTTTGGGACAGCGCCACACTCACACACTTTTCTTTTTTCACTTACTTTTTTGCAGCACTCTCCGGATCTTTCTGTACTGCTCATGTTCTCTTAATTTGAGGTCCGACCACAGCTTCCTGAGCTGATCTTTCGATCGTCGTACCCCGAAATTCTGGTGCAGGCTCTTGACCACTTTCGCCATTATCTTGGCCTTTCTGATATTGGGGTTGGGGTAAGGTCCATACTTTCCATCATAGTCGGCCTTCTTCAGGATGTCGACCATCTCCAACATCTCCCCAAAGGACATATTTGAGGCCTTAAATCTTCTCCTTCTTGATCCAGACGTTTCCGGATCCGGGCTTTCCTCCTCCTCCTCCTTGTTGCTGTAATTAGCACGCACCTGCTGTGTCAACGCCATTTGCTCTTCCCCCACTGCGCTGAACGAAAAGGGGCAGGGAATAGACTAGAAAGAACGTCAGGGGTGGGCGGAGTTACACACATGCGCAGTGTCTATAAAGCCTAACACGCGTGCGTAGTACGTACGATCTGTGAGCGGAGGAAGGAGTATCGGAGGCGCCGATCATGAAAACGAAGGTAAGATCTAAACTTGGGCCTATACCGCTTCTAAATTGAGGCCTATATTGTAACAAGATTAGGAAAGTTTGGCCTGACATTAGGGTTTGTCTTGTGTTGTGTCTTGCAGAGAAAATGGATGGCTTCAACGACCACAATTTCCTCCCCCTGTTCATAGACAAATACAGGGAGCTGCCCTGTCTGTGGCAGGTGAGACATCCTCATTATAATAGTAAACAAACGAGGCAGGCAGCGCTGGAGAAACTGCTGGAGTTGGTGAAGCCAGTGGTCCCCACAGCAACCATCCCTTATTTAAAAAATAAATTGGTGGCCTGAGGAGCACTTATCTAAGGGAGCGCAAGAAGGTCACAGATTCCCAGAGATCCGGAGCTGCAGCAGATGACGTTTATGTCCCCAGGCTCTGGTACTATGAGAGACTGCGATTTCTGTCAGACCACACTGAAGTCAGGAAATCCCTCTCAACCCTTCCTTCCACTCTTCCTTCCACCCCAGCTGAGGTTTCCGATGTCCAACCTGGGCCTTCCAGCCAGGAAGAAGTGGAGGAGCCCAGCTTGAGTCAGGTATAGCATTCTTCTACAGATTTCTGGTCAATAAATAAATGATGTTTACTAGATGTTATTATGGATCACTAATTGCTGATTGAAAAAAGTGTTTTACATATCAATAGACAGTAGTGGGCACAAAAAATCGGGACAAGAATGAAAAATGCTGGGCTTAGAATGATAGTCTGTTATATTTGTTAACATTCAAGTTGCAACAGTCAGGAGGTGAAAATTGTGTGTGATTGATGAATAAAAAACTAAAACTATGTCCCTTTTTCATACACAGGAAGACCTCAGCCAGGAGGAGGCTCTGGAATGTGACAACCTGGAGGAGGCGGGGGTTAGTGGCAGCAAGGAGGAGGCGGGGGTTAGTGGCAGCCAGGAGGAGGCGGGGCTAAGTGTCAGCCAGGAGAAGCCTGGGACCAGTCGCAGCCTGACAGAATCGCAGGTTCCTCCCCTCCGTCTTCCATACAAAAGAGCAAGGAAGGCGACTCACATGCAGGATTCAGCGCTCAGGCTCATTGATGAGGCTTCTGCGTCCCTCAGAGCCTTACCCACTCCTGAAGAGGCCTTTTCCTGCATGGCTGCCACAAAACTGCAGGGCATGCAGGAGGGTCAACACAAGCTATGTTAGGACTTGCTTTATAAAGTCCTAAGTAAGGGGGTGAGTGGGGAACTAACACCCAATACCCACCTGAGTGAGTTGGCCCCTCCTCCTCCTGCTGCCACAACTCCACCACCAGAGCCACAGCGTGGAAGGAAGCATGGAAGGAAGACCAGAGAGTGATGACCCTGGGTTCAGTCTGGTCTGAGAAAAGATGCAGTCTCTTGTATGACCACAGCCTAGGGACACAGATGTCATCTGCTGCTTTACGGATCTCTGGGACCTCTGGACCAGACTGCACTCCCTTAGATAGGGACTCCTCAGGCCACCAATTTTGCTTGAAAATAGTTGATGTGTGCCCTGGGGGCCAAAGGCTTCACCCATTTCAGCTGTTTCTCCAGCGTTGCCTCCCTCTTTGTTTAGTTGTGAGCCCTTAATAAAGGAATTTTTTGATCAATTATACTCGCCTATGTGTGTTTTCCTTCAAAAAGGACAGTTTGTTTGTGAGGATTCAGGTACATTTCAAAATACAATGTGAAATTAACAAGGGACACCAACACCAAACAATCTCATTGAGATTCAATAATACAAGATATCAATGGTGTTGTGGTAACTTGACACACAAAACACAACAAAAACAACAAAAACAACAATAAAAACACAGCCTTGAAAAAAAAACAAATCCCCAAAAAAATACAAAACCAGCCTGGAAGAAAACCAAAAAAAATTAAAAACAAACCAAAACAAATTTGGGCAGATGTGACAAATCTAAATATATTGAGGGAATAAATCATAAAGAAAGAAGTTTGTGAGAAGTCTGTGTGAATATGAGCAGCAAAACTACTTCATTCCTCTCACATTATAAAGAAGAAGAGAGTGCGCTGTATTAAACAATTTTTTACATTGCAGTGTGACGAAAGTGCTGTATCCATTCCGAACGCTAATTTTACCAGACCGAGCTGTTCCGTCTCGGGAATTTCTTCTGAGCATACGTGGCACTTTGTGCGTCGGAAATGGCCACACACGGTGGGAATTGACGAAATCGGATTTTGTTGTCGGAAAATTTTATAGCCTACTCTCAAACTTTGTGTGTCAGAAAATCCGATGGAAAATGTCCGATGGAGCCCACACACGGTCGGAATGTCCGACAACACGCTCCAATCGGACATTTTCCATTGGAAAATCCGACCGTGTGTACGGGGCATAAGTCCGTAAGGTGAATTAGAGTGGAGACTGTGAGCCAGGCCTTCTCGTCCAACATCAGTACCTGACCTGACAAATGTGCTTTTGGAAGAATGGTCAAACATTCCCATAGACACCCTATTAAAACAGCCTTCCCAGAAGAGTTGAAGCTGTTATAGCTGCAAAGGGTGGGCCAACTCAATATTGAACCCTATGGACTAAGACTGGGGTGCCATTAAATTTCACGTGCGTGTAAAGGCAGGTGTCCCAATACTTTTGACTATATAGTGTATCTGTACCCTCCTTACCCTCACCCTGTGACTGGACAGTGAAAGAAGAAGAAGCACACTGATGTGTTCATCTCTCTGTCACTCTGCTGCCTCTCGATATTAGCATGATCCTTGCACTTCAACACACCTAACTGGCTCTTTGTGCTGCTTCTCCCTCCCCTTATTTGTGCTCTGTTATGCAAACTGTACTGTAGACTCCAAGAGGCTAATACCAACTTACATTTAAGTACTTGCACTGCTTGCAGAAGAAAATGTATGACGTATATGATGTATTACTGTTTACAAAGCTGCATTTTGTGTTATTTCTATATCTATGTTCCTGTTCCACCTACGCCATGTAATGGCTTAAGTTATACCTCACGCTTGTAACTTCCCAGGTGCACCTATGGACCTCATGCCAAATAAAGAAGAGTTTTTGTGTTCGCATGTCCTTTACCCTATTCTGGCTTTCAGTATCTAGTTCCTGCATCCTATGCCTAGTACCCTGCTCTTGCTACTCTTGCCCCAAATTTCCACTTCCCTGCTGACTAATGTTATGGTTACCACCCTGCTTTATTTGTGATTATATAGTATGTCTGCCTTCTGCTGCTCATGACCTCAAGCTTGTTGTCAACTCTACATTTAATTTGAGCAGTTGGTGCTTCACCTTAATTTATGCCCGCTGTCAGCCATCTCCAGTGGTGTGAGCCTAGGGTCTACTCTTGTGGAGCCTGACACACAAGTCCAACAACTTAAACGGTGGGGGGGGGGGGGGGGTGAAGTGAAGACTGGACTTCCTTTGGCTCCTACTTCCCTAGGCAAGCTTGTACCATCTGGAGGGACACAAAGGGTCCACTTCCAAGTCTGGTAGGTGGCAATGTGCATGTCTCTGTTGGTTATAAAATGGTATATCAGTCATCAAATCATGTGGGGGTGATGCATTAGTACATTGTCACCATGACTGCTGCATTTGTGGACCCATTGAAACTTCTCACTTGGAAACACTGGCAGTGAAATTATCATATACATTTCTGTGATAGTTATGATATTTTTCAGTATGCTGGAGAGTCTTTTTAGATGATAGCATGCACTTTTGACTCTCCTGTATGCTTATAATTACTTGCTTTTTAACCCCAATATGGCCTGATTTATACAGGTAATACTTAAGTTGATTTCATTGCTCACAAAAATTGGGTCATATATGCATGGACTTATAAAGTCCTAATACTGTTATATCTATAGTTAAATACTTATTTAAATTTGATTTTATCTTCTACCCTGCACTATGCAAACTAGCACAATTAAGGAGAGCAATAACATATTCTACAGCTAATTAAAACTGAAGTACCTTTGTAACACTTTTTTGTTTTCCAGACTGCTATAGATTTGATTGATAGCAGAAATATGAGCTTAAAATCACTACTAATCTTTTATTTTATTATCATACTTTATTAACCTTTCTGATAACTTTGACTTTAATTTCACAGAGTTAAACCACTAAGTTTTTATTTCCTTTATAAGCCTGTGCTAAAAAGTAATAGCTCTATTGCCTTTTATAATTTGCAACTTCTTAGGAGCATAACCAAAAGAATTAAATGACAATAAAAAGCAATATTAATGACTTAGTAGATATTATAGCAAATACAATGTTTCTAAAAGTCAAGAAATAAAAGTGAAAGTTTTATCAAAGTTAATAAAAATGTGAATCTTCAAAGATAAAGTGACTCCTGATTAACACCGTATAGGGATTAAACTGCTTTCAGACTTGTATGACCTTGTAGGAAAAATGATTTCTTGAATTTTAGTTAAAAAGCATTGTACCAATTTTTACAACAGACAATAAAGTCACTAGTGTAGACCTCAAGGTACTGATAATAGGATAATGTTGTATGTATATACACATAGCTATTTTACAGTACTTTAACCTGGTCACCAAACATCATCTATGATATTCTCAGGATTTGATATACATAGGAATATTTTAAGTTAAAGAGGAACTGCAGTCTGCTCACATAATTTGTAGTAAAAACATATTTGCCATTCTAAAGCTTCCCTCCAACCACTTTGCATATTATTATATATATACTTTGATTCTGTACTTGCCAAATATGCTGAAGAAATCTCCCTCCACTGAGTCTGGCTGCATCTATTTTAAATGTGGGCAGCTGAAGCTGCTGCCTGTTCACTTCCTGGATTTAAACAGACACACAGAGGCACACCTCCACCTCTACACAAAAAACACCAAACTAGCGCTGTCCCCATAAGTAACATACAAAATATAACTGTCTGTATAGAATTCTGTATAAAAATCTGTATAAAAAAGTTCTCTTAGCTCTAGGTGCTGCAGCTCTCTCAAGAATCCACAGGATGGCGGACTTGTTCTGAAATGTACAAAGAAAAGAGAGTCCAAGGCTGCCCTAGTGTAATGATGTTTAATAGCAAAAATGCAGATTCAAGTTAAAAGGGTTACACTCACAAACATGGATCAGAGTACAGCAAAGTGGATGTCTCCTCTCCTGGCCTGGATGAATGGATAGCCTCCCAAAATGAGTGATATGGATGGGGGATGTGTCAGAGTGAACTCCGTATCCTCATTGTGTCATGCTGTGTTTGCTTTATAACACTTGCATGGTCCTGACGTTACTCGTGGCCGTGTAAGGAAGACCAAGTGAGTGAAGTAACTCCTCCCAGCTAGCAGAACGGTTGCCACGACAACATGTTTCAGAGGCGCGGCCTCCTTCTTCAGGTACAAATGGAGGCGACCAACACACTAGATAAGGTGTCCCTTGTTAATTTGACATTGTATTTTTGAAATGCACTTGCCTACTCACAAACAAACTGTCCTTTTTTTTAAGTAAAAAACACATAGCCAAGAATTTAAAAAAAAAAAATTAAAAATTTATCAGGGGTCATAACAAAATAAAGAGGAAGGCAATGCTGGAGAAACTGTTTAAATTGGCGAAGCCTTTGTACCCCAGGGCAGACATCAATTATTTGACATGCAAAATTGGTAGCCTGAGGAGTCCATTTAATAGGGAGCACAATCCGGTCCAGGACTCTGAGAGATCTGGAGCAGCAGCAGATGACATATATGTCCCGAGGCTGTGGTCTTACAACAGCCTGCGTCTTTGGCCAGACTAGACTGAACCCAGGCCATTACTCTCTTGTCTTCCTTCCACGTTTCCTTCCAGGCTGTGGCTGTGGTGTTGGAGTTGTGGCAGGAGGTGGAGGAGGAGTATGGTCCAACTCACATACGTGACTTTTTTTTGTGAGTTCACAAATCACCCCCTTATTTAGGACCTGAAATATGAGCTCCTCACTGATGAGGTGTTGGCCCACCTCCATTTCCTGCATCTTACTGGCCATCATACAGGCAAAGGCCTCTTTAACACTGAGGGTTGTTGTGAGGACCGCAGTAGCCTGCCGAATCAAACCAAGTGCAGACTCCTCCACATTCCTTCCCTTCCTGGTCCTTTTTGTTGGAAAGCGGAGGGGAGGAACCTGCAATTCGGTCAGGCTACTGGGCACGGCCACCTCCTGGCTGCCACTTTCCACGACCACCTCCTGGCTGCCACTTTCCACCTCCTGGCTGCCACTTTCCACGGCCTCCTCCTGGCTGGGACTTTCCTGTGTATGAAAATGGGACATAGTTTTAGTTTTTTGGTCATCAATCGCACACAATTTTGAGCTCATGACTGTTGCAAATTCAATGTTAACAAATAGAAAAGTCTATCATTCTGGCCCCAGCATTTTTCATTCTTGTCCCAATCCTTTTTGGCTACTACTGTCTATTGATATGTAAACCACTTTGTTAAAACTGAAATTAGTGATCAATAATAGCATCTAGTTAACATCATTCAATTTTTGGTCAAGAAATATGTTGAACAATGCTATACCTGGCTCAATCTGGGCTCCTCCACATCTTCCTGGGTGGAAGGCCCAGGTTGGACTTTGGAAGCCACATCTGAGGTAGAAGGAAGAGTGGAAGGAAGTGTGGAAGGAAGGGTTGAGCGATGGCCTCATTTACGTCTGGTCTGACAAAAACTGCAGTCTGTTGTAGTACCACAGCCTGGGGACATAAATGCCATGTGCTGCTACTCCTGATCTCATGGAATTCTGGACCTTCTTGCGCTCCCTATTATATATTCTCCTCAGGCCACCAATTTTGCACTTCAAATACGTGATGTCTGCTGTGGGAATCACCGGCTTCACCAATTACCAACAGTTGATCCAGCGCTGCCTTCCTCTTTAGTTTGTTATTATAAAAAGGGTGTTTCACCTGCCACAGACAGGGCAGTTCTCTGTATTTATCAATGAAGTTGGGAAGGAAGTCATGGTCATTGAATTTATCCATATTTTCTGCAAGACACAACACAAGACAAGCCCTAATGTCAGGCTAAACTATCATAATCTTGTCCCAATATAGGCCTCAATCTATAAGCAGTATCGGCCACTGATGCCCCAAGTTAAAATAGTACCTTTGTTAGCACGATCGGCGCTTACGCTATTCCGTCCTCCGCTCACAGATCGTACATACGATGCATGCGTGTTATGATTTATATACACTGCGGATGCGTGAAACTCCGCCCCTGACCTTCTTTCTAGTATATCCCCCCCCTTCTCTTTCGGCGCAGTGGGAGAGCACATGGCGGAGACACAGCAGGTGCATTAAAATAGCAGCAATGATGAAAGCCCGGAGCCACAAGTGTTCCGATCCAGGAGGAGATTTAAGGCCTCAAATATGTCCTTTGTAGAGATGGTGGAGATGGTGGACATCTTGAAGAGGGCCGACTATGATGGGAAGTATGGAACGTACCTAAACCCAAAGGTGAGAAAGGCCAAGATCATGACTAAAGTTGTGAAAAGTCTGCACAGGAATTTTGGGGTACGACGATCCAAGGATCAATTGAGGAAACACTGTTCAGACCTGAAATTAAGGGAGCACGATCAGTACAGAAGGATCAAGAGAGTGCTGCAAAAAAGTAAGTATTTTGTTGTGTTTTCATATTATTATTATTATTACTTTCGTGCTGCTCCATGTGCTTTTCTTTACTGTTGTACAGTTTAAAATGGCAAGTTTCAGGTTCGTGGGCACAGTAATTGTTCGTAATACATATCATTTGTTCGCCCACTAATACAATGTTTTTGGCAGATGCAGGTTAACTACATTTGTTCATGCCTATTTGTATTAAAAGAAGTTTGTTGTCTAGATGTGTTTGTAACTAGAATGAAATGCAAACTTGATTCAGTGTAAGGAGAGGACACTCAGCAGCTGTTTACACATCTAGACACAGGAGCACTAGTGTGGGACACCAGAAAACCCTTTTTAGGGTGTCCCACACAGGTGCTCCAGTGGATACTAGGGGTCTCTACCTGTGTGATACTTTACCAAAAATCTTAAGTATTTCAGCTTTAAGAAAGGGAAAAAATCATGTCTTCAGCTTGGAACTCTGCAAAAACAAACAATTGTAGGACACTTCCAAGCAATGTTTCATATTCCTATTTCTTGCCTCAAATATCTGTGTGCTAAGTATACCTTTTTTTTAATTCACATAGGGGAGAAAAGACTCGGGACATCTGAGGACGCCAGGGACCCCCCCACCTCCTAAAGAAGGGGAAGTCACACCACAACCTGAGGATGTGGAGGGAGAGGTTCATGAAGTGGTTGAAATAGTGACTACAACAGGTGAGTGTCTGAAACT
Source organism: Aquarana catesbeiana (assembly GCF_042186555.1). Classification (NCBI taxonomy): domain Eukaryota; kingdom Metazoa; phylum Chordata; class Amphibia; order Anura; family Ranidae; genus Aquarana; species Aquarana catesbeiana. The sequence continues at coordinate 186,523,857 of NC_133324.1, forward strand.
ACAGCTTCAGGTAATAGATGTATGCCTGCATATTTCTAATACATGGCGTGTTTTTTTATTGTAGGTGATGTGGATGTTGTGGAAGAAGAAACTAATTTCACCAGTGCAAGTGCACACGTCCTCATTGGGGAGATAATGGTGCGCAATCGTGATTTAGAAAATATAAAGGAAAACATCAATGATGTTCAACAAAAAATGAAGAACATCATTGATGTTTTAGGCAGAATCTAAAACACACAAAAATTGTACCGTTTTGTCGTGGAATTTGTTATTTTAAATCAAGTTCTAAAGTATTTTAAAAGCCAAATTTTGAAGATGCACACAGTGTGTCAACATGTGCTATCTGTCATCATGGGATATCAAGGTACGCGTTTTGTGGGTGAAACCCCTTCCTCGCAACTCAAGTAGGTGAGAGGAAGGAGTTGCACCCCCGAAACACATTTATTGATCCCCCACGATGTGAGCTAGCACATGTTGACATTAGGCATGTGATCAGGAGAGAAATCCACATTTTGACTCCCAATTTGTGTGCATCTTCAAAATGTGGATTTTACAGGAGTGACATCACCCCATCTGATGAAGGCAAGATCAACACAATTGTAACATACTAATGTCTGATATTGCCTTCACTTTATCAAAGTTGAACTTTGTAAGGAGCTTTTGGGTGGGCAAGCCAGGACGGCCAGGTTCAAGTGGCATCAGGGTTGAAGGATCAGGAAAGCCGGCCTCAGTCCCAACTGAGGCCACATAGCTCATTGCATTTTTTCTTAGAAAATTGTGCAGAATGCAGCAGGCAAGTACAATATGGTTGAGTTTATATTCCGCCCTGTGGATTGGTGTCAAAAATAGATGGAACGAGCTAGCCATTATGCTGAAAGCATTCACCACCACTCTTCTGGCTCTGGTCAGCCGGTAATTAAAAACCCTCTGCTCTGGGTTGAGGGTCCTCATGGGAAATGGCCTCATCAGATGGTCTCTCAGCCCAAACGCTTCGTCAGAGATGAACACAAATGGAAGACCAGCCATGTTGTCTTCCACAGGTGGCAAGCCCAAGCCACCATTCTGGAGCTGTCTGTAGAACTTGGTCTGGGCGATGACTCCACCATCGGACATCCGGCCATTCTTCCCCACATCCACATATAAAAACTTGCATGTCGCTGACACCACCGCCAACATCACTATACTATTAAATCACTTATAGTTGTAATAGTATGACCCCAAGTTGGGGCGTGGGATGATGTGGACGTGTTTCCCATGTATTGCCCATCCGCAGTTAGGAAAGTCCTACCGCTGGGTAAAATGGGATGCCACAGTCTGCCATTCCTGTGGGTTTGAAGGAAACTGTGGAGTCAAACAAGAAAATAAAAAAATAGAACTTTTGCACATAAAAATTGCAAGCAGATTAGACACAAATATTCTTGGCCAACATCAGTATAACACTAATTTTAAGGAGTATTTAAAGACAAAAGTATAAGATCCACTTATCAGATTCCTCACACCCTCTGATGGCCAATTGTAAAAAATTTTTTGGGGGGGAGAAGTTTTGGACAGGTAACCCTCTCCACTTCATTGAGAGCTGAATGCATACATAATGTGTGTTACTTTGGCAAGTCCCTCCTTACTTACACTATTGGCAGCAGCCCACTGGACAGGTAAGAAGTGTCATAATACAAAAATATGAATACACACTGTACAAACTGAAGCACGTTTTTACATTCTGCAATTACCTATCAAGATAATAGGAGAACAAAACTTTAAACAGTACCATTTGAAAGTATTCAGGCAGGCCCTTGCACTACATGCTTTGGTGAATTCATCCATAAATATGAACACAAAAGAGGTATTTATGGTGTGTATGGGTTTGGCAAAGTCAGCAGATAGAGGATTGGTATCGGCTGACTTATCGGTTGGGGGGGGTTCAAAATGAGTTTGGGCCCCCCAAAAAAAGGTTCTTTCACTCTGCATGAATTTTTTTTTTAAATCAGAAAAGGTTTTATTGAACATTTGTATAATTTCCAGCAATAATCAATGCTCAAGTTACAATTACAGGTACATTGTTTTTTCCATTTGGTTCATAAACATATATACATTTTTTGTTTCAAATGATCTATCAACCAACAGCATTTCTCCAAACATCTATAGTTCACCTCTCCCTGGTTCCACCACCACGACCTGCCTCGTTTATAGTATACAGTCTGTCTTGCATCCCCTCATCCTATTTATAGAAACTGCAGGAGTCTGGACATTACAAGCTCTCTTGGGCTTAAACCTGGTGTGTCCAGCCATTTTGACCAAATACGTTCAAACCTACCCGGGCACCCCCTGTGTTGGTATATGTATTTTTCCTTAATGAGAGTTTGTCCCATGTGCGCTACCCAGGAGTTGCTAGTAGGTGGCAGAGTAGATTTCCAAGCCATTAGGATGAGTTTCCTGGCTTGGAATAGTGCTCTGGAGAATGCGATCCTGGTCAACTCCTCAGGAATCACCTCCTCCAGGACCCCCAGTATACAACACAAAGGATCTATAGGAACCTTTGTCTGAAATACCCCATTGAGCATACCTACCACCTCATTCCAGTACCGATGGAGCTTCGGGCAGCGCCATAGGAGGTGAATAAGGTCCCCATCATGCTGTCGACAACGGCAACATAAAGGATCCGCCGCCCTACCCTACCTATGCAACTTTTTCGGGGTATAGTGCACTCTCAATACTATGAACAATTGGGAAAATTTTTGTGCAACATTAAGGGAACATGAGGATATGGACTGTAGGGCCTCCTCCCATTGTTCACCTGTGATTTGCCCAAAGTCCCCCTCCCATGCAGACACCGCATTACATGGATAGGCCCGCAAGTGTCTTGCTAGTAGCATCTGGTAGCATTGGAATATAATCCCTTTAGTTACACTACATATTGGACTGAAATCTGTAAAACCTTGCACCCCCTGGATTTGTCTGACCTTATTCCATATTTTCTGTACTAGTGACAGCGTTGGGGTCTGCTTATTGGATTTCGCAAACAGTTGTGCCTCAAGGCCCATGGGAATGGTCTCCGCTCCAGAGGCAGTCAGCATCATCTGCGCCGCTGAGCCCTTCGGTTCTGGAGTCATGGAGCAGACCAGCTGTTGCAATTGGGACGCTATATAGTACAACCAGGGGTTGGGGATCGCCAGCCCCCCGTTGTCCTTAGACTGCTGCAACTGCTCCAGCCTAATTCTAGGAGGTTTGGTATTCCAAAGCAATCAACGAAAAAGGGTGTTTACTATTCTGAAATTTTTTAGAGGAATCACTACCAGTGTATTGTGCAAGAAGTATAGCAACTGGAGCATTAAGATCATTTTAATTAAATTAGCCTTACCTGCCAGTGACGTCTTCAGGTTGTTCCATGTGTTTATTTTGTCTCGAAAATGAGACAGCAAGGGATATATGTTTAGGGAACAGTATTCTCCAATCCTGGGGCTATTTGTATGCCCAGATATTTGAAACTAGTGACCAGAGGGATGGGGCAATGGTTGGGAAGTACCACCCCGTGATCCCCATCCAGCATCATCAGAGGTGACTTGGACCAGTTTATGGTTAACCCGGAGTGGTGGCCAAACAGTTTTATTATAGACATCACCTCTGATAGTGAATGACTCGGGTCACTCAGAAAGAGTAACATGTCGTCCGCTTACAGCATTATTTTTTCATGCAGAGTTCCATATTGGAACCCCTGGATCTGCGCACTGTCTCTTATCAGGGCTCCCAGTGGCTCTATTGCAATCGCAAAGAGCAACTGGGACAGTGGGCAACCTTGCCTTGTCCCCCTGCCCAAGGCAAAGGTTTGTGATACTCTATCCGCCATTCTAATGTTTGCCTGAGGGGATGCATACAGTAACTTAACCCATGCTATAAATCAATCCCCGAAACCAGATTTATCTAATACTGCCCACAAATATCTCCAGCTGACGCTGTCAAAAGCTTTATTGGCATCGAGAGACAACAGTGCCCTTTGCCCCCCATTATCTGCTTGCATTTGCATGTTTAGGAACAACCTCCTCAGATTTGTAGCCGTGGACTTTTGTGGCATGAAGCCGGCCTGATCCTGGTGTATAATGGAGGAGATAATCCCGTTGACCCGAAGCGCCAAGACCTTGGCAAGGATCTTTACATCACTTTGGAGTAATGAAATAGGTCTGTAGGAGCCAGGGTCAACCGAATCCTTCCCCTGTTTAAGAAGTAAAATTACATTTGCTCTTGCCATAGATTCAGGGAGTATACCTGCTTCCAGGCAGGCGTTAAAAACCTTTAACAATTCAGGGAGGATCTGTTCTTCGTATTGACTAAATATCTCCATAGGGAGGCCATCCTCCCCCAGTGCCTTACATGTGGGAAAAAAGCAGGCCACCATCTGAAGCTCCTCCAGGGTTATTGGAGCATCCAATTGTTTTTGAGCTTCAGCAGACAATGAAGGTAAATCAATTTTTGACATATATGCGGTTAGTTCTGCATCCGAGTAAGCATCCCTCGGCCTATAAAGGTCTCCATAAAAGGATGCCAGCTCGGATATAATGACCTCCGGTGAATTAACTACTTTACCATTGGCAGCACGAATAGCTCCAATGGCCAGTGACTGTTGTTGGGATCGTGCTATTTTAGCAAGTAGGCGGCCCGTCTTTTCCCCCTCCTTGTAAAACGACAACTTTGTGAAAAACCTTTTTCGCTCCGCAGTGGAGGATCTCAGATGGTCCAGGGAGTCCTGGGCCGACATCCATGCCTCCCTGGCAGAGTCAGTAGGATCAGTTACATAGGTTAGTTCTAATTGCCTCACCAAGTCCCCGCCTGTTCTAACAGGACCGAGGAGTTGTGTTTGACCTTTTGTATTTCTTGAATAAAAATCCCTCTTAAATATGCTTTAAAGGTTTCCTATTTCAAGTGAACATCAGTTAAATGCTGGTGCATTCTGAAAAAAACCCAGATCTGAGAGGCTATTCTTTCCTGCGAAGCGAAGAGCTTTAACCAGAAAGCGTTTAACTTCCACGGGGCCCTGGGTAAGTTACTAGGGGGTTGGGTAGTTAACCATAAAGCTAGTGGAGAGTGATCTGACACTCCCCGTGGGAAGTACTCCACTTTAGAGACGTTTCCAACCAGATTTGGGGTGCCTACGCACAAATCAATACAAGATAATGACCCATGGGTCTTAGAGAAACAAGAAAATTGTTTACTATCTGGATTACGGTTGCACCATACATCGATCCATCCTACCTCTACAAGTAGGCGGCTAAGAGCAGTGCCCCGTCCCCCCCAGGGGGCTGCACAGGGGGATGCCTGTCTAGTTTAGGGTCCAAGTAGCAATTAAAGTCACCCATTACTAAAACCGGGATATCCGGTTTGTTAGCTAAGTAAGAAATTAACAGCTGTAATACCTCTCTGGAGAACGGAGGGGGCACATACACAAAGGCTAATATCAATGTGACTGTATATAATTTACAGTACAGAAACACAAATCTACCAGATATATCTATCAGGGACTCCAATTCCTGGTATACTAGGGCTTTATCGATCAATACACTCACTCCACGTGAAAACGAGGAGTAAGTGGAGTGATAGGCCCTACCAACCCAAACGTATTGTAGGAAACTGACCGTATCGACCCGCAGGTGAGTCTCCTGCAGGCCAATTATGGCCGGGTGGAACTTCCGCAGTCCCGCTGAGATCATAGATCTTTTCACTGGATCGTTCACTCCCCGAACGTTCCAGGACACTATGGGTCTATCAGACATTGCAAATACCAAATCCATTTATTGTAAGTGTAACGAGGTCCTGTAGTACTGGGTGTTGCACTCGAGGACTTCCAATATGCAGTCCGTGCACAGACTGGAATGGACAGCAAGCAGTGTGGAACACGAGAGGAATTGATGAAGCAGTTCATGCAGTGGAGAAGCATCAAACTTCCGTGAAAGAGCTTTAAACTGGATTGCAGGGCAAAGCGAACAAAGTAATGTGTCCAGGGGTAAAAGACATCCTGTAAAACAATCCCTGCTAGCAATGCCAAGCGAGGGGTTTCCAAATAATGTGGGGCTCTGTAGGCCCTAACCGTGCCAACAGGGCACCAAAACTCAAGCCATAACAACAGTGGCAACGTGTAGAGTTCAGGTGTGGAGCACAATCGCATTCCACCTGAATGGTTAAACAAAAATTGGAGAGAGCTCATAAAATATTGAGATTCACTCGCTGATACTGGGTATTAAGTAAAGGTCCTCTTTAGAAGGAGAGATAACGACAGTAGAATGTGGGCGCCCTTTATGCCTGCAACAAATGGGTCAAGTGAAGTCATCCTTCCTCATTTTCGCATCTGCGGCAACGTAGGTCTTGTTCGTTCTGGTCCAGCCATCCTGCAGCATCTTGCGCGTTGTCAAAAAAGTGGTTCTGGTCTCCGGCTGTGATTCGCAGCTTGGCTGGGAATAGCATCGCATACTTGAGCTGTAGTCGTTGCAGCCATTTTTTACCATCTGCAAACTTGGATCTTCTGCACTGCACTGCTGCTGAGAAGTCAGGATAAAAGGAAATTTTGGTGCCGTTGTACTGCACAGCCCCCTTCTCTCTGGCAAGTCGCAGCACAACTTCACGGTCCCGGTAGTTAAGGAGCCAGGCCAGCATCGCTCTAGGGGGGTTTCCAGGTGGGAGAGGTACTCGATGCGCCCGCTCCACCGTGTACAGGGGAGAGAAGTTTTCAGGTGGGAGAGGTCTTGGCGGTACTCTATGCGCCCGCTCCACCGCGTACAGGGGAGAGAAGGCCTCTTTGCCGAATATTTCCTGCAACCAGCCTTCAACAAATACCGTAGGGTCCCTGCCCTCCACCTTCTTTGGGAGACCCACTATACGGACGTTGTTGCGTCTCAGGCGGTTCTCGATATCGTCAGTCTTTTCAAAGGCCTGGTGCGCATGTTGTGCGGCCCCCCTTACATCTCTGTTCAAATGGGGCATCTGGTCTTCTATGTCACTTACTCTCCCCTCCACTGCCGTGGTTCTCTCCCTGATTTTTTTAATGTCCTGGCGGAGGAGAGAGACAGTCTCATAGTTTACATAGTTGCATTACATTACATAGTAGGTGAGGTTGAAAAAAGACACAAGTCCATCAAGTCCAACCTATGTGTGTGATTATGTGTCAGTATTACATTATATATCCCTGTATGTTTCGGTCATTCAGGTGCTTATCTAATAGTTTCTTGAAGCTATCAATGCTCCCCGCTGAGACCACCGCCTGTGAAAGGGAATTCCACATCCTTGCCGCTCTTACAGCAAAGAATCCTCTACGCAGTTAAGGTTAAACCTCTTTTCTTCTAATTTTAATGAGTGGCCACGAGTCTTGTTAAACTCTCTTCTGCCAAAAAGTTTTATCCCTATTGTGGGGTCACCAGTACGGTATTTGTATATATTGAAATCATATCCCCTCTAAAGTGTCTCTTCTCCAGAGAGAATAAGTTCAGTGCTCGCAACCTTTCCTCATAACTAAGATCCTCCAGACCCTTTATTAGCTTTGTTGCCCTTCTTTGTACTCGCTCCATTTCCAGTACATCCTTCCTGAGGACTGGTGCCCAGAACTGGACAGCATACTCCAGGTGCGGCCGGACCAGAGTCTTGTAGAGTGGGAGAATTATCGTTTTATCTCTGTAGTTGATCCCCTTTTTAATGCATGCCAATATTTTGTTTGCTTTGTTAGCAGCAGCTTGGCATTGCATGCCATTGCTGAGCCTATCATCTACTAGGACCCCCAGGTCCTTTTCCATCCTAGATTCCCCCAGAGGTTCTCCCCCCAGTGTATAGATTGCATTTATATTTTTGCCACCCAAATGCATTATTTTACATTTTTCCACATTGAACCTCATTTGCCATGTAGTTGCCCACCCCATTAATTTGTTCAGATCTTTTTGCAAGGTTTCCACATCCTGCGTAGAAGTTATTGCCCTGCTTAGCTTAGTATCGTCTGCAAATACAGAGATTGAACTGTTTATCCCATCCTCCAGGTCATTTATGAACAAATTAAATAGGATTGGTCCCAGCACAGAACCCTGGGGAACCCCACTACCCACTCCTGACCAATCTGAGTACTCCCCATTTATTGCCACCCTCTGAACTCGCCCTTGTAGCCAGTTTTCAATCCATGTACTCACTCTATGGTCCATGCCAACGGACCTTATTTTGTACAGTAAACGTTTATGGGGAACTGTGTCAAATGCTTTTGCAAAATCCAGATACACCACGTCTACGGGCCTTCCTTTATCTAGATGGCAACTCACCTCCTCATAGAAGGTTAATAGATTGGTTTGGCAAGAACGTTCTTCATGAATCCATGCTGATTACTGCTAATGATACCGTTCTTATTACTAAAATCTTGTATATAGTTCCTTATCATCCCCTCCAAGAGTTTACATACTATTGATGTTAGGCTAACTGGTCCGTAATTCCCAGGGATGTATTTTGGGCCCTTTTTAAATATTGGTGCTACATTGGCTTTTCTCCAATCAGCTGGTACCATTCCAGTCAGTAGACTATCTGTAAAAATTAGGAACAATGGTCTGGCAATCACTTGACTGAGTTCCCTAAGTACCCCCTGATGCAAGCCATCTGGTCCCGGTGATTTATTAATGTTAAGTTTCTCAAGTCTAATTTTAATTCTGTCCTGTGTTAACCATTGAGGTGCTTCCTGTGTTGAGTCATGAGGATAAACACTGCAGTTTTGATTACTGAAGCCCCCCGATTCACTCGTGAAGACTGAGGAGAAGAATAAATTCAATACCTTCGCCATCTCCCCATCCTTTGTAACCAGCTGTGCTAACTCATTCTTTATGGGGCCAATATGGTATGTCCTCCCTTTTTTACTGTTTACATACTTAAAGAATTTCTTGGGATTTTCTTTTGCTCTCCTCCGCTATGTGTCTTTCATGTTCTATCTTAGCTGTCCTAATTGCACCCTTACATTTCTTGTTGCATTCTTTATAAAGTCTGAATGCTGAGGATGAGCCCTCAACCTTGTATTTTTTGAAGGCCTTCTCCTTTGCTTTTATATGCATTTTTACATTGGAGTTAAACCATCCAGGACTTTTGTTCGCTCTTTTAAATTTATTACCCAATACATTGGCCAATGCCCTTATTTAATATGCTCTTAAAGCAAACCCATCTCTCCTCCATATTCTTTGTTCCTAATATTTTATCCCAAGTTATGCCTTTTAGCAAGGTTTGTAGTTTAGGGAAGTTGGCTCTTTTGAAAATCAGTGTCTTTGTATTTCCTTTATGTTTCCTATTTGTGTAATTTATACTGAAACTAATTGACCTGTCTCCTTGAGCCCCCCAAATTTTTCCTAGAGGTCATCCACCGAGGCAGTACATCTGTGGACTGCATGTAGTATTTCACTGAGCGTAGGTTGGGGGCTATCCTCCGCCTGCGAATCAAACAGGCCTGGCATGGGGTCAGGGACAGATTCCATAATGTCAGTGTCTTCCAGCCTGTCTGTGTCACCCCTGATTGCCTGCTCTATGGACACTGCAGGGAGCTGTGTACTGATCTGTGTGGAATCAGCAGAGCCTGCCAGCTTCTGTACGTAGTATAGCATATCCCTGGGTTGGTCTTTAGTCTTAGGGGGTTTCTGTGACTTACCCCCTTGCTCTGTCTTCTTGTTCTGGCCTTGTGGCGTTCTCTGAGGCTGAGATGTCCAGGCGCCATCTTGGAAGTCTGGAGCGGCTGAGGCCGCGGAATCTCAGCAATTCCCTTGGGTCATCATGCCCGAAATTGCTGTTGCTGCTGGGTCCTGGGGTGACAGGGAAGCTGTGGGCACCAGTCTCTGCGGTTTTGGGTGCCGGGAGAAGTGGGGTTAGGATCAAACTGAGGATCGACAGCGGGAGCTCCGGTGAACAGGTCTGTTCACATGCTGCGCTAGGCCACGCCCCACTCTGCATGAATTTAAGGCCTAAAATAACATTTGTACACATTTTCGGGGGTATTTAGGGTAAGCACTACAATGGAGCAGACAAAATACATTGTTAAGTGACTAGGCTAGGTGTGTATGGGCCCAGGATAACATGCTGGGGAGGTAAGTGAAGGCAAATATGCATGAAGGACAAAAAAGGAACTTTAAAAGCTTCCAGCATGCATGAGGATAAAGAGGACATTTACAGCATATTACAATTATGGTAATTAGGGAATGATGAAATTAATACAAAACATTAGCATACATTAAATACATAGAATGTGATGCTAAAGGATAAAACTTACCTTAATATAGTAGCAGGACCTGAATGATGGCAGAACAGGTCTCTGCAATAATGATCCCCAGAGCCTGGGGGGAGATGCCTGTTGAGAACTTGATGTCCTGCAGACTTCTCCCCGTCACCAAGTACCGCAAGGTAGGGACTAGCCTCTGCTCGGGAGTGATGGCTTGCTGCATGCAGGTGTCTTGCTTCATAATATAAGGGGACAGCAAAGCCAACAAACGGTAAAAAATGGGGTCCGTCATCCAGGGATAATTCCTGAAATCGTCAGGATTATTCTCACGGATCTCCCACAACAAAGGCATGTGAGAGAATTGGTCGTGCTGGAGCAACCAATTCTTCGTCCAACTTCTCGCCCTGTTCATGGGCTGCACTTGAGTCAAAGTAAGAACTCCAAAACCAAGCCCCTGCACAGCACGAACTCTACGATGAGTACATACCTGCAACATGGCTAGAAAACGGTTGGCTGGTCAGAACGAACTAACAGAACGCACTGAAAATCAGAAAGAACCTGAGAAGAACAATCTGAAAATCAGAAATGAGCAGACAAGAACACACTGAAAAACAGATACGAACTGACAACATGCACTGAAGAACAGATACGAACCCACAAGCACACAATGAAGAGCAGTAACGATCTGAAAAGCACGAGGCTGAAAAGCACGAATTGTCTCTCACCAAACTTCCACTAACACGAGATAAACATGAGATTAGCAGAAGGAGCCCAAAGGGTGGCGCACTGGCTATTGAACTTCCTTTTTATAGTCCTGTCGTACGTGTTGTACGTCGGCGCATTGTTGGCGATCGGAATTTCCGACAACATTTGTGCGACCGTGTGTATGCAAGACAAGGTTGAGCCAACATCCGCCGGAAAAAAATCCCCGGTTTTGTTGTCAGAATGTCCGATCATCTGTACGTGGCATTTCACTTTGAAATAAAGTGGAATACACATACTGTACACATTTGATTCCCACAAAGAAGATTTGCATTATGCCACTGCACACTAGCTTTATTTGCATTGACACTGATTGGAGTTTTCCCTGCAGATTTACAATACCTTATAGGCAATGATGCATCACAGTTGTGGTGGAGACTCACTTGTCGGATTATTGGAGTAGTTAGCTTCCCATTAGAAATCAAATATGTGTGGTAATTTATGTGTTTTCAAAAATACAGATTGATTACTATGTGATGATTGTTCTGTACTTGGACTAGTCTGTTATTATGTGTGATGGACTATCTCGGTACTAACAAACATAAGAATAAAATAAAAATTTTTTATTACATATAAAAGGAGAAAACATACATAATACATAAAAAATGTATTATGTATGTTTTCACTTTTTATATGTAATAAATAATTTTTATATTATTCTTATTGTTTGTTATTAGTACCGAGATAGTCCATCACACATTCTTTGAGCCTGGGAACAAACATATGGTCAGCTTCAGCAACTGCCCTAATTTTTCCATCCTCATCCCCCATTTCTATATATTAATCTGGATGATGGTACTTTGTTATTATTTTTGAATCATAATTCTTTTATGAGGCTTTACTCTTTATTCAATACATAGTCTGTTATTATGGAAAAGTTTGTTTTCTCCTTCTATACAGAGGAGAACTGGTGACAACAGGCTACTGAGACTACAAGTTCTTTGTCCAGTAGGAGGCATTGGACATTATGCAGGATTAAATACTGCTCTCATGAGAAATATTTCTTTTTTTTAACAATTAAGTTTATTTATCTTGAGTAAAAAACAAGCAAAACAACGAATACAGTGGTATATTTTCTGTGGTTTACATATACAGTACGGATAGTATTACAAACAACCTGATAACATGTTCTAGAGTAGGGTTACCTTGCCCAGGGGGCCTGTCAGTTCAAAAATCTAGATCAATAAAATTGAAAATAGAGTTTCCACTAGTTGATCATAGATCTGGTTCAACATACATATATTTTATTAACGGAGATTGAAAGTGAAAGCGGAGGGGGGGGGGACACCTTTCTCCTGGTTCAATCTCTCAGCGGATTCTGGTCGCTCATTAACTGACTCTGCTTCTATCTTTAACCCACGCTACCCATATTTTTTCAAATTTTTGGGGGCAATTGCGTCCTGTATAGATTAATTCATATAGAGGTAAAGCTGCATCTATCAGGGATCGCCATTGTTGCACTGATGGAGGAGCGGGATCTTTCCATTTCAGGAGTATCGCTTTCCTGGCGTAAAAGGCTGCGTAGAACACAAATAATTTTTTAGATTGGGTGGTCTCAAGTGTATCTATAATACCTAAAAGTAGAAGTATTGGGTCACGTGGGACATGCAGCTTACTAATTGTGTTAATGTCCTGAAGCACTCCATCCCAGAAGAACTGAATACGCTGACAGGACCAAGTCACATGAATAAATGAGCCTACCTCTGTGCTACACTTAGGGCAGAGTGGGCTGTGAGCAGGATAGATCTTAGCTAGGCGTTCTGGGGTGTAATATGCTCGGTGCAAAAACTTGAGTTGGGTAAACCTATCCCTCGCTGAGATCATGAGGGGGAGGTATTGCTGAATCTCCTCCTCCCAGTCATCACCGGCAAGGGACGGTACATCTGTCTGCCACCTGGAGGACAATTGTGTCACCTTAGAAGTGTCCAGCCCAGCCAAGTCAGAATAGAGAACCGACAATGGTTTAAGGTCCTCCTCCAGACTCAACACATGTTCAATCCTATTAGTTTCCAGGGTGATGGGGAGGGGGAACTGGGCTCTGTATGCATGGCGGAGCTGTAAGTAATGAAATGCATGGATCCATTGTGGTCCTTGGTCTGTGAGGATGGCAGTTCGGGTTGCTTTGAGTACTTCAAATGGTCCTTGGTAGATGGGCCCTGGTACCTTCCTTGCTGCAAGCTGCTTTATCAAGACTTTGTCACCAGGTATGAAGGGGTGTGTAGGTTCTGTGTAAAGAGGAGGAAAAGTGACAGCTACCTTGTCGTAGTTTTCAGTAAGGCTACTTACCAGATGTTTCACGTGCTCTTCCTGTGAGGAATAAAGATTAACCTCCTCTCCCTCAATTGCTTTCTTCTGGGTCGATCTTCCCATTAGTATTTCATATGGGGATAAGCCTGTCCTGCTGTGGGGGGTGGTTCTTATCTGGAAGAGGACCCCTGGCACTTTGCAACAGATTGCTGTACACATTGCCCTTATACAATCTAAAGCCAAACACAGCCAAGCAACTAGCATTTTAAAGAGGTTTAGCAATGGCAGCTCCCATGTTTTTCTTATGACAGAGTCCGTTTAAGTTTGGGAATCACTGCACATCAAATAAGTCCTTTTACTAGAATGCTAGGTAAGAGGGAAAGACAATGCAGGTTTATTCAAGAAATAAAAATGACAGTGTATTATACTGGGGACAAGAGCCAGAAAAATTTACGTCATGTAATCATACCTCATGTAAGCCTTTTTGACTAGGCTTCATTTCAAGAGAGTGAGACAAGGCTGGTTTTGAAATGATATGAAGATTACAGTGGATTTTGGCCAGACAATAGCCAGAAACTACCACAGACTACTGTACATTATATAAGCCTTTTTTTGTGGGAGAAGTAGGAAAGGTGAGGCACTTTTTATAAAAAAATAAGATTTAGGGGCACATGCGCGCAAGCACGGTGGATGGCTGCCGGATCTACTAGCTCCATGCCATCGGAACTTACTCGCTCACACAGCAAAGCACAGCCTACATCCCAGCACTTCTCTCCTACCTCCTGCGGCTGCGGAACACGCTGGGCACCCGGCGGTTATGTACCGCTCATTCGAGCAGCAACAGAAGGACCACAAAATCTCCAAGGCCTCCCCAGCAGCACACAAGGGCAAAGGCAAGATGGCACCCAAACCTCCAGAGCCTGACGACTCCACACAGCTCTCTTCAGCAGCTCCAGCTTCGCCCACTGACAGCCTCCATCAGTTCTCTACGGACTTGGTAAGCCCAATACAAACTGACTCTGACTCTATGCTGGCCAAGTTCCGTTCTATTGTGCGGGATGAAATTACCACTGCCTCCCACAAGCTCTCCTCTGATTTAGTGAAGGGCCTTAAAAAGATAGGCCACCGCACAAATCAGTTGGAACACCGCATGGATCTGGCTACTACTGTGATAGAGGGCCATGAGGAGGAAGTAGATAAATTGTCTGCAGAACTGGAAGTCATGCGAGATAAACTGGAAGATGCAGAGAATAGGGCCCGCAGGGATAACCTTCACATCCGGGGTATCCCTGAAGCTGTCACTGGCCTACAGGGCACAGCAACTGCTTTCTGTCAGGAACTGGTGCCCGAGATTCCTCTAGAAAAGTTGGAATTTGACCGTATTGACCGATCCCTCGCCCCCCAAACCATCAGAGGGCCCGCCTCGGAACATGATTATCAAATTTCACTACTACCGTACTAAGGGGAGACTCTTGCAGACTCCTAGTGAACAATAAGACCTCTCCTTCCAACCTCTCCAGCTGCTTGCGGACCTCTCACCAGTCACCATCGCAAGGCGCAGGAGCCTGAAACCCTATCTACGAGTCCTGCAGACACAAGGGATCAAATGAAGATGGGGATTCCCCTTCAAACTCTCGTTCTCCCATCAGGGCCGACAGTCCTACGCCTCCTCTTCATCTGATCTGAGATGTCATTTTCAGGAGCTACAGTTCAACCTGCCTACATCACAAGAGGACACAGCATCTACATCCTCCCAGACAAGATCTTCTCAGCCTTCTCGCCCACTCTTCACAAAGGTCTCAACTCAACTCTCAGGCCATGCGAGATCTCCAGGCCCAGAATTTTACAAAGGTCCCTGTGGGCTGACGGTGGTCATCTTTCTGACTTCCATACATTACTACTATCCTGGTGATCTCCTTGGGCTGGATAGGTGCATTTGACACCATCCTTTGCTGCGTTCATATGTGTGGTGCCTGACGCCATCCACTCCACTATTCCTGTGCTCTTGTGGAACTGAACTGAACTCTTGGGTGTTTGTCCCCTACCCATATGACCCCTTACTCCGAACCCAGATTTGGGACTGTGGATTGCTGCCCAATTAAGGACCGCTCCACCTGTGAGATGGTGGCCTTGGGAATGGTAACCTATGATACTCAATACCCTGAGGTTCCTAGTTTTGGGTGTTATTGTTGTCTTTTTATATCACTTAGTCACCTGTTGCCCTAACCACTTCAGAAGTTTCTTGACTACTGTGTGGTGGGTGGGGGTAGGGTGTATTATTGGATGAGACTGTTCACTTAATATAGGTTGGCTGCCCCTTATGGGCTGCCCACAATTGTTTTTTCTTTTCCTTTTTATATAAGAGCTGGATGTCAGTGACCCCAAGTCTTCAACCGGTGGTGTATGTGATCAAATAGAAGTCTTCCATCCCAGTTTAATCTGTTATAGAGCCTTTTTGCTCATGTTTGTTTTACAATATGCAATTATTGATTTAACGGCCTGCATTTGTTGTGCTGGTTTCTTGGGTCGCTTGCACTCCCTGTGAGGCACCGTTTAGCGATGGCAGCCCCGGGAGAGGGAGGGACCTCCTTTCACCCCTATGTATAGGTCTTATTTTACTTGAATACCCTTAGTGCCTTATATAGTACGTTAGATATTGTGCTTATTTTATTTGTGATAATCTCTCAATAAACTCACTGGTGGACGTCTGGAGAGAGCTCCATCCCCTGGGCAGGGCCTACACTCATTACTCTCATCCCCATCATTCCCACTCCTGAAATGATCATATGTTTGTGTCCAGGAAACACTTTCCCGTAATTGTATCCGCCTCTATATTAGCGGCTCCATGGTCGGACCACAACTCTGTTCTGGTTGTTTGCCACTCTTTGCTCTGCAAACCTCAACATTTCCCCTGGGTCATGAATGACTCCCCTCTGTCTTTCAAGGAGATACTAGCAGACATTCATCAATCTTCTGTTGACTACTTTTGTCTTAATGTCTGTTCCGTTTCTTCCCCTGTGACCCTATGGGAGGCATACAAAGCGGTCCTTAGGGGATAGGGGACATGTTATTCAGCTGGCATCAAAGCGCAAGAGGGAATGCTTATTGTCTCAACGAACCCTTGACACACGCTTGGAATCATTATCAACGACTTTTAAGCAATACCCTACTCCTGCTAATTGCAAACTACTACACCAAGCCCGTATGGAATTGGACTTCTGTTTGACGGATGAGGCGGAGCGCACACTTCGCTGGGCTCGTCAGAAGTGGCCGCTAATGGACAGAGACATAGGTGTGTTAAAGAAATGAAAGTGGGCAAGAGACCGGCCCGGATGGCTTCATGGCTCTTTTCTATAGGAAAGCCCCCCACTTAAAGACCATGTTTAATTCTGTTAAAGATGGTCAAACCTATACTTCTACCCTCCTCACCCCCAATATAGTGATGATTCCTAAACCTGACCGGGACCATTCCTCTTGGGCCAATTTTAGGCCGATCTCCCTTTATAAATATAGACATGAAAATTTTAACAAAAATTCTGGCCAACCGCTTGAACTCCTTTTTACCACATCTGATTAAAAAGGATCAAGTGGGCTTTGTCCAGAGAAGACAGGCAGGAGACACCATTAGACGGCTGCTTCAAATCCAACATATAGTACATAGCAGATCCTTGGCGACGATGTTCTTATCCCTCGACGTGACTAAAGCCTTTGATACCCTGGCCTTACTTGATGACGGTACTTCGCCACTACGGCTTTGGCACCTCATTCTTGAGCTAGATCTCGACATTATATGACTCTCCCCAGGCCAAAGTCAAGTACTACGGTTTTGAATCGCCTCTTTTTCCCATCACGAGGGGGACCAGGCAAGGCTGCCAACTCTCACCACATCTATTTATTCTAGCATTAAAACCCTTAGTGGAGGCGATACGCTCTCACCCAGACATAACAGAAGTAGACGTAGCGGGTACTTCTCATAAGATATCATTATTTGTGGATGATATCCTGATGTCCCTAACTAACCCCTGCATTGTCCTGCCTAGTCTGTTCTCCCTCCTGGATACCGTTGCGTTATTTTCTGGATTATCTGTTAACCCTACCAAATCGAAAGCTATGTCTCTTAATCTTTCGCCCTTCTCTGCCTTACCTGGAGATTAGGCTTACTCCAACATACGAAGGACTCTACCAGGCCAATTTCCCCCCTCTGTTTAGGAAGCTATCAGATTTCCTGTCCTCCTGGTCCCATTTCCCGTTACCCTGGTTCGGCAGGATTGTGGCGGTCCGTATGACTTATATCCCAAAACTGCTATACCTTTTTTGCTTCTTGCCGGTCCCGATTCCTACACACATTCTGCGCATTCATCAACGTAAAATCCTGAAATTTGTCTGGGGTTCCAGACCCATAGTCATCAAAGAGGTTCTATACGCCCATAAGAGCAATGGTGGCCTCTCGGTTCCCAACCTCCAAGCCTACTATACAGCAGCAAACTTAGCCCCACTGTCTCACCTCCATTAGCAACATCAAATGCCGTTATGGGCCACAATGGATTTAGTTGACTCTTATCCGATTCCGGTTGCCTTCCTGCCCTGGCTCCCTCACAAACACCATCCTGACACGCTTGGGTCTTGCCTGGCACATTCCCTCCTCTTGTGGGACTTGATTAAGTACACAGCAAGTCTGATTTCTCCTCATCTTCCCTTACTTTGGCTCCACTATTGCCCTCTGTTTCCACCAGGCTGTGATAACCCACAACAGTTCTCTTGGTGGACTTATAACAGTTTTGTTGATATCCATTCTTTACTCACCCCCACTAGGATAATTTGATGCGCTGCGTTCCTCACACGATATTCCATGCCGTGAACATTATAGCTACCTACAGCTTCGCCACTTTCTACAACAGCTCCATACATCTTGACCCCTTTCAAAAGCCTTTGTAGATCCCGGCCTCAGTCTTCAGGCTTAATTTCTTTAGTCTACGCAGCAATCATCTCCTCTAAAAAAACACAGATCAAACCTTACCACCTCCAGTGGGAGGCCGAACTGGGGAGGCAGCTGGATCCGGAGGACTGGCAGGTCATGACTATCGCTCTGTCCAAATGCTCTAAAAATGTTCTAATTTTGGAGAATGCATATAAAATACTATACAGATGGTATTACACCCCGGCTAGAGTGGCTCATTTCATTCCTACTTGTTCTCATTTTGGAGAATGCATATAAAATACTATACAGATGGTATTACACCCCGGCTAGAGTGGCTCATTTCATTCCGACTTATTCTCCTCTTTGCTTCCGAGGATGCTATCAAGAAGGTATCATGTCACACATCTGGTGGTCATGTCCAAGAGCATGCAGATTATGGGTCAGAGTTTATGCCCTTCTCCGTACCTTATTTTATACCAATCTGAAGAGGGACACCCTTATGAGGCTCTCCCATGTAAACCAATTATAGGACTACTTTGTCTGGAACACCAGCTGGTGCTGCATCTATTTACTGCAACTAAACTGACTATAGCAAGAGCCTGGAAGACACCCATACTTAGCTTTGAGGCTGTTAAACATCGTATGAACGACATTATGGTACATGAAAAGCTGACGGCCATACTTTCAGACACTCATGATAAATTCCTTAGGATCTGGCAGCCTTGGGTCACCTACATACGACCTACCAGATTTGATTCTACACGCCTATCTATCTAATATCTTCTTGCCCCCCACCCGTACGTCCATCTTTCCATCCCAGGCAGGCTGGGAAGCCCCAGTTATGTTGTATCTCATGATTTTGCATCGATTCCAGTAAAGGGTTTAATGTCCCCTTTCCTAATATAGATACAGCAGCTTTTTCAGTAAATTTTTTCAATTTCTTCATTTTTGTTCAGTTATTTAGAGCACAAAATACACTTTTAATTAATCTAGATTATATGCCAAATTGTACAACTCAGAAAGGCAATTGATAGCCCTAAATATTGTTGAAAGCGTATCTTCGCGTCTCTTGTGACAAATCCGAAGATACACTTTCAACAATATTTGGGGCTATAAATTGCCTTTCTGAGTTGTACAATTTGGCATAAAGTATAGATTGATTAAAAAGTGTATTGTGTGCTCTAAAAAACTGAACAAAAATGGAGGAATTGAAAAAAATGTATTGAAAAAGCTGCTGTATCTATATTAGGAAGGGGGACATTGAATCGATGCAAAATCATGAGATACATTATAATTGGGCCTTCCCAGCCTGCCTGGGATGGAAAGATGGACGTACAGCAAAGCTTAAGTTCCTGAAAGACACACAAGACTTCGGTAACAGACTGGACATTCCTATCCCAAAAATCCCTGGATGTATAGTTGGGAGGAAAGAAATAACAATACAAGACGAAGATCAATGACAACTAATCCCTAGGAAAAATAATACAAATAGAACATAGAATAAAATAAGTAGAGCAGATAGATTAGAATGAATCAGGGTGAGGGGAGAGGGGGAGATGGGGATGGGGAACCTGGATATCCAGCAGGCTCAAGATCTGCACCCCTAAAGTTATTAAAGGGGAGTGGGACTGGCGAAACCGTCTGACCGAGCACCACCTCAGAAGCAAGTGTAGAAGGGCACAAGAGTAGGAGGGACCCAAATAAAAAGAAAATACATGGATCTGCTCTATGACCAGAAGAAGGTCAAAATACCATCTATTAGTAATCAGGGGAGAGGGGGGAGGGGGAGGGGATATGTGAGTATGGAAGTGGGGGGGGGGATATGTCGGAGAATTCCTGCTTGGTTTGTTTCCCCTGATCTCCTAGGTATTTGGCCCCTAACTCTCCTCCCATCTCCATACTCCATAGAAATACTCCAGAAAAGAGGCACAAGGTGCTAAATTAAATCAGAAGATACTCAGCAAATATTATCTTTTCACAAGAGACACATATAGCACAAAATGCAAATTTAAAACTATATTCATAAATCTAAAATGGTACTATGGAGCCTCTGCTACAAGAAGAGTGAAAGGAGTAGCAATAGACATGGCAAAAGATGCAAGATTTATATTGGAAGATAGAAAAGTAGACCCAGAAGGGCGGTACTTATTTTTGAAAGGAAAATTACAGGGGAAGGAGTGTCCACTGGCTAATTTCTACTGCCCTAACAAAAGTCCAGGGGTCTATTTGAAAGAGATCTTGAATAAATTAATGGAATTCAAAAAAGGTACTTTAGTTTTGACAGGAGACTTTAATTTTTGTTTGGATCCTCGAATATACAGTATGTCGAACGCATGAGGGACTGGAAATCACCAACTAAGAATGATAAAGAAAAAATTACATCAATGCCAGTTGGTGGATGTATGGAGGGCCCAACACCCAAGGGCAAGAGACTATTCATTACATTCCTCAGTGCATAATACGTACTCAAGGTTGGATTATATTTTGGTGGAGCATAGAATTTTAGCAGCTGTAGTTAACTCATCTGTTGAAATAACAACAGTATCTGATCATGCCCAGGTAGTTGTGGAGTTAGGATCCACGGGAACCCAGAATAGGATAAATAAATGAAGAATGAATGAAGATTTGATACAAGACCTAGAAGTGGAAATAAAACAAAAAAAATAAATAAATAGAACAATAATTTATGTTAAATGGGTCTCCAGGGGTCTCAAAGGCTACAATTTGGGAAGCACATAAGGCATATATTAGGGATATACTGATTTCTACAGAAGCCAGGAAAAAGAAAGAAAGATCATAAGATATGGAAAGGACAATAAAAGAAATACATGAATTGGAACAGATGCATAAAAAGAGTCTAGATGCTGAAATGCATCACAAATTAAAAATAAAAAGAGACTATTTAAAAGACTTGTTGGAACAGGAAACAAGAAAAGTTTTCAATAAAGTGGCGAAAGACCAATATAAATAGGGGGAAATAAACCTGCAAAATATCTTGCAAAAACTATAAAATATAAAAAATCTTTAAACTGTATATAGAAAAGATGAAAAATAGTAAAGGAGAAATGGAATATGAAACATCAGAAATTGCAAAAGTTTTTCAAAGGTATTACAGCGCCCTCTATTCTGTAAGTGAGAAGGAGATGCAAGAAACAGAAATAAAAAGGAGACAAAAAATACAGGAATACTTTAAAGGAAGTAAAACTACCAAAAGTCTCAATGGAAAAACTCCAGGCTTTGGAAGATCCAATAACAGAGGAGGAGATCAGAATAGCAATAAATAGTACAGCAGAAGGGAAGAGCCTGGGACCTGACGGATTTACAATAAGATATTATAAAAAAAATTTAGGGAACAACTAATTCCAAAATTATGCAAATATCTAAATGGCCAGGCTGAGGGGGATGCAATGAGGAAAGAGTCACTTTGGGCATATAGTACATAGTTACATAGTAGGTGAGGTTGAAAAAAGACACAAGTCTAACCTATGTGTGTGATTATATGTCAGTATTACATTGTATATCCCCGTATGTTGTGGTCATTCAGGAGCTTATCTAATAGGTTCTTGAAACTATCAATGCCCCCCCTGAGACCACAGCCTGTGGAAGGGAATTCCACATCCTTGCCGCTCTTACAGTAAAGAACCCTTTACGTGGTTTAAGGTTAAACCTCTTTTCTTCTAATTTTAATGAGTGGCCACGAGACTTGTTAAACTCTCTTCTGCAAAAAAGTTTTATTCCTATTGTGGGGTCACCAGTACGGTATTTGTATATTGAAATCATATCCCCCTCTCAAGCGTCTCTTCTCCAGAGAGAATATGTTCAGTGCTCGCAACCTTTCCTCATAACTAATATCCTCCAGACTCTTTATTAGCTTTGTTGCCCTTCTTTGTACTCACTCCTTCCTGAGTACTGGTGCCCAGAACTGGACAGCATACTCTAGGTGCGGCCGGACCAGAGTCTTGTGGAGCGGGAGAATTATCGTTTTATCTCTTGAGTTGATTCCCTTTTTAATGCATGCCAATATTCTGTTTGCTTTGTTAGCAGCAGCTTGGGGTTCTCCCCCCAGTGTATAGATTGCATTCATATTTTGCCATCCAAATTATTTAACATTTTTCTACATTGAACCTCATTTGCCATGTAGTTGCCCACCCCATTAATTTGTTCAGATCTTTCTGCAAGGTTTCCACATCCTGCTGAGAAGTTATTGCCCTGCTTAGCTTAGTATTGTCTGCAAATACAGAGATTGAACTGTTTACCCCATCCCCCAGGTCGTTTATGAACAAATTAAACAGGATTGGTCCCAGCACAGAACCCTGGGGGACCCCACTACCCACCCCTGACCATTCCGAGTACTCCCCATTTATCACCACCCTCTGAACTCGCCCTTGTAGCCAGTTTTCAATCCACGTACTCACCCTATGGTCCATGCCAACGGACCTGATTTTGTACAGTAAACATTTACGGGCCTTCGTTTACCTAGCTGGCAACTCACCTCCTCATAGAAGGTAAGTAGATTGGTTTGGCAAGAACGATTCTTCATGAATCCATGCTGATTACTGCTAATGATACCGTTCTCATTACTAAAATCTTGTATATAGTCCCTTATCATCCCCTCCAAGAGTTTACATACTATTGATGTTAGGCTAACTGGTCTGTAATTCCCAGGAATGTATTTTGGGCCCTTTTTAAATGTTAGTGCTACATTAGCTTTTCTCCAATCAGCTGGTACCATTCCAGTCAGTAGACTGTCTGTAAAAATTAGGAACAACGGTCCGGCAATCACTTGACTGAGTTCCCTAAGTACCCTCGGGTGCAAGCCATCTGATCCCGGTGATTTATTAATGTTAAGTTTCTCAAGTCTAATTTTAATTCTGTCCTCTGTTAACCATGGAGGTGCTTCCTGTGATGTGTCATGAGGATAAACACTGCAGTTTTGGTTACTGAAGTCCCCCGATTAACTTGTGAAGACTGAGGAGAAGAATAAATTCAATACCTTCGCCATCTCCCCATCCTTTGTAACCAGATGTCCTTCCTCATTCTTTAAGGGGCCAATATGGTCTGTCCTACCTTTTTTACTGTTTACATACTTAAAGAATTTCTTGGGATTTTTTTTTTGCTCTCCTCCGCTATGTGTCTTTCATGTTCTATCTTAGTCATCCTTATTGCACCCTTACATTTCTTGTTGCATTCTTTGTCTGAATGCTGATGATGATCCCTCAACCTTGTATTTTTTGAAGGCCTTCTCCTTTGCTTTTTGTATGCATTTTTACATTGGAGTTAAACCATCCAGGACTTTTGTTTGCTCTTTTAAATTTATTACCCAATGGGATGCATTGGCTAATGCCCTTATTTTATATGCTCTTAAAGCAAACCCATCTCTCCTCCGTGTTCTTTGTTCCTAAGATTTTATCCCAATTTATGCCTTCTAGCAAGGTTCGTAGTTTAGGGAAGTTGGCTCTTTTGAAATTCAGTGTCTTTGTATTCCCTTTATGTTTCCTATATGTGTGATTTATACTGAAACTAATTGACCTGTGATCGCTGTTACCTAAATTGCCCCGTAATTCCACATCCGTGATCAGGTCTGTATTGTTGGTAATCAATATATCCAGTAATGCTTTATTTCTAGTTGGTGCGTCTACCATCTGACCCATAAATTTGTCCTGCAAGACATTAAGGAACTGGCAAGCCTTAGATGAATACGCGGTTCCCTCAGTCTATGTCTGGATAATTAAAATCCCCCTTTATGATAACACTTCCCATCCTTGCTGCTAATCCAAATTGTGATAGGAGATCTGTCTCCACTTCCTCCCTCAGGTTAGGGGGCCTACAGCATACTCCCAGTATTATTTTCCCCTTTGCTTCATCCCTTTGGAACTCTACCCAAAGGGATTCCACCTCCTCCCTAGTTCCCTTAGTGATGTCATCTCTCACATTCACTTGTACATTATTCTTGATATATAGGCATACCCCTCCCCCTTTTTTACCCTCTCTGTCCTTGCGATAAAGGGTATACCCTTGAATGTTTGCCAGCCAATCATGAGTGCTGTTGAACCATGTCTCTGAAATTCCCACAAAATCCAAATCCTCCTCGTACAACAGTATCTCAAGTTCACCCATCTTGTCTGCCAGGCTCCTGGCATTGGTGAACATGCCACGTAGTTTAGACCAGTCGCATATTATCTAAAAAAGAAAAAATCTGCGCTAGGTGTGCCAAAAAAAATGTGGCCAAAAACTGTGAATGAAGATTAAATTTTAAATTAAATTAAATTGAATATCCTGCAGCTAAACACTATAACCCTGATAGGGGGCACAAAACAAAATACATATACAAACAGTGCAGCGCTGGAAGACTACCACAACAGTAGACAAATAAAGTTTGTAATCACAAAAACATTAGTGCTATTAACCGTGCTCATAAATATTCCACTAATTATCAAATAAGGATCAGTGGGTATTAAATGCAAATTCCAATGTCTTAAAGACGTGCTTAATTATAATATAGTGTCCATGAAAAACATATGTGATTAATCCGCTGGGTAAATCCGTGACATCCACCATTGACAGAAACCGTCACCACAGAGAAAGATGGAGGCTTACCAGACAGCCCTTGTAAGACAGCATATGATATCCTCCCCTTATGGCTGTTGTCCTCCCTGTAGATGGTTCCTGTTTGTGAGCGCTGTGTTGGTGGTTTCCAAATCGAGCCTCAGCAAAGCGAGGAGGGGAGAGGGGAAATCCCCTCTCAGCGATGTTTAAAATCCAAAAAAGAAGGGGAAGAAGAAACTCCAATAGTGTAAAAAGTTTAACTTCTTTTTATTAGTTAAATCGCCAACAAGCATCCATATGTAAAAGTTCCTTGCAAGGAGTTTAAAAACAGCTCCAATGAATCAGAAAGTCCGCGCATGCGCAGTCCGTGCATGCGTGTCTACCCTACGGCCGTTTCGTCAGAAATGACATCATCAGGGGCACCCTGATATTGGGTGTTGGGTGTATTGGGTGTTCCGAGATTGCAACTAGGACTTGCTACTATACTTACCTTGGGTTTTTGTGCTTTGGTCAACCTACCACTAATGCCCCCAATACTGCCCTCTGGAATATTTTCCGCGTTGACTATCTCTACCTCTGGACCCTCCCCCTCATCACCTAGTTTAGAAACCCCTCTAACTTTTTGGCCATCTTCATTCCCAGCTGATTTGCACCCTCCTCATTTAGGTGCAGTCCGTCCCTTCTATAGTACCAGTTATCGACTGAGAAGTCGGCCCAGTCCTCCAGGATCCCAAACCCCTCCTTACTACACCAGCTCTTCAGCCACTAGTTTACTTCCCCAATCTCCCTCTGCCTTTCTGGTGTGGTTCGATGTACTGGTAGCATTCCTGAGAATATTACCTTGGAGGTCCTTTTCCTCAATTTAGCTCCTAAGTCCCTAAAATTGTTTTTTAGGACACTCCATCTGCCTCTGACTTTGTCATTGGTGCCAATGTGCACCATGACAGCTGGGTCTTCCCCAGCCCCTCCCAGTAATCTGTGCACCAGATCCGTGATGTGCTGAACCCGAACACCCGGTAGACAACATACTGTTCGGCGCTTCAGGTCTTTGTTACAGATTGCCCTCTCTGTCCTTCTAAGAATTGAGTCCCCTACCACCAGAATCTGTCTTTCCTTTCTCTTTGCTTCCCCCCCACTCTCACTGGAGGAGTTCTTCCCCTGGCAGATAGGAGAGTCCCTCAGCTCCTGCAGTGCTGGTCCCTGACTGGTTTCACCAATGTCACTCAATGGAGCGTACTTATTGGGATGCTCCAGCCCTGGATCGGCCTCCCTGGCACTTCCCCCTCTACCCTTCCTGACTGTCACCCATCTACTCTTTGCTAGTGCCTGCACCTCTTTGTCTCCACCTACCTCTGTGCTGGCCCCTGCCGGCACCTGCCGTGTTCGTTCCTGGCTCTCCTTTAGTATGGAGGGACTTCTCAGTGCTGAAAGTTGCTTCCCCAGATTCAGAACCTGGGCTTCCAGGGAAACAATGCGCTTACATTTTGCACAGCAGTATTCACCCTCGATCGGATGATCAAGGAACGCATATATGCCACAAGATGTACAAAGTGTCACCTCTCTTCACCCACCGGGCATTGTACCTATTAAATTTAATGAGGATTAGGGATTATATCTTGTCCAAATTACCTAACAACTAGCTTCCTGACACTAATACTCAAGACAATACACAGGTACTCGCAGACCTACGCGCACTCGCAGACCTACACGCACTCGCAGACCACTCGCAGACCTACGCATAGGTGACGGTTATACCCAAAGAGGGACAAGTTGCTACACTGTGGGGTTGTAGTGGAGTGTAGTGGAGTGGAAGGCAAATCCACTCTGCACTACAAGTGCACTGCAAGTGCACTTGGAAGTGGAATCGCTTTAGATCTGAGGGGAAGATCTGAAATGAAAGGAAGCTCCAATCATGTACAAGCAAAAAATGCTGTTTTTTATTTTCCTTGCATGTCCCCCTCAGATCTACAGCGACTGCACTTCCAAGTGCACTTGCAGTGCAAAGTAGATTTGCCTTTAGTATATCAACATCTATGTTCCAACTATAGACCAAAAGCACTGTTAAATTCCGATACTAAACTTTTCACTAAAGTGCTAACAACAAGATTAAAGAAGTTAATGCCAGAGTGTTTCCATAGAGATTAAACGGGGTTCAAACTGGGAAGAGAAAGTAAAGATAATGGGACAAGAACATTGTTTGGCATTGCGTTTTTTTACATTTGGAATACATATTTTATCTCTTAATCATGCATTGCACTTTTTTAGCACTGTATTTAGTTTACTTCTAGTCATATAATCTGCCAGATGAATCATATATTATATAAACACCTTTTAAATTGTTTAAGTTAGTATAATGCAAGTATTAAAGTGCGCCTACCGACAAAAAATGAAATTCAGTTACAAACAAGCTATATAAATAGCTGAATGCCTACCTATCTATGTGTTAAATTTCTGGTGAAAATTTTGTTAAAAAGAAAATGATTCATATCAGTTTAAGATTTAACAGCTTGTCTACAAGCACCATTTATAAACAGGGACTGGTGTAATGGGATTTTAAACACACTAGGGCTGATTTACTAAGATTCTCGGGAAGTACTGGACGCTCTACATTTAATAGCGCCCAATTAAAGTCAATTAAGTCAACTGGGGGGATGTGTAAATAGAAAGCGCGCTATTGCCGGTAAACATGCCTGTCAATCAGCATATGAGGGAATTGTTAAAGTCAATTTGCTCGAACCTGCAAAATCCAAAGTCCTCATTGAAGGCTTGTATGCAAATTATTGGCCATAAAAATTGTATGGGGACCTGAGTACTGCCCTAGGGGACATGAATCAATGCAATAAAAAGTTTTTAAAACAATCGTTTTTTCAGGAGCAGTGATTTTAATGATGCTTAAAGTGAAACAATAAAAATGAAATATTCCTTTAAATATCGTGCCTGGGGGGTCCCCTTAGTCTGCCTGGAAAGTAGCGCATATGTGCGATGTGTAGAACATGTCGCAGCAGTAATGACATTTCTAAAGGAAAAAATGTCATTTAAACTTGCTCGCGGCTGTAATGTATTGTCGGCTTCCGGCAGTATAAATGAAAAAAAAAATGAAACAAAAATAGCTTGGGGTCCCTCCCGCAGTCCATACCAGGCCCCTGGTTAAGGGCATGTGGCCTGCTATGGTTCATGAGGGGGAGCGCTCACTCGTCCCCTCCCTATCCTGACCTACCGGGCTGCATGCTCGGATAAGGTTCTGGTCTGGATTTTGGGGGGACCACACAACATTTTTTTTATATCATTTTGACGTGGGTTTCCCCTTAAAATCTAGACCAGACGTGAAGGGCCTGGTATGGACTGCGGGGAGGGTCCGCATGCTGTTCTTGGTCTGGATTTTTTAATAGCTGGGTTCTGGAAATTGTAACCACTACACCACACTACACTGTTATGCAGATCGCAGCATACTTAGCACAATGGCTTGGTAGTGTGAACTGATTTCTACAAAGCACTCAGGTTATGAGTTCACATCCCAGCCTACTTACCAGTGCACGAGCGAATTAAACCCAAAAAAACAAAAAAGTAAACTAACACATTGCACGTTAACTAGTATGTGATTTTTGGAATATGCTGCTGAGTACAATGCAAGTTTTCAATAGTAGGGATGGGCTCGATGTTCGAACAAGTTTATCCGGGAAGTCACGGCAAGTTCACCCACCGCAGAGCGCCCCATAATGCACTGCGAGATCAAAGTGCATTGGCGGCTGCTGATTGGCCAAAGCATGCACCTGATCTGCATGTTTTGGCCAATCACAGCACGATGTGCTGTGAGAGCCATGATTGGCCAAAGGCAAGGTGCCTTTGGCCAATCATGGCTCAAGGGCTAAGTCCACCCTGCACATTATATAAGGCTGCTGCTTAAACAGTGGCCATGTATAGTGAATGAACGGAGATTAGGCAGGTAGTGTAGTGTGCAGTCAGTTAGTGTAGTATATATAATATAGCGAATTAATCCCAAAAAAATAAAAAAGTAAACTAACACATTGCATGTTAACTAGTCTGTGATTTTTGGAATATGCTGCTGAGTACAATGCAAGTTTTCAATAGTAGGGATGGGCTCCATGTTCGAACAAGTTCATCTGGAAAGTCACGGCAAGTTCACCCACCGCAGAGCGCCCCATAATGTACTGCGAGATCAAAGTGCATTGACGGCTGCTGATTGGCCAAAGCATGCACCTGATCTGCATGTTTTGGCCAATCACAGCACGATGTGCTGTGAGAGCCACGATTGGCCAAAGGCAAGGTGCCTTTGGCCAATCATGGCTCAAGGGCTAAGTCCACCCTGCACATTATATAAGGCTGCTGCTTAAACGGTGGCCATGTATAGTGAATGAATGGAGATTAGGCAGGTAGTGTAGTGTGCAGTCAGTCAGTGTAGTATATATAATACAGTTCAGAGTATAAAGTGCAGTCCTTGTAGTATATATAATAAAGTTCAGAGTATATAGGGCAGTCTGTGTAGTATATATAATACAGGTCAGAGTATATAGTGCAGTCAATGTAGTATATATAATACAGTTCAGAGTATATAGTGCAGTCCGTGTAGTATATATAATACAGTTCAGAGTATATAGTGCAGTCAGTGTAGTATATATAATACAGTTCAGAGTATATAGTGCAGTCCATGTACTATATATAATACAGTTCAGAGTATATAGTGTAGTCAGTGTAGTATATATATAATACATTTCAGAGTATATAGTGCAGTCCGTGTAGTATATATAATACAGTTCAGAGTATATAGTGCAGTCCGTGTAGTATATATAATACAGTTCAGAGTATTTAGTGAAGTCTGTGTAGTATATATAATACAGTTCAGAGTATATAGTGCTGTCCGTGTAGCATATATAATAGAGTTCAGAGTATATAGTGCTGTCCGTGTAGTATATATAATACAGTTCAGAGTATATAGTGGAGGCAGTGTAGTATATATAATACAGTGGAGAGTATATAGTACCATCAGTTTAGTATATATAATACATTGCAGAGTATATAGTGCAATCAGTGTAGTATATATAATACAGTGGAGAATATATAGTGCAGTCAGTGTAGTATATATGATACAGTGCAGGGTATATAGTGCAGTGCAGAATATATAACACAGTGTATTGAAGTGGTTAAGGGGAACCCTATGACAGAATTAAGAAAAAATGGCATGGGGTCCCCCCCAAAATCCATACCAGGCCCTTCAGGTCTGGTATAGATTTTAAGGGGAACTCCGTGCCAAAATGAAAAATAATAACAGTGTGGGGTCCCCCCCCCAAAATCCATATCAGGCCCTTTGGGTCTGGCATAGATTTTATGGGAAACTCATGCCAAAATTTTAAAAAAAATGGCGTGGGGACAAGGGCCTTTTCCCGACAACCTTGGCCGGTGGTTGCTGGGGTCTGCGGGCGGGGGACTTATCAGAATCTGGAAGCCCCCTTTAACAAGGGGGCCCCAGGATCCCACCCCCCTATGTGAATGGGTATCGGGTACATTTTACCCCTATCCATTCACCAAAAAAAGTGTCAAAAAATAAAAACGACAACAGACAGTTTTTGACAATTTCTTTATTAAAAATGAAAAAAAGTGTCCAGCAATGCCCATCCAATCAATCACACTACCCAATGGACCCGAAAAATAGAAAAAATTTAAAAAGCTCTGCCTCCATGGGAGGCCTCCTGGCGACTGCTGTCTTTTGGCTTTGACAGTTGTTATATAGGCAAGGGCGGGGCCAACCAGTGACGCAACCGAGTGACCCTGCCCCCTTCTGACATCAAATTTTTTGGACTCAAATTAGAATCATTTGGAAATAATAAAAAACACACACAATTGTGACTCATTTTAATTTTGCATCAGCAAGTGGTATTGTTTGTGGTTTGTAAAGACACCTGTGTGAGTTTGGGTAAAGACTTTTGTTAGATGGACAGCAACAAGTGAGAGATACAGAGAAACATGAAAACATTCCACATTTTAGCATTCTTAAAAACAAAATAGATGAAGAAGAAGCAACATTGTTGCAAGGACAATTTCTTTGAGAGAAAGATACATTTCATCTCAACATGAATAGTATTTATTTGGGGAAGTTACAATTGTACTATTAGAATCAATAGCTGAAACTTGCATTGGGCTATATAACTCTCATTTTCACTCTCAAAAAACGCTTTTTAACCCAGCGCTCATTTTGGTATTTACTATAATTCTTGGTAAAAGAGGCATGGGAGTTAAAATGAGAGTTTTTGCAAGTCTGAGCATGCTCAGTTGTGCTGGCACCTAGTTGTAAAGAGACAGGAAATTTATCTCTTCTCAGACTTTAAGACCCCTTTCACACTGGGGCATTTTTCAGGTGTTTTAGTGCTAAAAACTGTGACTGTAAAGTGGCTAAAAAATGCCTGAAAAATGCCTCATCTGCAGCTCCGGTGTGAAAGGCCGAGTTCTTTCACACTCAGGTGGTGTGCTTGCAGGACGTTAGAAAAAGTCCTGCAAGCTGCATTATTGGGGCATTTTGCAATCAGTGTATACGCTGATTGCTCCTCCACCACCCCTGCCCATTGGAATGCATGGGCAGCGCAGCCGAAGTGCCTGCAAAGCGCTTCAGCAGCGGCGCTACACAGTTGTTAAAATTGCCCCGCTCCCGCCTGAATAGTGGCACCAAAGGGCCGCTATAACAGCGGTGAAGTGCTGCTAAAACTAGCGGCACTTTACCTCTACCGCCACCACCCCCCAGTGTGAAAGGCCTCTTAAAGATATTTTAGTGTACTGTATATAACACTTTTTAACACAGTTTAAAAGCAGATTTTCTTTAACCACATATTTCAGTTCTATTTAGGTAATGATATCATTGTGAGGTCCACAATTTTGTTATACGTCTATGCATATGCTGTACTGATATAAACATATGTATACAGTGTATATGTTGAGTGTCATGTATTGATATACACCCATATTGGAGCTCATTCTTTTTAACCAGTGTGTTGAAGCCAATCTTGTACAATAAAGATACATTTTTTTTATATATTGGCCTTCTATCCTCTTTTTTGCTGCCTAAAAACCCCAATTGGGGAACTTGTCCTTCTTTTTTTTTTTTTATGATATCATGCTCTAAACATTATTTCCATGGGCAATACTCCATTCAAGAGTAAGGGTTTGAGCGCTATCTTTTGTCTGGGCGCTATAGTAAATTTGATTTTGAGAGTATTTTTGTCCCAGCGCTATTGTGAATTATGTTTGGGCGCATTACCATGATTGCGGTAATTTGAGCGCCAGTTAGCGCTAATTAGCACGCGGCACTATTGTAAATGACCCCTGTTGTGTTTACTACTGTCAAGCCAACTGTTGGCTTTCTGTGGAAGTGATTCTTGTGGAAGCAATCTAGACCAACAAACTATTGAATCATTGACCAACAGAACAAAATTTCTATTTTGGTTTCACTGTATGGTATACACAATGATAGTAACCACTTGCGGACCCCCCGCTGTCATTGTACGTCGGCTGTTTGAACTGGAATACCTTTGTTATGGCAGCAGATAGCTGCCATAACCCCGGTATCTTCTCCAACGGTCCTCTTTCAGATAAAAGTGGTCTCTGCAGCAAATTTGCCGCAAAATCACTTTTGTTGGGGGTGAGAGAGGGGCCGCCCTCCCGCTGCACTCCGGTCGTCTGCATCGCTTACCAGATCCGTCATTAGTGGCAGAGATGATCGCGTCCTTTCCCCTGTGAGGCTGGATGCCGAGCGAGGGAAAGATGGCCCCCCACTCGGCACCATACCATTGGATGACGGAAGAGACGTAAAATGTCACTTCCGCTCAATGGTCTTAAAGGGAAATTTTTTTCTTTTTTTTTATTGCATTTAGGTGTATATGTGAGATCCGAGGTCTTTTTGACCCCAGATCTCACATTTAAGAGGTCCTGTCATGCTTTTTTTCTTTTACAAGGGATGTTTATATTTCTTGTAATAGGAATAAAAGTGACCCAAACATTTTTTTTAAAAGGACAGTGTAAAAATAAAAAGTAAAATAAATAAGAAAAAACAAACAAATTTAAAATGCCCCGTCCCACCGAGCTCGCTTGCAGAAGTGAATGCATACGTAAGTCGTGTCCGCATATGAAAACGATGTTCAAACCACACATGTGAAGTATTGCCGTGATCGTTAGAGCGAGAGCAATAACTCTAGCACTAAACCTGCTCTGTAACTCAAAACTGGTAACCTGTAGAAATTTTTAAACGTTGCCTATGGAGATTTTTAAGGATCAAAGTTTGTCGCCATTCCACAAGCAGGCGCAATTTTGAAGCATGACATGTTGGGTGTCAATTTACTCGGCGTAACATTGTCTTTTACAATATTAAAAAAACTTTACAGTTGTCTTATTTTTTTATTCAAAAAAGTGTATTTTTTCCAAAAAATTGCACTTGTAAGACCACTGTGCAAATAGTGTATGACATAAAGTATTGTAACAACCGCCATTTTATTCTCTAGGGTGTCTGAAAAATGTATATATATATATATATATATATATATAATTTTTGGGGGTTGTAAGTAATTTTCTAGGAAAAAAACAGATTTTAACCTGTAAGCACCAAGTCTGAAAAATAGGCTCAGTCCTTAAAGGGGTTGTAAACCCTCATGTTTTTTCACCTAAATGCATCCTATGCATTTAGGTGAAAAAACTTCTGACACTGACCTGCCCCCTAGCCCCCCGTTTTACTCATCTGAGCCCCTTTGTTCTCTCAATGGAGACGCACTGTACCTCTCTGCCCAGAGTTCTCGACTCTTGATTGGATAGATTGATAGCAGCACAGCCATTGGTTCCTGCTGCTGTCAATCAAATCCAGTGACATGGGCACCGGGGAGCAGGGCCGAGTCCGGAATTCTGTGTCTATGGACACAAATGCTGGACTCTGGAGGTAACCCCTAGGGGGAGCGCTTCTCATAGGGGGTTTACAGATGTGAACGATGAAGACGATGGTCTCAAAAGCATATTTAATGTCCCAAAATATATATTTTTTTGAATATTCATTTGGGATGATGCTAATTTAAAACTCACCTCTTATTTGCAAAATAGACACCCTCACATCTGGCGGTCTTATCCCCACTTTTTCCAAGCTCTTTGCACTGAAAATCCTGCTATCTAATTTATCACAAAGTGTCTGTACCTTTCCATTCTCTTCCTACTGAAGGGCATAGAGCAGACCCTTTCCTTTCTAGTGCTACTTATGCACCCTTATCTTTCTCAAGGGCCCAGAGCAGCCATTTTAATTTATAGCACTGCTTTGCTCCTTTTTTCCTCCTCCTCCTTAATGGTGCATAGCTGCCATTTTATTTAAATGATGATAATGCTCCCTTTTCCTCCTCCTCTATATTCTCCTGTGCTACCATACCTTGACCAGGGCTTACAAAACTGCTTACTTAATTTCATTTTCCTCCTCCTACCAGTGGCAGCCTGTCCATAGGGGCGCCCTCCCTCCAGGCAATCACAAAAATATATATATATATATATATATATATATATATATATATATATATATATATATATATATATATATATATATATATATATTTTTTTTTTTTTTTTTTTTTTAAATGGCCTTTTAAAAAAAAATAGTGCACTGTGTTCGGTTCCGGACACAATGCACTATGGGAAGCACCACATCTATGCAATCATGAGATTGCAGATGAGGTGCATCATTTGAAGGCTTTTGACCCTCCTTGCGGCGCAATCCAAAGCGCTGAACAGCATCCTACCGGCATAGTATTTATTACTAGGGCCAGGTGCTTTGATTGACAGTCGAGTTATAATGTCACTTCTGGTTTTGTCCTCCACCACCACTGAGCAGAAGACAGCTGCAGTCTCAGTCTGCCTGTGTATCTGTCAGGTCCTAAAACTCCCCCTTGTCGGTGTTATCTCTGGTTAGCGTGAGTAAGAAGCTTGCTTCACCTCCTCCCTGAGTCCTGACCTCTGATTCCCCTCCCTCCAGATCGTGCTCTCACTGCTCTGTGTTCACTGAACTCCAGGGTTTGGATGGAGCAGTGCTTCTGCTGGAGGGGGTGAGTGGGGGTGGGGGGTTGCTGCTGGAACGAAGTCACAAAACTTTAGGATTTTGGAGAGAGGGTGAATATGAAGCCAGCCTAGAACTGCAGATAGCTGTCACTGCAGTGCCGAAAATGAAGCCAGTGGACATATCTCTCTCTCTCTCCAGCTGCCAGGCATCTCTGCCCAGCCATTTCTATATACCTTTATACTTCACATAGCAAGAACAAACATTCCTGCTCACATTTTCTTTTTTTTTTTCTTGTTTTTCGCACATAGGGTAACCCATTCACTTGAATGGGCTGCCATATGTGTGACAAACACATCATAGAGGCTTTAGAAACTTTTAAGGCATGCAGCTTTGCCACATGACAAAATGCATATCTGCTCACTTGGGGTGCCAGCGGGAGCATTTGATATGGCACAGTGGCTGCGTTTGATGACACAGTTGGAGCATTTGATGGTACAGTGGCTGCGTTTGATGGCACAGTGGGAGCGTTTGATATGGCACAGTGGCTGCGTTATGTGGCACAGTGGCTGTGTTTGATGGGCACAGTGGCAGCATTTGATGGCACAGTGGGAGCATTTGATATGGCACAGTGGCTGCGTTTGATGGGCACAGTGGCTGCATTTGATGGCACAGTGGCTGCGCTTGATGGTACAGTGGCTGGGTTTGATGGCACAGTGGCTGTGTTTGATGGCACAGTGGCAGCATTTGATGGCACAGTGGCAGCATTTGATATGGCACAGTGGCTGCGTTTGATGGGCACAGTGGCTGCGTTTGATGGTACAGTGGCGGCGTTTGATGGCACAGTGGCTGCGACTGATGGTGCAGTGAGGCTGTAATTGATGGGGGTTTTTTTCAGAATTTTTTTGTTTGCGCCCCCTAAAAAATTTGGAACACCAGCCGCCACTGCTTCCTACTCAAGGGTGCAGAGCAGCTAACAACTGTACATTTATTTTCTCCAACAGATCATCCCCCACAGTTATTACCTCTTGTATCTCTTGACCCTCACTCTTAGATTGTGAGCTCTAATGAGCAGGTTCCTCTGATTGCTACTGTAATAAAGTATATTGTGTTTGTACTGTCTACCCTGAAGTTGTAAAGCTCTGCGTAAACTGTCGGCGCTATATAAATCCTGTATAATAATAATAATAATTTTCCTCTTCCACTTCAGCTAATCTTGCAGTATGCACTCCCACAGACTGGGGAGTCACATGCATTTATTCACTGCTATCCCTAGAGCCAGTCCACAGACTTTAAAAAAAAAATCACCCCCATGTCCAGTGTCTTCATGGCTGTGTAGCCCTCTTTTCTTTCTTTCAGAGAGGAATGGCCCTCCACAAACAGGACATTGTGCTTAACCTATAGATAAGTAAGAGAACCAGAACCTTCGCTAAGTAGAAGAGTGGGTATGATAATAAAGTTGGTAGTGTCTCCCCCCCAGACAGGGTCTTTTTAATCAGAGAGGATTCCTTTTTTGGGAAATGAATCAGTAAGCTAATCAAAGTAATTGGGAACAGAGGAACTGCACACCGGTATGATAATAATACAAGCTTTATATAAGAAAAGATTAATAATTTTACATACATCCAATGTACATACTACGTATAAATAATTATTAAATGAAATACCTCCAGATGAATGTTGCTGCAAAGTCCAGTAGCAGGGGCCCCTGTGGATGGGGTGGGGTCTATCTTTGTGTTAAAGACCTGTAGACAAGATCTGCGGTCATGGGAAGATCCTCCAACTGTTGTCCAACCTGCCTGGAATGAAGCTGCTCACCAGCAGGAACCGTGGTGTTTATACTGGAATGCAGAGTCAGTCCACCTACTCTGAGCTTTATTTTCTCCATAGTAGTCTTATCTGACATGCAAGCAGAGCTCTAAGCTAATGATCCAGAAGTGACCATCAGATGCCTAACTTAGCTCTAACCTGGCTCTAAACTATGCTGGTTATCAAGCCCTAAACTAAAACTTTCTATAGAATCCCAGACCAGAGGAGACAGGGTTAGCTAGAAGAAAAGGAGCTGCATTTAAATATAATGCAACAAACAGGTTCACCTACTAATATACTTGAAGGTGATCACTACACATACAGTATCTCACTCAAGTGAGTGCACCCCTCACATTTTTGTAAATATATATCTTTTCATGTGACAACACTGAAGAAATTACACTTTGCTATAATGTAAAGTAGTGAGTGTACAGCTTGTATAACAGAGTAAAGTTGCTTTCCCCTCAAAATAACTCAACACACAGCCATTAATGTCTAAACTGCTGGCAACAAAAGTGAGTACACCCCTAAGTGAAAATGTCCAAATTGGGCCCAAAGTGTCAATATTTTGTGTGGCCACCATTATTTTCTAGCACTGCCTTAACCCGTTGGGCATGGAGTTCACCAGAGCTTCACAGGCTGCCACTGCCATCCTATTCCAATCCTCCATGACGACATCATGAAGCTGGTGTATTTTAGAGACCTTGTGCTCCTCCACCCTCCGTTTGCGGATGCACCACAGATGCTTAATAGGGTTTAGGCCTGGAGACATGCTTGGCCAGTCCATCACCTTTACCCTCAGCTTCTTTAGCAAGGCAGTGGTCATCTTGGAAGTGTGTTTGGGGTCGTTATCAGGTTGGAATTCTGCCCTGCGGTCCAGTTTCTGAAGGGAGGGGATCATGCTTGGCTTCAGTATGTCACAGTACATGTTGGCATTCATGGTTCCCTCAATGAACTGTAGCTCCCCAGTGCCGGCAGCACTCATGCAACCCCAGACCATGACACTCCCACCACAATGCTTGACTGTAGGCAAGACACACTTGTCTTTGTACTCCTCCCCTGGTTGCCACCACACAGGCTTGACACCATCTGAACTAAGTAAGTTTATCTTGGTCTCATCAGACCACAGGACATGGTTCCATTAATCCATGTCCTAGGTCTGCTTGTCTTCAGCAAACTGTTTTCTGGCTTTCTTGTGCATCATCTTTAGAAGAAGCTTCCTTCTGGGACGACAGCCATGCAGACCAATTTGATGCAGTGTGCAGCGTATGGTCTGAGCACTGACAGGCTGACCCCTCACCCTTTCAACTTCTGCAGCAATGCTGGCAGCACTTATACGTCTATTTCCCAAAGACAACCTCTGGATATGACGCTGAGCACGTGCACTCAACTTCTTTGGTCGACCATGGCAAGGCCTGTTCTGAGTAGAACCTGTCCTGTTAAACCACTGTATGGTCTTGGCCACCATGCTGCAGCTCAGTTTCAGCTGCAGCTCAGATGGCCTAGGCCATCTTTATGTAGAGTAACATTTCTTTGTTTCAGATCCTCAGAAAGTTCTTTGCCATGAGGTACCATGTTGAACTTCCAGTGACCAGTATGAGAGAGTGAGAGTGATACCACCAAATTTAAATACACCTGCTCCCCATTCACACCTGAGACCTTGTAACACTAATGAGTCACATGACCCCGGGCAGGGAAAATGGCTAATTGGGCCCAAATTGGACATTTTCATTTAGGGGTGTACTGACTTTTGTTGCCAGTGGTTTAGACATTAATGACTGTTTGTTGAGTTATTTTGAGGGGAAAGCAAATTTACACTGTTATATAAGCTGTACACTCACTACTTTACATTGTAGCAAAGTGTAATTTCTTCAGTGTTGTCACATGAAAAGATATAATAAAATATTTATAAAAATGTGAGGGGTGTACTCACTTATGTGAGATACTGTACATTAGCACAGACCTAGCTATCTGGCACTGTGCATGTGAGATAATAGCAATAAGACAAAGATACTCTGTTTGTCATAAGGTTTCAGAAATACACACAAGAAGCTATGGGCAGCTGCAGTTAAACTATCAGGACATTTTGCCCCAGGATTTAGCAGCATGGACAGGACATGTGGCTGAGATTTTCTCTCTCTCTCTCCACTTCCTCCTTCCATGCTCCTTGTATGTGTAGCATCCTCATCCTAAAGTAGGGTTACAGGTAAATTTAGTTATGCTGGGCTTTCCTTCTAATCCTGTTTAGCTCTGGTTTCTCCCCTTTGTCAGTAGGTGGCACGGTTGCCTTTGATATTAGCATGATGAGCTACAGTGAATTCAAGTTATGGATAAATATACTTTTTCTCAGCCAATCAGACTGGCTGCTATGAATGCTGGCAGAAGCTATTTATTTGGAAAAAGTTAGGTGATCTAGGTCTTCCCCACCCAGGCTGCGGCCTGGGTGGCTGCGTGGGGAACAACTCCTGCTGGGTAGGCCTCAAAGTTCTTCAAGGAAGAGCCTGCTCAATACTCAGAAGCGCGAAGGAGAGGGATGGAGTTCTAGAGAAGTACCAGAGGTGACTCTTCACGGACCAGGGATCCATGAGGTGGCTGGGAAAGCTTCAAGACAGAACTCATTCAAAAGAATTCAGTATGATGCAGTGAGTAAAGCTCAGATACTTTAGGAGACAGCCTATCCTACAAAGTACAGATGTGCTTGGTCAGCTTAAAGGCTCTTTTCCTGTACTGCTGTCTACCTTATCTCACCATTTTTTGTCTAAGTAGCCTGGCAATCTGCCTGTTTGCTGATCGTTACTAAGGGTGTCCCATAGGGATGAGCCCGATGTTCGAGTCAAACGTAAGTTCGACTCGAACATCGGGTATTCGCTTGTTTGCCAAATAGCGAACAATTTAGGGTGTTTGCGGCAAATTCGAAAGCTGCTGAACACCTTTTAAAAGTCTATGGGAGAAATCAAAAGTGCTAATTTTAAAGGCTTATATGCATGGTATTGTCATAAAAAGTGTTTGGGGACCTGGGTCCTGCCCCAGGGGACATGTATCAATGCAAAAAAAGTTTTAAAAACAAACATTTTTTCGGTGATTTTAATAATGCTTAAAGTGAAACAATGAAAGTGAAATGTTCCTTTAAATTTCGTACCTGGGGGGTGTCTATAGTATGCCTGTAAAGTGGCACATTCCATAGTTACTGTCCTATTTTGAAGCGCTTGTTTTTAACTTTGGAAATGTAAGTGTATTTTCTATACTTTTACAATAAACATTCCTCACGGAATTACGCTATGTGCCCCCTTCTTCTCCTTTTTACGCTTATGGTTGGGCTGACCTGCTTCTGTATTTAATCTGGTGAATTCCGTTGTATGACACTCCTCGCAGGTGACAGTTCCTTTATAATTGAGGGCAGGGCCACACTGTGATGTTCCCGGGTGACCCTGCCCCCCTCTGAGGTACGGGGACTTCCCTATGTCTTTCCCAGGGCGTCAGAGGGGGGGCGGGGCCACCTGGTTATGTGTTTGGCTCATCCCTAGTGTCCTGTGCCCTATCTCCTCTCTCCCACATTTTTCCTGTTTGAGAAATAAACTTACCATCATGCTCCTGGAAAATCGGGGTAGGCGCTACATATGCAACAACCAAGTGATATATGCAATTAACTCTGTGGTAAGTAACAAACAAAAACTATTTACAAATTCAGACAGCAGAGGGCAGCAGATCCCTGCACATGCTTTACCAAACAGCCTGCAGCAGCAGGATATCAATTAGAGAGAAATGTCTGAAATGTACAAGAGATAAAGAATACAGCAGGAGTTTTACTAAAAGTAGCTACTAAATAGTTTACTAAAAGCGTTAAGACCACAGACGGTACAGCAGTGTAGAATTCAACAGCAGCAGGGCAACTTTAAATAGCAGTTTTAGGCCAAAATTTACTACAGACAAAAAGCATAGGTAGAGCTTCACTAAAAGAATTAAAAGACAGAGGACACAGCAGTGTAAAAATGGCCAGCAGTAGGCTAGGGCTTCACTATGAATGACGATACCCCAGAAAATACAGCAGTTTAGCAGTAAGAAAGTTTTAATCAATGATATTAGGACTAACTGGTAAATGCCTGAATTTTATTATATCCCCCCCCCCTTTGTGTTATGGGGTCCTATCACTCACAGTCTCCTGTCTGTAAATCATCCTGTCACATGATCTCCCAATGGAAAAAATACATTTCTGTGCTGATGCACATCGGCAAAAAAAAAAAAAGGCTTTTTAAATAAAAACAAGAGCAGCAACAATTAGGAAATATACCCCATGAAAAAACACATGCAATCAGTTATCAGTGATGTGCATAAGGACCGGCTGTGAAAAAAAAATCAATTGCAGCCAAAAAAACATAGCAAATATGCCCTGTGAAAAAACATATGCAGCCTGCTATAACTGCAGGGCATATAGATAGAGAAAGGCTGGGCAAAAAAATGTAATATATGTTGTGTGAAAAAATGAATGGAGGAGGCAGACCTTTCATTCATCTTTTAGTTCCCCATTCATAGATTGTGTTTCGTTCATAAAAACTATAGTACGGCTGTTATAGCTGGGGGAAGTGGGCAGAAAGTGTAGGCACGGTCGGCACTCTTGATGAGTGCCTGACACAGGTCCCTCAGTACTAACCCCAATCACAGGGGAGGAAGATTTCTGGGAATCCCACAGCCAGCAGCAAAAAAAGACAGATTGGCTATAGGTAATGTCCCTTGTTCCATTTTTTTTGCTAAATTTTAAAACTAACTAGCTGTATACTCATTTCATCCTTTGCTTGGAGTCTTTATGTTGATAGCATGCAAGTACCATGGCAAGAGCATACAGAACAATGATCCAAGTACCAGGATAAAATGATTCAAGCAATGAAGATTAAGTGCACTATGTGAAGCTGAATGAATGGCTGTATTAGCTGTTCTGTGATCCTGCAAGCTCTTGCTTGATCACAGTGCATGGTGACTTATGGGGGAGCTCTGGGAAATGGTGGAGTTACTAATGGTCTGACTCAGCCTGAAGTCAAATCATTAGCACAGAACTTACATTGGATGTGGAGAGGAAAAAAAGAAAATGAAATACATTTTTAGTAAAGTTCCTGGAAGCCTTATTATTGAACAAGTTAAAACACATTGCCTGGCTTGGTAGAAGTACAAATGAGATTCATAGATTAAACTGTGTGATACAAAAAATGAATTTATAGGGATAAAGTATGACAAATGTTTGCCTTAC
This sequence comes from Aquarana catesbeiana, assembly GCF_042186555.1. NCBI lineage: Eukaryota > Metazoa > Chordata > Amphibia > Anura > Ranidae > Aquarana > Aquarana catesbeiana. Next base: position 186,565,597 of record NC_133324.1, read on the forward strand.
TATGAGACCTGCTAAAATGCAGCCAATGATTGAAAGGGCTTTAGTAATGTTGATTTTACAACCTCTCCCCTCCTCTCCCCTCCTCTGCTCCTTCCCAAGGTTGTCAGTGTTCAAATAATACTTCTTAATATCTATTAAAGCTGAAGTTTATTCTGCTTATATTTTGCCTCCCATGGTTCCTCCTTTCCACCATGCAAATGCAATTTTATATTAAAATCTTTCCATGTATTAATGTATTTTTCATTTCAACTCTTATTTTAGATCCAGTGATATGATCAATGGATCTCTGTGCTTCTCTATGTAATGCAGGCAGATCCTGGTTGGTGACAGGGGTTAGCAGGGTGCTGTACTAGTGCTTTCTGGTCTAGTACTCCTCCCAAGGGTCCTCGGCCCTGTGGCAAAAAGTGGGCTGGTTCTTGGGAGGAGTTATACAAATACAAATATCAAAATATCTTGATAACATGATGACAGTCTAAGGGAGGGGCATTCCTAGGAAGGTTGCTTTAGGCCAGGGGTCTCCAACCCCCGGTCCACGGCCCGCTACCGGTCTGCAGCCTGTTTACAGGTGGGCCGCGAAGTCTGCACAATCTGAGGTGCAGCGGGTGAGCAGAGAGATCACCGCCAACACTGCACTTCCGCCCACACAGCCCGGCCGGTATACTGTTGGGGGTGAAGCAGGCGAGCAGAGAGATGACATCATCTCCCACCGCCTGCCCACATCACCGCTGTTCCACCCACACAGCCCGGCCAGTATACTGCTGGAAGTGAAGCGGGGAGCAGAGAGATGACATCATCTCTCACTGCCCGCCTCAAATCACCACTGTTCTCTCTCATGCGGAACCCAGCACTCCACTGCACTGGCTCTGTGCTTAGTGACAATTTGCGTCTAGGAGGCAGGAGACAGTGGCATGTGCAATCTGCATCTGGTGGGATGTGGCTGTGTAAATCTGCATCTGGTGGCATGTGGCAAGTGACTGTGGCAATCTGCATCTGGTGGCATGTGGCAATCTCCATCTGGTGGCATGTGGCAATCTGCATATGGTGGCATGTGGCAAGTGACTGTGGCAATCTGCATCTGGTGGCATGTGGCTAACTCCATCTGGTGGCATGTGGCAATCTCCATCTGGTGGCATGTGGCAATCTCCATCTGGTGGCATGTGGCAAGTGACTGTGGCAATCTGCATCTGGTGGCAATCTGCATTTGTTGGCATGCGGCAATCTGCATTTAGTGGCATGTGACTGTGGCAATCTGCATCAGGTGGCATGTGGCAATCTGCATCGAGTGGCACGTGGCTGTGGCAATCTGCATCTGGTGGCAGGCGATGTGGAAAGTGGCAATCTGGTGATAGGCACCGTGGCAAGCTGCATCAGGTGGCAAGTGACAAGCTGCATCTGGTGGCAGATTCTGCATTACGGTGAGTTGAACTATTTAATTTTATATTACAACATAATAATAAAAATAATGCGCTTCAATCATGCTGACATCATATTAACCATGGTGTTGTGATGATTGATGTGCAAACACCAGCCTTTTTCTGACAAATCGGGTGCAAAAAAAGGTATCATTACCCAGACCGTCACCCCCCCCGCTCCCCCCCAGGCCTTGGCACAATTTTCATCCACAATGCCAGTCCCCGGTGCCAAAAAGGTTGATGACCACTGCCTTAGGCAACTCTCAAATACAGTGCTGTGTAGGCATGAGCTTTGTTTTTGGGTCAAACATGAGTTCAACCCAAACCCCAGCTGTTCACAGTTCACTAAATGGGCTAACTAAATGGCCAAATTTGGCCAGTAAGCCTGCCTATCTAAACCTTTAGATACTGAAGCTGTAAGTTATTCATTTAATCACTGTTTTACCACCGTCACTGAATGACAGCTTCTGGATGCCTGCGGCTGGAGGCATCCTTGGTGTAGTAATTGACCAAATATGGCTATGATTATATTTGGCCAATTACAGTTTGGGGATGGCCCCTTTCTTTTACAACATGACTCCGCACCAGTGCACAAACAAGGTCCATAAAGACACGGATGAGCGAGTTGCAGTCTCTGCTTTAATTCATCCCAAAGGTGTTCTATTGGGTTGAGGTCAGGACTCAGTGCAGGCCAGTCAAGTTCCTCCGCCCCAAACTTGCTCATCCATGTATTTATGGACTTTGCTTTAAAGGGCCCAGTACTTTAAGAGTTTTCTGACCCTTTGCTTTGCACCGTGTAAGAAACAGAAATAGCCTGTTACTTTATTTGTTATCAAAGGTATTAATTACTTATTAGTAGTGTAGAGGTGGGCCACCAAACATGCTGGTAAGGATATAGGCCCTGGTGCAATCCATATAAAAAAAAGAAAAAAAAAAGTAGTATGTGCACTCTGCGGGACTTAAATCAGGAGGAATTTTACAATGTAGTTTAATAAATGTCAACATTTTGTCAAGGCACAGCCTGCCTTTTGTTTGCTTATTGGTATGTAGTACCAACAAGTTATGCAGCTCTTTACAGTCACATCAGTTCCTGAATTCAAGGAGCTTACAACATAAGGTCCCTATCTCCCAAGCAAATACCAGCATACATACTAGGGCAAATTAACCTACCCATGACCCCATAACCTACCAATGAAAACCCACGCAAGCACAGTGGCTTAGTGATTAGCACTTCTGTCCTTCTGCAGTCATTGATTTGAAGCCTAGCCAGGACAGTATCTGCATAACGTTTGCATGTTCTCCCTGCAAATACCAACATACATATTAGGGCAAATTAACCTACCCGTGACCCCATAAACTACCAATGAAAACCCACGCAAACACAGTGGCTTAGTGATTAGCACTTCTGTCCTTCTGCAGTCATTGATTTGAATCCTATTGGATTGGCAATTGGATTTTCCCTGGATTAACTACAGGTCTTACTAATGATTTGTACAGGGGCATAATGATATCTCTCTCTCTGGAGTCCATAACTCTCTTAAAGTGGTTGTACACCCTTTACAACCACTTTTACCTGAACGGGAGTGATGTCACGCGACTTCGGCCAGTCACAGAGCCGGAGTTCGCGGCCCCGGAAGGAAGAGGGGCGAAGATGGATGCTCCCTGCTAGTGGGGGCAATGGAGACATTGCAGGCTTTGGTTTCAGGTAAGTGACACATAATGGGCTACTATGTGATGCATAGTAGCCCATTATGCTTTACCTTTACAGGGAAATAAAGAGGAAGTAAAACCCACCAGGGTTTACTTCCTCTTTAATACAAGAAAGGACTTTGCTCACTTTGATTTGCTCCTACTTTGAAAAGACAATACAGACTGCCACTTATGGCTCTGAATTCCAAAACACATGCCGCCATCCCTGCCTACTTCCTTTCCGATGCACTAAAAAGCACACGTAACCCTCCTCTCACTTCCCCATCCTCAACTCCATAATAACCGGAAGACAAAGTAAAAGTTTCATAGCCAAATAATTTCTATAAACCATGTGTTTATCATAGAAAAGAATATTTGTAGTCAGACACCTGATTTCAAGCCCTCTTTGGTTAGCCCTAGATTACACTTCTGACTCTACCGAAACAGTTTTTAATGAATGCTAAATGATTTATGCCATAAAGCATATCTGATCCCAAGAACAAGCATTTCATATATTGAAGCTTACCAGTTCTTAGATGTGGTGGCTACATTAGTTAACCCTGCATTCGTTAACCTTTTTCAGGATTTGTAATTTTTTCTATTTTCACATGGTAGCCCCTGCCAGGAACACTCTTTCCCATTTCTAGGGTGACAACGTTCTGTAGTTCATAGAGAAAACTCAGAGCAATATTAGCTGGTAAGAATGGAGCACAGCTATTAAGCTCAAAAGATTTCTGGGAAAATTGTCAGGTATTATTTGAACTCATCAAACAAAGATAACAAAAAAAAAAAAAAGGCATATTTAGCAGATCAAAAGGGAGCAAGTACAGTAAAAGATGTTCATTGTCGAGGTTTACCGCAACCAGCAGTCTTATTTAAAGGCATAGTTCATCTTTACCAAAATATTGCTTATGCAGCTAAGGGATGTGTGTAGATTAACCACTTCCTGCCCGGCCTATTGCAGAATGAGGGCCGGGAAGTGGTTCTGTTATACTGACTGGGCATCATATGACGTCCAGCAGGACAACACACCGATCGCGAGTGTAGCGTGTCAGTCTGACACGCCGCATCTCCGATCATGATAAGGAGCCTCTGTCAGAGGCTTCTTACCATGTGATCAGCTGTGACCAGTCACAGCTGATCATCACGTGAATCAGGAAGTGCCATTAAAAGGCATTCCTCAATTCGCGCTGACAGGGAGAGCCGATCGGCAGCTCTCCCTGTCGGGGGGGGGGGGTATATGCTTATAAGCAGCACATTCATGGGAATGTAGGCTGTACAAAAGAATCTTAAATAAAGAATAATCCACACTCAGACTTATTTAATGGTGATAAATGGCCGCGGCACCTTTATTGGTATAAATAAACTTTATAATTAAAACATAAATAAATTCTTTTAAATTTTCTTTTTCTTATATTTATTTATTTATTTGTTCATTTAATTAATATTTAAATAAAACATATATCAATATCTCACTCAGTTATAGAACTCGAGCGAGTACCATAAATAAAACCTTCTTCAAAGTCCCCCCTTGATCCAAGGGTGACAAACCACATAAACGGTGCTGCGACAAGGGTGGGAGGGATGGGGAGCTCGTCAAGCCGCTGTGGGGTCAACAGTGACTGGAAACCTGAGTGCGGGGGTCTTATATAGCCTCCAGAACACGTGTATTATTCCACAATACACGTGTTTTTCCCGCCCGTAGTCTCATATTCCATTTCTTAAAGGAACAGTAACCAACAAAATTTTTTTTTTTTTTTTTTTTAAATATTTCTTTTGCCAGCCACAGTCCCCATGCCGTGGGCACTTAATTAATGCCCACTTTTTCATGGGAATGTAGGCTGTACAAAAGAATCTTAAATAAAGAATAATCCACACTCAGACTTATTTAATGGTGATAAATGGCCGCGGCACCTTTATTGGTATAAATAAACTTTATAATTAAAACATAAATAAATTCTTTTAAATTTTCTTTTTCTTATATTTATTTATTTATTTGTTCATTTAATTAATATTTAAATAAAACATATATCAATATCTCACTCAGTTATAGAACTCGAGCGAGTACCATAAATAAAACCTTCTTCAAAGTCCCCACCAGCCGTTTGTGTTTAGCAAAAACAAAAACGGCCTACCCCACCACCGCGGCCATCTCAATCATGTTTTGCAAATCTAAATTAAATATATCCAAGCCTACATCCGACAAGTGAACTCCGTCTTGTCGGTAAAGGCCTGAAAAACCTCCTTCCAAATCGACATGTCTGAAAGAAAAACTATCTAAAAAAGGCATAAATTTTGCAATAGAATGGTTCACACGTCTTCTAATCTTCTCCAAAGGCTTTGTCTCTGGGGAAGACAACCATACAAGACGTGGTACTATTTCTGAAAATAGTACCCGAGTACCCGGAAAAGAAAGATGTATGCGATGTAAATCCTGTTTCATCATAAAAATTAAATCCAAAGTGGATTGTTTACCTACATCATTACCCCCTAAATGAATTATCAATATATTAGGAGAGGGCCATCGCTGAGATAATGCAGAGAGATGACAGAAAAGATTGTTCCATTGAAGCCCACGAATGCCCTTCCAAAGAACTTTAAAAGAAGCATGGGGTAAAGATAAATTGGAAGTATAACAACGTTGACCTGCTCTTTTGTGAGCCCAATAAACAAACGAATGTCCAATGATCCAAATGTAAGACTTGCGACCTATGAAATCAAAGACATAAATTAGGGCGAACATACAAATTAAATCTCTTGGACTCCCACCTCCCTAATTTCATAATGACTTTATCCTCAAGACCCAATCTAGCTGCTTCTGTGGCGGCTCCAATGCGAAAAGAGTGTGACGAAAATTTAAGATGAGAGAGACCTAAATGAGATAAACAACGACGTAATAAAACGGAAAATTGAAATTTAGTAAGAGGGGAATGATCCAAGTGAACTAAAAAATTACCCGAACACGAAGGACGAATAGAGATATATGTAGAAAGGGTTACATAAGGACAAATAATAGAGTCACCACAGGCATATAGACTGAGCCAATTACCTCTACCATGCACGTCCGTCTTAGATCGACTTATAAAAACTTGTACCTTACCTGGTGAAATTAATACTTCGTTAAAGAATAACCCAGAATTACCTTTTTTGTTAGCCGGGACCATCTCTGAAATTCGAAGCGCAGCAAAGAAAATTAAAACAAAGGCTGAATGAAGTAATATCGCTTCATATTCTGAATTGCATACTTTAGGCGTCACTAAACAAATATCCCGTAATATATCCAATGAAATAGGCCTACGCATATCCGGTGTGAACGTTTTTTTCTTATAACCTTTAAGAGCTTGGCGAACTGAAAAGAAACTCGTGCAAACTGGCAAGTTATGAAGTTTTAAGAAAAAGGAAATTCCAGCCAAGCTTTTGTTAATATGATTATAAGAAAAATTCTTTTGCATAAGAAAACAAAAATATGCTAAAACTGTTTGTTCCGTTGGTGAACAACCGGAGAAGCCCATTGCATCATTAAACAATAGCCATTTTTTCCATGCAACCAAATATTCGGTCCATGTTCTAGGAGCTAAAGAATGCTGAATAGCTGAACAGACAGGGGTTAAATCAAATCCCATAGATGATTTGGGCATGTGTAACCAACTAGGTCCGCTTCGGGAAAAAGCTGCCTGAAACGAGCCATCTGAAAACGAGATAATGCATCTGCTATCTCATTCTGCTTACCAGGAACATATTTTGCCTTAACCCAAATATTCCATTTTAAACATAAAAATACAAAGTAACGCAAAAGTTTTATGACAGAAATGGATTTAGAAGATAGGCAGTTTATTGCAAAAAGTACTCCTTTGTTATCCGAATGAATCAGAATTCGCTTGTTTGTGAAAAATTCACCCCATAGCTCAAAAGCCACAACGATCGGAAAAAGCTCCAGTAACACAATATTCTTCGTGGCTTTTGTAGAAACCCAAAAAGGAGGCCAAGAACCAGAGCACCAATGAGTGCGCCATATTGCTGCGAAACCCAATGATCCTGCAGAATCAGTAAACAACTCCATATCAGCTGAAAAAACGAGTTCTTCCTGAAAAAACGTACGACCATTGTAATCTAAAAGAAATTGAGACCATACCAATAGATCATCTTTAAGATCATTGGTAAGCCGAATATGTGAAAAAGGAGATTTAAACCCCGACATAGCCATAGACAGTCTTCTTGAAAATATTCTGCCAACTGGCATAACTCGAGACGCAAAAGCCAACAATCCTAAAAAGGATTGAAGTTCTTTCAGTAAAACCTTTTTCCTACGCAAAAAGAGACAGATCAACTCCTGAATCCTATTAATCTTTAACACGGGAAGTTGAAACTGAAATAAAACAGTATCGATCGTAATACCTAAAAATTCGATAACCGTAGAAGGAAGAACCGTTTTTTCATCAGCAATAGGAATTCCAAAATTGTTAGAGATAGCTAAAAATAATTGCAACAGCAGAGCGCAAATTGGGGAATCAGGCGGTCCTATAAACAGGAAATCATCCAAGTAATGGATTATTCCTTCCGAACCTGAAACATGCAAAATAACCCATTGCAAAAAGGTAGCAAACGTCTCAAAATACTGACATGATAAAGAGCAACCCATTGGTAGACACATGTCATAGAAAAAATAACCTTCGAAACAAAAACCTAAAGAATTAAAGGACTCTGGTGCAATGGGTAATAATCTAAAAGCAGCCTTGATATCTGATTTAGCTAACAAGGCTCCAATCCCAAAATTTTTTATTAATGAAACAGCGTCGTCAAAACTAGCATATTTAACCGATGATAAAGAATCGTCAATTTCATCATTTAAAGAGTTACCTTTAGGAAAGGAAAGATGATGAATAAGACGATAAGAGTTTGGTTCTTTTTTTGGCACTAAACCTAATGGGGATATACGAAAATTTTCGAAAGGTGGAGAAACGAAAGGACCGGCTACCCGACCAGCTATGATCTCTTTGATCAATTTTTTCCTAACCACCTGTCTATGAAGAAAGACTGATTTCAGATTATCCACTACATGGCACCCATTACCAGAAAAAACAGGGAGTTCAAAACCGAAAGTAAAACCGTTAATTAAAATTCCCGCTTTCTCCTTGTCTGGGTACAGAAGTAGCCACGGGTACATGTTTTCCAGCCTCACTGGCGTGTGAGCTTTTTGAATTTTCCCGGGATTGCACATTGGAATAACTTCTTTTAAAACATTTCACTAAAGGATGAGTCCCGAAACAAAAAGAACATTCATGCTTATAACGGCACGAAGCTGACCATTTACACTGTGACTCGTTATATGCATAACAAATGCCCTTTTTATAGACTGATGACGTGTTTTGATTGACAAGAGGCTGTTTGTTGAATGCTTGTTTTTGAGGAAGAATTAAGTTTAACCATAAGCCAACATCCTTCATTCCCCACTTCAAAGAAGGGAAAACAGCCATTTTTTGGCGGAATGATTCATCATAGTTGTACCAACCAAAACCGCCAAAATTTCTATAAGCTTCCAAAATGTTTTCTAGATGTTGAAATAAACCACTACATTTTTCCGGGAACTTTTCGCCCATTATTGCTGAAAAAATACAGAATGCTTGCAACCAGTTATGAAAAGATTTGGGAGCTGTACGGCGTCTATCCTCATCATCATTCCGTTTATCATATTTAAAAGGTAACTCCTTGTTGCTAGGTAATAATGTCAAAAGATCAATGAATTCACCTTTCCATATTTTTTCTTTTATATTTGAAGTTAAATGAAAACCTAACAGAGACATCTCGCAAGGTAATACTTCCTTAAAACATGTTTCCGGCACAGGGGACAGTATATGTGCCTTAGTAACACAATCTTGGGTATTATTAACCACATTCGTGTTAACCATATCATGTGAATTGACAGATGACGAAGTATTATGTGACCAAACATTAGCTGGTGAATTAACAGGTGCAGATAAATTTGTATTACCTAAAGAAGCTGTAAATTTAGACAAAGAATCAAGAAGTTGGGTTATGAAAAGTTGTTGTGCTGACTCACCAGCAGGGGGTGTTCCTGTAGTAGAGTGAAGATCAGGTGTCTGTTGAAATTGTCTATCTGCAGCAGCTGTTTCAATACGGGCTTCTGTCATCCTTTCGTCCAGCTGATCAAGCCTGGACACTCTCGAACCCGTCGCCATGGCAACAGCTTGCCTAGTAACCTGTGGAGAGAAAGAGAGATTATCCCCGCGAGGCGGGGATAGATGAGTATTACCCCGCCCCCCTTTACGAAGAGGCGACGGAGAGAAAGTCCTCTTCTTCTTGCGGACACGGCCTCTACAGCGCTGCGGCGGCATGACATCATCCGCAGTAACCTCTTCAGCTGGGCGGGACTCCGTTCTTCCTTCAGAAGCTGCCATAGCCGGACGCTCCGGCGGGCGGCTTCGTCTCTGCCTGCTTGCTGCTCTGAGGTAAGTCGCTGGACTGCTCGCTGGTGGTGATAGGCTCTGCATGTCAATTGCGGCTGGGGCCGGCGTACATTCTTCTGGGTCTCTCATGCCCGCTTCCTCCGCCGGGTCCGCTTCAAATTCAGCCAGGCATTTCATAAGCCATTCCTCACCCCCCTCCGACGCCGCCCTCTCAAGGACCCTCCTCACAAGCGTCTTCATGACCTAAACGGCAGACGAGCTCCTGTAACCTAGAACCTATGGAGCTGAGCTGAGCTCGTCAAGCCGCTGTGGGGTCAACAGTGACTGGAAACCTGAGTGCGGGGGTCTTATATAGCCTCCAGAACACGTGTATTATTCCACAATACACGTGTTTTTCCCGCCCGTAGTCTCATATTCCATTTCTTAAAGGAACAGTAACCAACAAAATTTTTTTTTTTTTTTTTTTTTTTTTTTTTTAAATATTTCTTTTGCCAGCCACAGTCCCCATGCCGTGGGCACTTAATTAATGCCCACTTTTTCATTATCAGCACAGCCCCATCAGATGTGCCAATCAGCTGCCAATCAGTGCCCATCAGTGCCCCAATAATAAAGTCTGGCAGTGCCCACCATAGCGCCAATCAGTGCCCACCACAGTGCCAATCAGAGCCCACCACAGTGCCAATCAGTGCCCAGCAGTAACACCTGTCAGTACCTCATCAGCACCTCATCATCAGTGCTGCCTATCAGTGCCACCTGTTAGTGCCAATCAGTGCCGCCTATCAGTGCCCATCACAGCCGCCTGTCAGTGCCCATTACAGCCACCTGTCAGTGCCCATCAGTGCTACCCAGCAGTGCCCATCAGTTCCACCTGTCAGCGCCCATCAGTGCCACCTATCAGTGCCCATCAGTGCTGCATATCAGTGCCACCTATTGGTGCCTATCAGTGCTGCATATCATTGCCTCCTAACAGTGTCCATCAATTCTACATATCAGTGCCTCCTCATCAGTGCCCATCAGTGACACCTTATCATTGCCAACTCATCAGTGCCCATCAGTGAAGGGGAAAACATAAGTTTATGACAAACTAAGAGAAACTTTTTTTCAAAAATGTTTGTTTAGCAAAAAATAAAAACCCCAGAGATGATCAAATACCATCAAAAGAAAGCTCTATTTGTTGGGAGACAATGATAAAAATTTTGTTTGGGTACAATGTTGCATGACCACATGAATGTCATTCAAATTGTGACAGAGCTGAAAGCTGAAAATTGTCCTGGGCAGGAACGGGCGAAAATGCCTGGTATTGAAGTAGTTAAAAAAAAACTGTGCAACTTTGACCTAAGTTGAACAATGACAAAAGACACACAAGAGGGTGCAACTCCTTGTGCATTACCACCTGTCATATACCAGATAAGACCAGAACTGTGTGGACTGCAACAGAGTGAACCAGACATAAATAGGTGAAGGTAAGTTTATTAAGGTAAATGCATATACATGTGAACACACCACCAATACAGAGTGAACAACCCAAACAACCAAACAGTGATAATACACAACCAGCATATGTAGCAAAAGGGAGTATCAGAATCGTAGTCAAGCCAGGCCAGGGTCAAAAACAGGAGATCAGTAGCTGGGAAGGGAAACAAACAGGACAAGAGAGGATGGATGGATCACAGGAGGGACGGGTCAGGTACAAGGCTCAGGGTCCAGGGTTCAGGTAACAGACAGGAAACAGGATCAACAGGTTCCAGGAATCAGGAATCAGGAATCAGGCTTCAGGTTCAGGTTCAGGAATCAGGTTTCAGGATCAGAGGAGCAGGCTGCAGGTCAGGGCTCAAGGACAATACCAGGGCCACATGAGTGTGCACTTTCCGGGTATTTATACTGCAGCTCTGCTAATTAAGGTCAGGCGACACCTGTCTGCAGAGAGGAATACCTGCTCCATACTGCCAGGATTCCTCCGCTGGTGGACGCCAGTACTGCGGCCCAAAGGTGACAGAATACCAGCAGGAAAAAGCTCTTCTGACAGCTCCAAACTGCCAGGAGACACCTGCTGGTGGACCTCAGTACTGCACGCCAAATGATCAATATTATCAGTGGAGGAGACCTTTCCTGACACCACCATACACTTTATTAAATTCCAAATAGCAAATGGATGCTCACAAACACAAAAGATCAACATTCTTATAACTCATATGCTTCAGCTTTAGGCAGTAGGTCAGTCAGCTCTGAGGAAGGAGGCATGATGCCTGAAACGCATTTGCTCTTCCATCTGATGATTATGTGATGGGACCTACTGCCCAAGGCTGAAGCATATGAGTTATAAGCCTGTTCATATGTTATGTTTGTGAGTATACATTTGCTATTTGGAATTTAATAAATTTTATGTAGTAATGAACAAGGAGTTGCTCCTTCTTGTGTGTTTTTTGTAGTTGATTGGAGATTTCCCGATCTGTAGAGGGCTTCACCTGAAGAAGCATTGCGCACCTTATTACTGTCTCCTGGAGCACGGTGGAAGAGCGCTGGAGTGTTTATCTTCTGGTCTAGAGACTAAGTTGAGCAATGCCCTTGCTATGGGGCAGGTCTTTTATGTTTCAACTGAAGCCTGACTAAAAATCCTCCAGGAATAACATCATCCTGTCCTGCCTTGTTGCTAGAACATTGCTAAGAGACTCTCAGCTGTTACTGTTTAATTCAACTATCACTGGAGCAAGCTCTATCTCTGATTCAAACCTCCTCACATGCACTTTCTCTCCCCTGTCACAGTAGCTCTGAGCTCAGCATTTGAGAGCTTTCTTCTGTAATAGTGGGGAGTGAACAGTAACAGTTGGGAGTCTCTATGATTAAACCCCATGGGTGGGGAGAAACATGTCAGAGGAGTGTAGTCAGGAGGAGATTAGGCTGAAGTCATATCTTCATCTTTAGTGTCTGAGTTCCAGTGTGTGGCTTTTCCACCTTCTGTCTTCTGATTTGCTTCTGCTAGCCTGGATGGGCTTGTATGAACATCAGCACCCATTTTGTGCTTTGGACTGCAGGAGGAGGCTTCGTAGTTCTTTATGAAGTGTTTCAAGTTCTTTGCATATGGGTAACACCAGGGAGTCTCTTAGCAACATCCTAGCAACAAAGCAGGATGTGATTATGCTATCCCTGGGAAGTTTTCAACCAGGCTAGGCTTTGGGAAATTCATACCTGTAAATGACCTACACCAATAGCAAGGGCATGATTCAACTTTGGTCAAAGCTGTACAGCTTGATTCCATCTACAGATGCCCCTTATCTACATAAGCAGTTTTTTTGGTAAAGGTGAACTATGCCTTTAAACTTTTTTACTTATGTCTGTGAATTTGAACAGCCTAATGTAAATACAAAAATGACAGTCCAATCGAACAAATTTGCAACAGTGTATGTGTTTTTTGTTTTGTATATACATATGACCTCGGTGGTATGGGTGTGTCATTGCCATCATCCCATGTAAAATATTAAAATTGTCATGAAACCTCTAACGGGATTTTTAAGGCAATGAAATATAGATTAAGAATAGAAAATCTATTTCATTGATATTAATCAAGGTTAAAAGATACAATCGTTACAACAATAACACATATAGCACAAGTACATCGTATCATTGGCTGGTGCGGCAGTGTATCACAGCCCATACCACATATAGGACACCAGGGATGACAAAATGGTGCCATTCTTCCCTCGGCATTTACCGAGGTTCTTTAGGGCTTACCCCGCTATGGATCTATATGGACTTCTTGCTTTCTAAGACGTGCAACTGGTATCTTTGAAAATGTAAGTCTTTTGCTTAACATGCTGTGCTCCTAATAGGGAGACAGGTACTTGCTGTCAGACCTGTTTTGTTTATGGGCGCTGTGCATGCCTTGGGGTGAGGGGTGGGGGTCTGGAAGAGATTAAGGGCTGCCCCCTCCCCTTTCTTCCTTTCCCCCCTCCTCCCCCCCTTTTTTTCCCTCCCCCCCTTTTCCCCTTTCCCCTCTCCCTCTCCTCCCCCCCCTTTTTCCTTCTCCTCCCCCCTTCTCTGTCCTCTTTCCCTCTCTCCCCCTCTTTCCCCTTTTCCCTTCTCCTCCCCCCTCTCTGTCGTCTTTCCCTCTCTCTTTCTTCCTTCCTTTTCCCCTTTCCCTCCCCCCTTCTTTCTCACGGCTGCTCCATGGATATCCTTGATTCATTTTTGCCCTATCTTTTTAGATTGCTATCAGCCATTTGATGCTGAATACGCCAAACACTGGGATCATTTTCGTATCCAGTCGTCTTGTAGAGCTATAGGACAATCCAAAACCCCTAGAGGCGTGGGACCCCCTACCCCGACATGGGAGATCACACTAACCTTTGAGATGCTCTGGGAGGACGTAAATGTTCATGATATTTCACTTAAGCAGGAGATCTACACATTTACATAATCATTGATTGTAACATGATTTTTGGTTTCCTAGACTGTGATGTATTTCCCTGAAGAAGACTTTTGAAATATGTATGTTGAAATGCGTTGGAATTCCACTACTCCATGCCACGGCTGTCATCTGTGGTGACTTCATTGGGTAGTGAGATACATCACCTTTTCTCCTATACTCTCTTTATGTAATAATTGTTACTTGGTACAATTATTTATTTTGATCACAAAAAATTCTTTTCTTGAAAATTCCGGATTGTCAATATCTACTTATGTGTTATTGTTGTAACGATTGTATCTTTTAACCTTGATTAATATCAATAAAAATGATTTTTTATTTTTAATCTATATTTCATTGCCTTAAAAATCCCGTTAGAGGTTTCATGACAATTTTAATGTGTTTTTTGTTTTACATTCGGTCCATTATCAAATATTAAAATGGCATTACCTAATGTACTTATGAGATTTTGTGTACGAACATTCGTATGAAAATTGACCAGTGTATAGCCAGCACAACTATGACTGCAGGCATAGGTTCCAGCAGCAGGTTTTGTTAGGAATAGCTAATACAACTGGACTGGGATACATGCAAAGCTAATTACCTGTAAATTTTACAAAAGTAAGTAAAAATGTAAAATGACTGAAAACACACGACAGATTCCTTTTAAAAGGGCAGTGCAAGGTGCAATAGTGGTGTGAAAAGTGGAGCTTGTAGAACCTAACACTGTGCATAGTATAAAAGCGTCATGTTTTTAAAGCAGAAATGTTGTGAGTAGTTGTTGTCATCTGTAGACAGCTTGTCATCCCTTCCAGTATATTTCAGGTGTTATGTATCCTGCTATTTCTAGCAGCGGTTACAAAGTATAATTTCCTGTGGTCATCACCTCAGACAATGCCATTACAATAACTGACTAAAGTAATACATTTCTTGGCAATCACTGAGATGTGTGTGGTACTTGCAGTGTCACTCACAAGAAAACCTATTGTGTTCCTTTTTTTTTTATAACCAATACAAAAATATGTTCTAGACAGCCTTGTCATTGTGTTTGTGATGGAATGCTGTTATTATTTTTAATGGTGGGCATTTTAATATTGCTTTATAGTTGTTAATTCAAATTTTAAAAATAGAAGGCGCTTGCTGTTTCTTCTAATGGCTATCCATTCATTGTAAGATAAAGCAAATGCTAGGTAGTGATGTGTTTCTTTAGTGCCTACACCCTCACTAACTTATTGATTTACTGAAGAGAAATAAATAGGCTGTTGAGATGCACTATGGATACAGTACCCTATGCCATATTTAAAGAGACCATGTGCCAAAAATTATAAAAAAATTAGCAAAAAGCCTTCCCTGTGTAGCCATCCAAAACATTTAAGACTGCTGCTGGCGCTAATGTCAGTAGCCACAGCAGGCTCAGAGATGTCACTTCCCTCCTCCCCCAATAGAAGGATGCAGCCATGAGCTAGGTTCAGCTGTTAGGTAAACGTCATCAGATTGACCCACCTGTTCAATTTTAACATAGTCAAAAGAGAGGCTTACCCTGCTTACCCCATCCCGCCATCACCCATGGTAAACTGTGAAAATGGCGGAAGCAAGTTATAAAGTCAGAAACGACAAGCATTTCATTACTTCCAGGCAAGCCGAGGAAGCAGCCAATCAAGCACAATCTGTGCTTAGTTAGCTGCCATGGAGGGTAGGGGAGACATTAAAGAGAATCTGTCATGTGCCCATGCTCTGCATAAGGGGCGTTGTTAGCCCTTATGATAGCAATAAAGTTAAATTAAAAAGATGAAAACCCTCCTCTTTAGAGAAGCCAATTCTGTCCCTACCTAACAGCTGTACTTTTATTTTCTCCATCAGATCATCCCCCAAAGTTATTACCTTTTGTATCACTTGACCCACTCTTCTAGGTTGGAAGCTCTAATGAGCAGGGCCCTCTGAGTCCTCCTGTATTGAATTGTTTTGTAACTGTACTGTCTGCCATCATGCAGTAAAGCACAGTGCAAACTGTTGGCGCTATATAAATCCTATATAATAATTATTTTAAAAAGTGTAAAAAAAAATATCAGTGGGCAAAAAAAGAATTAAAAAAAAAGTAAAAGCACCTCCATCGCCCACCATGCATACATGCAATAGTAAACGCGCACATAAGGTCCACATGTATGTAAACTGTCATTGTGGAACACGTCAGGTATCGCCGCAAATGTAGGAGTGAAAGCAATTATTATAGGGCCATAATTCCTGGTTAACTCTAAACTCACCTATGAAAAATGTTAGGTACCATTGTCACAAGCACACTATTTTGATTTTTCACATATTGGCATCTATTTAAACCACTCAATCTCATTTATATTTTACCAAAAAGAGTGGCATTATATTGTGTTTCTGTGCACTAAGAGTTTAGTGTATTATTTCCCGTAAATATGATTTGGTAAACACCTGTGCAAATACTGTGCAACATAAAAAATTGCAACAGTTTCTATTTTATTCTACAGGATCTCTGCTTTATGGAAATATATAATTTGTTGGGGGTTCCAAGTAATTTATAGAAAAAATGAATATTTTAGCAGCTGTGTGAAAAAAAAAAAGAATTGCCCAGGACGCAAAGTGGTTAAGTTGGTCTCTTTAATGTGTGATTCAAAACACAAGTGAAACCACCCAGTGCGCTACTAATACTAATCTGGGAAACACTATGTGGAAGACAAAAATCCACTTAAAGCGGAGTTCCACTCTGAAAAAAAAAATCACCAAAAATCCTAAAAAAAAATTTTTTTTAAATTTGAAAAAAAAATGTTTTAAACTTACCTAAACCCTTGTTGCTAGGCAGTCTTCTTAATCTGGCTCTTCCTATTCCGCGGCGTGTTCTTCTCCTCGGTGAGCGCCCCTGTTGTCTTCTGGGAACTGTGTGTGTTCCCAGAACACCATGGGGCCATTCACAGATCGCGGCGCCACGCCGCTCGCGCGTGTGCAGTAGGAAACTGGCAGTGAAGCCGCAAGGCTCCACTGCCTGTTTCCTTTACCTAGGATGGCAGTGCCAGGACCCAAGAGCCGAGGGAAGGGTCGGCCTCGGGCGGCCGACATCGCGGGCACCCAGGACAGGTAAGTACTTATTTAAAGTCAGCAGCTACAGTGTTTGTAGCTGCTGACTTTATAATTTTTTTTTTCAGGCCGGAATCCCACTTTAAAGTATATCCAAAGCAAAAGCTTTGTGAGTGAGATGTTGGGACCTCTTCGTTGATGTCCCTTTCCCTGATTAGTGAGATTTGTTTATTCTATTTGTCTTGGTGAACATTTTCCTCAGGACTGAAATCATAGTTCCATACTGTCCCTTATTTGGAGGGACTGTCCTTCTATTGGAACCATGTCTCTATGTTCCTCTTTCCACCCCAGTTGTCCATAATATAGAGTATTCCTTTACTATATACTATGCCTCAAACTCCACCATCATGGTAATTGCCTTGGGCTCTAGACCTCTTTGCAAGACAACCAGCAGTTCTCCGCTGCTTCTTCTGATTTATATATAATTTATTTCAAAGAAGGGCATTTATTTTCAAATGTTCTAACCATAGTAGTTGTTAATATATGCTACTTGTTTATTAAAGCAAATTCCTATAGAACATAAGCCATTCATTCTTGATCTGCTCTCTGTAAATTTTCTCTGTCACTTCAAATGAATGGCTCCAGACACAGGTAACCATGATAATTTACATCATATTTTAATGCATAAAAATCATGTAGCTGGAAAATTGTGTTTTTGAAGTGGTATCTGCTAACATCGCTTGTGCCTAATAATTCATTGCAACCTAGAGTCACTTGCCTGGTCTACATGCTCTTCTGTATTGAAAGTCATTACCAATGAAAGCCTTCATTATGACTTAGATCCATTTATAGCACACATAAATAAAACTTGACAAATTTGTAAGTAAATCCTTTAGAGCTGGAAGCCAATAGAATAGGAAAAATTTAATTTTATGCATGAAAAATCTCATTAAGTAGCTCCATGGAAATGAAAGAAAGCTGGCATTAGACGAAGCAGCATGCTCTTTTCCCCACTCTGCACTCTCAGCTAATGTGGCTGCAGTGAGTCGCTTCTTCTTTCTGCTGAAGCCATCTCAGTTGCAGTCAACAATAAGGTCAATGAGATCTGCTATTGAATGGCCTTGCTCATTGTGCTCAGAATACCAACTTGTATCTTGCTGGGGAGTTTTGCCAATGTGTCAAATCGTTCCTCCAGAGACTGCAGACGTGAGGCAATTAAGACTTCCCCAGAGAGGCAATAAATAATTCATAAGTACCAGTACGCTTAAGCAAATGATGAACTGCATCTAACAGTCAGTAATGATATAACGTTAATACACACTATTTTAGCAGTATAGCCAACTATTCTAAAGTGTAAAAGCAACATAGAATTGTAGGTAATGAATGATACTTAAACCTGCAGTGGAGGGATAACTAGAAAGTCTAGCCAAGTGCTGGGTTATAGGAACCGTAAGGTTTAAAAGTGTAACTTTGCTTGAATGATTTTTTTACAGTGACACTGGAGCCCCAAGAAATACAGTATTCCAAGTTATGTAAAAAATGGGGAGAGTAGGCATGGCAACTATCCTCATACTCACATAACAGCACTGGACCAAAACAGTGCCACACAGTGCAGTGTCAGATCTGTCAGGCAAAGTGATCTCTGACCAGTAGTGGAACTATATTCTTGACCTGACTGTAAGAGAGAGCTTGGCACAGGAGCATATGTTAAAGCGGAGTTCCACACAAAAATAGAACTTCCACTTTTCGGAACCCTCCCCCCCTCCGGTGTCACATTTGGCACCTTTCAGGGGGGAGGGGGGTGCAGATACCTGTCTAAGACAGGTATTTGCACCCACTTCCTGCATAGACTCCCATGGAGTCTACGCCTCTTCCCGTCCCCACCGCGCTGTCTCCTGGGAAACGCACAGCTCCCAGGAGAGAGCGGGGACCACTTACGATACGCAGCGCATGCACAGTAGGGAACCGGGAAGTGAAGTCGAGGCGGGAGATGACCAGGGAGTGGATTAGAAGCTTTGTGGTGACATTGGTTAGGAAGGGGCGTATCATTGGTTAGGAAGGGTTGGGGGTTTATTGTTCCAGCCAGGTACTGACCACTAATGCTGGGGGAATGGGTTATTGTTACAGCATACCATTGACCACCAATAACAATTGTTATTGTTATACCCACCAATGGACCAATGGTGGGTGGGCTGGTTATTTTTACATCCATCCACTGACCACCAGTGCTGGGGGGTATTTTTACAGCCAGTTCTAGGGATTAACATTAGCACTACTGGCCACTAATTCTGGGGGTTAATGTTACTATCTCATTCCAACAATAAAGGGGGAGTATTGCAGCCACTTAGTGCTGGGGATCATTATTGCTGTCAGTGACACCGATGCTTGGGGTTATTATTACTGTCGATGACAGCAATTTTGAGGCTTCTTTTATTCCCACACTACAAACCATGCACCATGAACCTATACCCAGTTTTCCACTATGTATGTAGGTGCTTTACCATGGCCTTGCCACATTTTTCTTCTTGATACCTTCAACACGTTCCTTTAGTCAATTTTGAAATGTTGGCATTTATGCCAGAAATAATGTCTCTGAACTCCTGCACTTGCGGTTGATTGATATGCTAAGTTCAGAATCTCTGTATAAAATTGCCACTGTACTTACTTGCCGTCTTCCCTCCACCAGACAGTTTTGCTCCCCTTGTATGTATAATGTTTAAAGAGGAAGTAAACTCTGCAGTCCTTATGGTGCTTTTCATCTATTTAGTTTTAATCACTTTTTAGCAAGCATTACATAGTCTAATCCAGCCACAATTGCCTATTACTTACTTTTTTTTCAAACTTTGAAAAATGTTGTCTTCCGGGATAGGTGGTGCCATCTTCAGTCCTGTTTTCTGAGTCCATGTAGAATATAATTTCCGCCTGCAAGATTTAATAGCTGTGCCGCTGGGTAAGGATATCCCATTCACAGCACCCGGCAATGAATGGACTGCACACAAAGTGTGGTTCCCTTCAAGGGAAGGGGAGCACATGCCCCAGTGATGTCATTAACCACTTCAGCCCCGGAAGGCTTTGCCCCCTTCCTGACCAGGCCATTTTTTGCGATATGGCACTGCGTTACTTGAACTGACAATTGTGCAGTTGTGTGGCATTGTACCAAAACAAAATTTATGTCCTTTTTTCCTCACAAATAGAGCTTGATGTTAAAACTACTTTTGTTTTATTTGTTTTGCAAATCTTTCTCCTTTTGTATTTGTGATATGATTGCAATGTAGATTAACAGGATCACTTAGGTCATTCTTTTTGCCCCAATTTCATAAACAATATGACAAAATAAAAAGAATTTTTTGACAAAACAGCACAAAATGCTTTATAAACAGCTTGAAGGATGTTTATGGAAAATATCCAATAAGCTTCCCTTCAAGGCAGAATTACAATCACAACAAAATTAAAAACTATTATAAATTCAATAAGAAGAATGCTAATATGGGCTTTGCATTTATTTTTAAGTGGGTGAAATGCTATTTTAATATGTCATTTCAAAGGGTAAACTGCAATATCTGCTTTGACCTTGAGGGCTTGCTTAACTCATTATTATTCCTAAATTCACTTCAGTGGTTATTGCTGTATCTCAGAGAAATTGCGACACGGACTGACTATTAAATATTGGGATATGCACTGAATTCAGTAACCTTGTAAAGATACATCATTACTCCAATGAAGTTTTAAATACAGTGCAGAGAGCCATACCTGAGTTCTGCTGTCCATACATAAAAAATAATCATAAGCTGCTTGAACATGGCACATATTACACTTTATGTTAAAGCTTTACTCTTTTCTTTTTGAAAGAGTAAAGTGCATCACCATTAGGGACATCTGAAATCAGTGTTTTACAGATTTCAGATGTCCCTAATGGTGATGCACTGACAGACATGGTTCTTTACATTGAAGGGTATTGATAAAATACATTTAGCCACTAGGGATAAATGAATAATAAGAAAAAACTTAGCAAATTCTGTTACCTGTTCATGATTTTTTTTCAAATAGCTCAGCCATGGCCCTGATCTATTAGATTTTTCATTGTGAAAAAAAAGAATTGAGAATTGGCTGAATGCCATCTGTTCTTATATAGTTTGTAAGGTTGAATTAAGACAATAGTCCAACCAGTTTAACCTGTGTTGGTGTGTGTGTAGAAAATAATTTCCCATATCCCCTTATATTGTTTTCGCTAAAATGCACATGCAAGAGTCTTTTAAAACGATCCATACTTCCTGCCCACACCACCCATTGTGGAAGAGAGTTCCACATGCTTACCGCCCTGACAGTAATAAACCTCCTATGTAGCTTAAGATTAAACCACCTCTCTTCCAGTCTCATCTTGTGATCCCATGTCCTCTTACACTCCTTGGGACTGAAAAGTTAATACTTACGCTGGGATCACCGTTGAGATATTTGTATATTGCTATCATATCTCCTCTCAAGTGCCTCTTCTTCAGTGAGAATAAATTTAGCGCTTGTAGTCGTTCCTCATAATTGAGGTCCTCCAGTCCCCATATTAATATAGTTGCCCTTCTCTGGACTCTCTCCAGCTCCAGCACATCTTTTCTGAGGATTAGTGACTAGAACTGGTCAGAATACTCCAGATGCGGCCGAACCAGAATTTTATAAAGTGGCAGGAGTATTGTTTTATCTCTGGAGTAAATTCCCTTTTAATACATGCTAATATTCTTCCGGCTTTGGTAGCCACAGCTTGACACTGCATGCTATTGCTCAGTCTGTCTTCTACTAGGACCCCTAGATCCTTCTCCATCCTGGAATCCCCTAGAGGTTCTCCCTCCAATGAGTAACTTGTGTTTATATTTTTACCCCCCAAGTGCATTACCTTACATTTACCAATGTTACACTTAATTTGCCATCTAGTAGCCCACTCCATTAATGCTCACTTCCCAGTGGTGGCAAACCTATCCTGCCTTCTCCTGCCTCACATACATGCCTATTGGCCAGTGGAGCAGCCCAACATAATGATGTCCAATAAAAATGTGGGAGGGAGTGGACAGGCTTCAACACTCCTTGGAAGTGTCTGAGCTTTGTCCTTTAGGAAAGCCTGTAAATTTTCAATAGCAGAGGGAAATGAGAGCTCCTGCCAGTACAAACAAATCTACTTTTCAATTTAAGTGTTGTCATTTTTTTGCCATGCCCTCTGAAACGCGTTGTATTGGCAACCATTAGAGTATCCCATCACTTGCTGTCCCTAAGAGTCATGTGACAGTGTGGGCGGTACCAGCTTTCCCATGCCCGACAAGCCTCTGGAGAGAGTGAGTGGTCGGCGTGCAGCTGGTTGGTGGCTGCATGCTGACATCCCCATCTAGCCTCTTGACATGTCTGCAGAGAGCCGTGCTCGGAGTGCTCATCACTGAGGGAGCCTTACCCATGGATTTTTATACCTGTACCAGCACATGTTTGTAAGTTCATTGATTTTATCTTTACTTTCTCTTAATAAAAGGTGTTGCACCAATAGCCTGTGCACTCTGTCTTCCTTTGTGTTGTAATTTATTTTAACATTTTCTCTATATCCTAGTTAATATTAAATAAAGTTGAACACGTTTGATATGATAATTATGATATTTTTAGGCTTTAAGTGAATTTTAACCACTTGCAAAATAGGGCTACAGCGCAATTGTCTAGTGCTGGGAGGGTGTCCAAAGACATCCTCCCAGAACCTCGCCACCTGCACACCTCCTTTGATGTGCAACAGGCGTACTCTGTGACCACTGTGTTCTCAGATACAGCTGATCAGAGAGCACGGTAAGGGGCGAATCACAGCGGCCATTTACCATGTGATCAGTTATGTCCAATCACAGCTTATCACATGTAAACAGATTTGCCAGTTGGTGGCAAGCCTGTCAGCACATTGTTTCCTGATCATCAATTCCCTGATTACCAGTGCAGCCCCATCAGTGCAGCCTATCAGTGGCCATCCGTACCACCTATCAGTGCAGCCTATCAGCACCCATCAGTGCTTCCTATCAGTGCCTCCTCATCAAAGCCCATAAGTGCCGCCTATCAATGCCAATCAGTGCCACCCATCAGTACCCATCAGTGCCCATCAGTGCCGCTTATCAGTGCAGCCTCATCAGTGCCCATGAGTGCAGCCTCATCAGCGTACATTAGTGAAGAAGAAAAATGACTTAATTGCAACATTTTATAACAGAAAGTAAGAAAAACATTTTTTCTTCAAAATTTTCTGTCTTTCTTCCTTGTTTAGCAAAAAATAAAACAAATCTAGTGGTGATTAAATACCACCAAAATAAAACTGTTGATAAAAATTTCATTTGGGTACAGTGTTGCATGACCGCGCAATTGTCATTCAAATTGCGACAGATCTGAAAACTGAAAATTGGCTTGGGCAGGAAGGGGGTGAAAGTGCCCAGTAATGAAGTGGTTAAACCTTGTCCAAATTGATTTGTATGTTTTTTTTCAAAATATACTCACTATACAACCTATCAAGTAACATTTTATATTTACTATCAAAAATATTCAAACTGGTCCAGTGCCCTCCACTAATCAGCCTGGTGACCTACCTTTCCTCTACTGGGCTTAAGCAAAAACAGCCTGGTCAGCACCCTACCCCCAGCCTTTGACTAGACAATGAAAGAGCATCAACAGACTGATGAGGTCTTCTGCCTGCTTTTTTATTCTATCAGCATATTCCTTATCAGCACAAGTACACACAAGCCACCTGTTTGGCCCCAAGTGTTGCCTCTTCCTAGTATGAGTCCTATTGTAGAAATGTTAAAATTTTGTGAAATGCATGTATTTATATTACAGTAGTTACCTATAATACCTTAAATGCTTTTTAATAAATAGATATATGTTAGTTGGTGTTTTTAGTTGGTGTTTTTGTCTCCGTTCTGCCTGGAGATCAGTTTTAATTGATGTCAACTATTATCTTTGGAACTTCACATTTTAAAAATATATAATTCATATTTTGCTTTGCTATAGTAACAATGCAGTAACTTACAATACCTTGGTTAATATAGACCACACTGCCCATTCTATACCTAAATCACACCCTATGGTGTAAGATTTTGAAAGATAGTAAAAAGAATAAGCAATTGTCTTGTGACTGCTAGAACAAAGAAGAGATGATACGTATACACGCAGACAAAATTTCTCTTGCCTTCAAATAAGCACCTGCAAGCTATTGTGCTTAAGGCACTGAACCCAGCTGACTGATTCATCTAACTTTCATAACCTTTATGCTTTGGATTAAAAACAGAATTGGAAACAGGTCGAAGAAGGAAAACAGTGTAGAATATGCAAACAGAATATATGTTTTTCAACAAAATAGACCACCTGCCATTATTAGGTAAAACTGTTAATGCAGAAGGGACTGGTTCTTTCAAGACCAATACAGCGCAGAGAGTAAACATTCTTACAAGTAGACTTTTATCCACAGTAAGGGGAAACCAACATTGAAGAAAGCGCTGATGTTCTTACCAGATGCAAAAAAATTCTATACAAGAGTGACACTGAGCAAGTTTCCACCTCCATCCAAAGCAACCTATTACATTTGTAAGTTTTCTTTGAGTGCATTCCCTATCCTTTGCTGAGTAATTTATTTGTGCTAGTTGTTTATCGAGTGATACCATCCCTGCTGGGATCCTATGCATTAATCTTGGCTGCGTATTTCATTTTAACTTTGTGCTGAATTGCAGCTTCAGGAACAAAGTATCTTGCTGTGCTGTCACTTCCCTCATAGTCAAGAATATCCTTGATTGCAAATTAGGAAAGCATCAGACTGTATCATATTTAATAATAATATTTCTATTAGTTCCATGGACTGAACAAGGAATCAATACACTAACGTTTATAAAGTTATAATTTATCAAATAGAAATCCAGATACAGCCCAACAGTCCAATACAATGCAACATCTTTTTATTATTATTATTATTATTTATTTAGAGGATTGCAACAGATAACAATAAAAAATACTGACTTCATATATAATTCTCAATGCAACATCTTAAACAAATACTTTTAAATACCTGACTGGCTTTTAGTTCTGGTGAATAAAATGTCACGGTAGAACTGTTCCTCATCTGTAATTTAAGGTGGTTGTAAACCTCTGACATGAATTATGAACAAAGCATATCCCTCTATAGTGTCTACTTGTTACTGTTACTTCTGACCAGTTTCTCTGAAAACAAGAGAAAAAATGTGATGGGGAGGAAGTTCCAGAACACAGCCTATCATTGGCAGCCTCAGCTTTGTTCCTGTGTGCTGTGTGAAGGGGGTGTGTCCATTTCCTCCAATCAGCTCTCAACATTCCTCACTGAGCCCTGCAAAGTGTAAGTTCAGCTCTCAGTCCCCTGTACAACTTAAGTAGGAGGATTTGTTTAATCTCTGCATATTAACTAGAACTAGATGAGGGTGTGCTTTCCTACACACCAAAAGGGCACTTAACTAAAACTTAACCTTTATTGTAAATCATAAAAGGTACTGTATGTAAATGACCATAACAGGTATGCCTATAGAGTGAGGTCAATGCCACTATATATGAACCAACAATCTATCTCTATGTGGAAATATTAACATCTACCAAGTTTAATTGGTGAAACTTCTCTTGATATATACATATAAACAATATTATCTCCTCTTACATTCAATATACAATAAAGGCTCCAGGCTGTTTAGTGGATATATAAACTCAAGGTCTACTCACCACGCAACCTGGTATAAAGAGATGGGGTACATCTGTCTCTCCTCTCATCTATTGGCCACACATAAAAATGAGATGAACAGAAAAAGAGAACGTATACTAGTAAATACTGTCCTACTGAAGATGTGGGGTATCTGTCTTCTGCTCTAGGAAATTATCTATCTCTCAGATATGTAATATGTACACTCATCCATGTAGACACAAATAACCACTATCGGATGACCCCCATATGTCACCATATCCACAAAAAAGCTTCTCTATTAATCAAGACTGCATTGACACAAGGCATATCTCACCCAGAAAAATGAAAGGGGGGGGGGGGAGAATGTGTCAGGACAAAACTTAAATCATGTGAATCTAAATAAAAATAATAATAAAGTCAGAAGGTGCTCCCAAAATCAAATCACCCAAACCTACTTCTGGAGGGGTTGGCTCGATTTAAAGGCACATTCCAAAAAAGTCAAATGCAAGATGCATCCTGGGATCACAACCTACCTGTAAGGGCAATCTTCATCATTCAAACATAGCTGAAATGCATTCCTTCGCACCTCTCCCTTTTTCAGTAGACTCATGATCTAGGAAAACTTTTTGCTTACCTATTTGTAATACTGGACAGATGTTCTCAAACATACCCACTGCAGATTTTTACTGACTTTACAGAAAGCCTGAAACCTTGATAAATCATAGCGTCAGTATGAAGTTTTTCACAGCCACCAATTATATTGAAACTTAATTAGAAAATCTGTAACTGATTTCACTTTTTTTTCAACAGTGGCTGTTTGAAATGAAATATGCAATTTAAATTAAATTGATAAAATAGTATTCTGAATACAATGCGTATGCATTACTATCCAAACAGGTTAGTTACAGCGCTACATGTTTATGCAGTAAGGCAAAACAAAGAGCAGTCGAGATTTGCAAAGTACTGTAGATTTGGGATTGAACTCCGGTAAGGCCCCTTTTACTTGGGCAGATAGAATTTAGCTTTTAGCTGTGTATATAAAGTTATTTTCCACAGCTAAACTCAGACAATGCAATCTTATGGCCACATGGAGGTTCCTAGGTCACTGCTAAAAGAAGGTCTGCAGAAAGAAGTGGAGCACCTTCTACCCTCCGTAGACCTAACCCTCATGCAGAGGCCTTGTCATTTTTGAGGAGCACCACAGAGATGTGAGATGTTTGCATCCAAGAAACCTGAGGATATTGTCTAGTTTTAACTACCTTATTATTTGCCCTGTCTCCGCATAATATTGCCCACTGCTATTGTCTGAAACACTCACTATTCAAGCATAGTGTTTCTATTATTATTATTATTATTATACAGGATTTATATAGCGCCAACAGTTTGCGCAGCGCTTTACAACATGGGGCAGACAGTACACTTACAATACAAATCAATACAGGAGGGATCAGAGGGCCCTGCTCGTTAGAGCTTACAATCTAGAAGGGAGGGTCAAGTGGAGACAAAAGGTAATAACTGTGGGGGATGAGCTGATGGGAAAACAAAAAAAAAAAGTACAGTTGTTAGGTGTGGGTAGGATAGGCTTCTCTGAAGAGAAGGGTTTTCAGGGATCTTCTGAAAGCTAATAAAGTAGGAGATAAGCGGAAAGATTGGGGTAAGGAGTTCCATAGGATTGGAGAGGCTTTGGAAAAGGCCTGGAGGCGAGCATGGGAGGAGGTGACAAGGGAGCTAGAGAGCAGGAGGTCTTGAGAGGAACGAAGAGAGCGAGTAGGTTGGTATTTAGAGACTAAGCAAGTGATGTAGCTGGGGGCAAAATTGTGGATGGCTTTGTACGTAGTTATTAGAATTTTGAATTTAATTCTTTGGCCGAGCAGAAGCCAGTGGAGGGATTGACATAGAGGAGTGGCAGACACAGAGCGACTGGTAAGGTGGATGAGTCTGGCAGCGGCATTCATAATGGTTTGAAGAGGTGATAGACTATGTAGAGGTAAGCCAATGAGAAGGGAGTTGCAGTAGTCAAGGCGAGAGATGACCAGCGAGTGAATTAGGAGCTTTGTTGTGTCATTGGTTAGAAAGGGGCGTATTTTGGAGATGTTGCGGAGGTTGAGGCGGCAGGATTTGGACAGTGATTGGATGTGTTGCTTGAAGGAGAGTTCAGAGTCTAGGACTACACCTAGAACCTTGGCATGTGGGGATGGGCTTATAGTTGTGCCATCGATTTTGACAGAGAGATCAGGGGAAGAGGCATAGGGGGGAGGGAAAATTAGAAGTTCGGTTTTGGCTAGATTGAGTTTAAGGAAGTGGTGAGACATCCAGACTGATATATCTGAGAGTAAATTACTGATACGTGAGGAGACAGAGGGAGTGAGCTGAGGGGTAGAGAAATAGATTTGGGTGTCATCAGCGTAGAGGTGGTATTGGAAGCCATGGGAGGCTATCAGTTGACCCAGGGAGGCAGTGTAGATTGAAATTAGTAGAGGTCCAAGAACAGAACCCTGAGGGACCCCAACAGAGAAAGGAAGAGGAGAGGAGGAAGTAGAGTTATAAGAAACGCTAAAGGTGCGGTTGGATAAGTAGGAAGAGAACCAGCGAAGTGTACAGTCACGGAGACCAAAGGCGTGTTGTTTTTTGAGGAGGAGGGGGTGGTCAACCGTATCAAAGGCAGCAGAGAGGTCCAGGAGTAGGAGTACAGAATAGTGTTGATTGGTTTTGGCCGTTAGTAGATCGTTTGTTAGTTTTAGGTGAGCAGTTTCTGTGGAGTGTTGAGGACGAAATACAGACTGAAGGGGATCGAGAAGGCCATTATCAGCGAGGTGGACGCTCAGTCGGTTGTAGACCAGACGTTCGAGGAGTTTGGATAAGAAGGAGAGCAAGGAGATGGGGCGTAGGTTGTTAAGATTGGATGGGTCCAGTGAGGGTTTTTAAGTATGGGTCTGACAAGTGCATGTTTTAGAGAGTTAGGGAAGATGCCAGAAGAGAGGGAGAGATTGAAGATGTGGGTTAGAGAGTGTAGTATAGGGCCAGAGGGTGAACGTAGCATTTGTGAGGGAACAGGATCCAGAGGGCAGGTGGTAAGGTGGACATTAGCAAGTAGTTTAGCAACTTTGTCTGTAGTGGTGGGGTTGAAAGAGGGAAATAATGATTGTGCCTGTGGGCATGAAGTGTAAAGCGTGGAGGGTGTCGGCATAGTAGAGATCTCAGCGCGAATAGTATCAATCTTCTGTTTGAAGTGATTGGCGATCTCCTGTGCAGTGAGTGAGTTGGCGGGTGGAGGCGGTGGAGGACGAAGTAGAGAGTTGAAGGTGGAGAAGAGTTGACGGGGACAGGATGATAAGTTGCTAATGAGAGTGGTAAAATAGGTCTGCTTGGCAGAGAGGAGGCTGGAGTTGTATTTTTGGAGGGCAGATTTATATTGGTAGAAATCTCTCTGGGACTTAGTCTTACGCCACAGGCGCTCCAGAGCACGACTACGTTTTTTAAGACTTCTAGTATCATCTGTTTGGCAAGGTTGAAGGGGTCTGGGCTTGATTCTGTGTGTAGTGAGGGGGGCAAGTGAGTTCAGTGAGGCTAGAATTGAAGCGTTGTACACAGAAGTGGCTAGGTTGGTGCAGGATAGGGGAGAGATTTTGTCGTAGAGGTTGTTGATGGCAGAGTAGAGAAGAGTTGGGTTGAGATGACGTAGGTTTCTGCGGGTAACTTTAAAGTGGTTGGAGGGAGAGGAGGTGAAGGAGAGGGAGAGAGTGAAACTAATAAGGTGGTGATCAGAGAGAGGGGATGGATAGTTAGAGAGGTTGCATGGAGTGCAAAGGCGAGAGAACAAGAGGTCAAGGATATTGCCTTCTGAGTGAGTTGGAGCATGTATCCACTGCTTCAGGTCAAAGGAGGATGTTAGGCTGAGAAGTTTGGAAGTGGAAGGAGTGTTAGTATTAATAGGGATGTTGAAGTCCCCGAGAATGATAGTGGGGATTTCAGAAGAAAGAAAGTAGGGTAGCCAGGCAGAGAAGTCTTCAAGAAAGGTTGATACTGGTCCAGGGGGCCTGTAGATCACAGCTATCCTTAGAGAAATTGGAGAGAAAAGGCGAATACAGTGTGCTTCGAAAGAGGAGAGTGACAGAGAGGGAGGTGGCTGAAGTACCTGAAAGGTGCTATGTGGGGCTAGCAGGATTCCGACACCTCCTCCTTTACGTCCGCGGGATCTGGGGGAGTGAGTCCAGAGAAGACCACCATGGGATAGGGCAGCAGAAGATGCAGTGTCGGATTCGTGGAGCCAGGTTTCGGTAATGGCGAGTAGGTTAAATGAGTTGGCAATAAAGAGGTCATGGAGAGAGGTGAGCTTGTTGCAGACAGAGCGCGAGTTCCAAAGGGCACAGGAGAAAGGGAGTCTGGATTTGGGAAGAATAGAAATAGGAATTAAATTGTGTTGATTGCGGTGGCTGCTGCCAGGGGGTGCAGGGTGATGGGCGCATGGGGTACAGTTAAATGATGGAGGCCCAGGGTTTGGGGATATATCTCCAGAGGTTAGGAGAAGCAAGAGGGTGAGGGAGGTAATATGGGAGTGGGATTTATATGAAGTGACATGACCCAGGGTCTTGGAGATTTTTAGTGTATGTGGATTTAGAATTAGCAGGAGTTGGTGGGTGCAGTAATAAGGACAGGACAGGAGTGAGGGTGATATATATATGCTGTGGGGGGGAGAAGAGGGGTGAAGGAGAGATAGTTTAAGGATGGAGGACAGAGTTGTCAAAAGCAGTGGTAGAGAAAGCATGTTCCAAGGAAAAAGAGCTAAAGGAGTAAACAAGTTCACCTGATGTCTGTGTGCTGGTTTTCAAAGTGTTTATCTTGTGTCCTTTCGCTTTGTGCCTTCGCTGAAGTGCAGAGTCAGAAGTGCATTTCACTTGTAGAAATCGCCACTTTGAGAAAGAGCCAAGTTGCAAATGTGTACCCCCTGCAAATGCTTCCCCCAAGAGAAGCTTAAATATATACTGATAGGGGTAGGGTGTGGGCAGATTTCAATTAGCAATCAAGAGGTTATAAAGCTTGGCTGGTTAATAGGGCAAAATTCTTAATTCACAAACAGACTAGCAAGAGGGCACTAAAGTTCAGAGGGCCATAATTTTGGGTAAGACAAGGGAGATAATAAAGCATTGTAATGTGGACAGGTCTACAGACAGTTAAGTAAAAATAACATACCAGCATTATTAGAGACACATAAGAAAAAAAAAAAAAGAAGTGTTTCAGTTTTTGGCTGGAGCTGTAGTAGTAGGAGCATACCAGAGTTAAGAGACATAGGAGACAGATTTCACTAATGCGATTCTGGCTGGAGCTGTAGTAGTAGGAGCATACCAGAGTTAAGAGACATAGGAGACAGATTTCACTAATGCGATTCTGGCTGGAGCTGTAGTAGTAGGAGCATACCAGAGTTAAGAGACATAGGAGACAGATTTCACTAATGCGATTCTGGCTGGAGCTGTAGTAGTAGGAGCATACCAGAGTTAAGAGACATAGGAGACAGATTTCACTAATGCGATTCTGGCTGGAGCTGTAGTAGTAGGAGCATACCAGAGTTAAGAGACAAAGGAGACAGATTTCACTAATGCGATTCTGGCTGGAGCTGTAGTAGTAGGAGCATACCAGAGTTAAGAGACATAGGAGACAGATTTCACTAATGCGATTCTGGCTGGAGCTGTAGTAGTAGGAGCATACCAGAGTTAAGAGACATAGGAGACAGATTTCACTAATGCGATTCTGACTGGAGCTGTAGTAGTAGGAGCATACCTGTGGGAGGACAAAGATGATATTTTCAGATCAGACAGTCAGATGATGAGTGATAAGTGCAGAGTCAGAAGTGCATTTCACTTGTAGAAATCGCCACTTTGAGAAAGAGCCAAGTTGCAAATGTGTACCCCCTGCAAATGCTTCCCCCAAGAGAAGCTTAAATATATACTGATAGGGGTAGGGTGTGGGCAGATTTCAATTAGCAATCAAGAGGTTATAAAGCTTGGCTGGTTAATAGGGCAAAATTCTTAATTCACAAACAGACTAGCAAGAGGGCACTAAAGTTCAGAGGGCCATAATTTTGGGTAAGACAAGGGAGATAATAAAGCATTGTAATGTGGACAGGTCTACAGACAGTTAAGTAAAAATAACATACCAGCATTATTAGAGACACATAAGAAAAAAAAAAAAAGAAGTGTTTCAGTTTTTGGCTGGAGCTGTAGTAGTAGGAGCATACCAGAGTTAAGAGACATAGGAGACAGATTTCACTAATGCGATTCTGGCTGGAGCTGTAGTAGTAGGAGCATACCAGAGTTAAGAGACATAGGAGACAGATTTCACTAATGCGATTCTGGCTGGAGCTGTAGTAGTAGGAGCATACCAGAGTTAAGAGACATAGGAGACAGATTTCACTAATGCGATTCTGGCTGGAGCTGTAGTAGTAGGAGCATACCAGAGTTAAGAGACATAGGAGACAGATTTCACTAATGCGATTCTGGCTGGAGCTGTAGTAGTAGGAGCATACCAGAGTTAAGAGACAAAGGAGACAGATTTCACTAATGCGATTCTGGCTGGAGCTGTAGTAGTAGGAGCATACCAGAGTTAAGAGACATAGGAGACAGATTTCACTAATGCGATTCTGGCTGGAGCTGTAGTAGTAGGAGCATACCAGAGTTAAGAGACATAGGAGACAGATTTCACTAATGCGATTCTGACTGGAGCTGTAGTAGTAGGAGCATACCTGTGGGAGGACAAAGATGATATTTTCAGATCAGACAGTCAGATGATGAGTGATAAGTGCAGAGTCAGAAGTGCATTTCACTTGTAGAAATCGCCACTTTGAGAAAGAGCCAAGTTGCAAATGTGTACCCCCTGCAAATGCTTCCCCCAAGAGAAGCTTAAATATATACTGATAGGGGTAGGGTGTGGGCAGATTTCAATTAGCAATCAAGAGGTTATAAAGCTTGGCTGGTTAATAGGGCAAAATTCTTAATTCACAAACAGACTAGCAAGAGGGCACTAAAGTTCAGAGGGCCATAATTTTGGGTAAGACAAGGGAGATAATAAAGCATTGTAATGTGGACAGGTCTACAGACAGTTAAGTAAAAATAACATACCAGCATTATTAGAGACACATAAGAAAAAAAAAAAAAGAAGTGTTTCAGTTTTTGGCTGGAGCTGTAGTAGTAGGAGCATACCAGAGTTAAGAGACATAGGAGACAGATTTCACTAATGCGATTCTGGCTGGAGCTGTAGTAGTAGGAGCATACCAGAGTTAAGAGACATAGGAGACAGATTTCACTAATGCGATTCTGGCTGGAGCTGTAGTAGTAGGAGCATACCAGAGTTAAGAGACATAGGAGACAGATTTCACTAATGCGATTCTGGCTGGAGCTGTAGTAGTAGGAGCATACCAGAGTTAAGAGACATAGGAGACAGATTTCACTAATGCGATTCTGGCTGGAGCTGTAGTAGTAGGAGCATACCAGAGTTAAGAGACAAAGGAGACAGATTTCACTAATGCGATTCTGGCTGGAGCTGTAGTAGTAGGAGCATACCAGAGTTAAGAGACATAGGAGACAGATTTCACTAATGCGATTCTGGCTGGAGCTGTAGTAGTAGGAGCATACCAGAGTTAAGAGACATAGGAGACAGATTTCACTAATGCGATTCTGACTGGAGCTGTAGTAGTAGGAGCATACCTGTGGGAGGACAAAGATGATATTTTCAGATCAGACAGTCAGATGATGAGTGATAAGTGCAGAGTCAGAAGTGCATTTCACTTGTAGAAATCGCCACTTTGAGAAAGAGCCAAGTTGCAAATGTGTACCCCCTGCAAATGCTTCCCCCAAGAGAAGCTTAAATATATACTGATAGGGGTAGGGTGTGGGCAGATTTCAATTAGCAATCAAGAGGTTATAAAGCTTGGCTGGTTAATAGGGCAAAATTCTTAATTCACAAACAGACTAGCAAGAGGGCACTAAAGTTCAGAGGGCCATAATTTTGGGTAAGACAAGGGAGATAATAAAGCATTGTAATGTGGACAGGTCTACAGACAGTTAAGTAAAAATAACATACCAGCATTATTAGAGACACATAAGAAAAAAAAAAAAAGAAGTGTTTCAGTTTTTGGCTGGAGCTGTAGTAGTAGGAGCATACCAGAGTTAAGAGACATAGGAGACAGATTTCACTAATGCGATTCTGGCTGGAGCTGTAGTAGTAGGAGCATACCAGAGTTAAGAGACATAGGAGACAGATTTCACTAATGCGATTCTGGCTGGAGCTGTAGTAGTAGGAGCATACCAGAGTTAAGAGACATAGGAGACAGATTTCACTAATGCGATTCTGGCTGGAGCTGTAGTAGTAGGAGCATACCAGAGTTAAGAGACATAGGAGACAGATTTCACTAATGCGATTCTGGCTGGAGCTGTAGTAGTAGGAGCATACCAGAGTTAAGAGACAAAGGAGACAGATTTCACTAATGCGATTCTGGCTGGAGCTGTAGTAGTAGGAGCATACCAGAGTTAAGAGACATAGGAGACAGATTTCACTAATGCGATTCTGGCTGGAGCTGTAGTAGTAGGAGCATACCAGAGTTAAGAGACATAGGAGACAGATTTCACTAATGCGATTCTGACTGGAGCTGTAGTAGTAGGAGCATACCTGTGGGAGGACAAAGATGATATTTTCAGATCAGACAGTCAGATGATGAGTGATAAGTGCAGAGTCAGAAGTGCATTTCACTTGTAGAAATCGCCACTTTGAGAAAGAGCCAAGTTGCAAATGTGTACCCCCTGCAAATGCTTCCCCCAAGAGAAGCTTAAATATATACTGATAGGGGTAGGGTGTGGGCAGATTTCAATTAGCAATCAAGAGGTTATAAAGCTTGGCTGGTTAATAGGGCAAAATTCTTAATTCACAAACAGACTAGCAAGAGGGCACTAAAGTTCAGAGGGCCATAATTTTGGGTAAGACAAGGGAGATAATAAAGCATTGTAATGTGGACAGGTCTACAGACAGTTAAGTAAAAATAACATACCAGCATTATTAGAGACACATAAGAAAAAAAAAAAAAGAAGTGTTTCAGTTTTTGGCTGGAGCTGTAGTAGTAGGAGCATACCAGAGTTAAGAGACATAGGAGACAGATTTCACTAATGCGATTCTGGCTGGAGCTGTAGTAGTAGGAGCATACCAGAGTTAAGAGACATAGGAGACAGATTTCACTAATGCGATTCTGGCTGGAGCTGTAGTAGTAGGAGCATACCAGAGTTAAGAGACATAGGAGACAGATTTCACTAATGCGATTCTGGCTGGAGCTGTAGTAGTAGGAGCATACCAGAGTTAAGAGACATAGGAGACAGATTTCACTAATGCGATTCTGGCTGGAGCTGTAGTAGTAGGAGCATACCAGAGTTAAGAGACAAAGGAGACAGATTTCACTAATGCGATTCTGGCTGGAGCTGTAGTAGTAGGAGCATACCAGAGTTAAGAGACATAGGAGACAGATTTCACTAATGCGATTCTGGCTGGAGCTGTAGTAGTAGGAGCATACCAGAGTTAAGAGACATAGGAGACAGATTTCACTAATGCGATTCTGACTGGAGCTGTAGTAGTAGGAGCATACCTGTGGGAGGACAAAGATGATATTTTCAGATCAGACAGTCAGATGATGAGTGATAAGTGCAGAGTCAGAAGTGCATTTCACTTGTAGAAATCGCCACTTTGAGAAAGAGCCAAGTTGCAAATGTGTACCCCCTGCAAATGCTTCCCCCAAGAGAAGCTTAAATATATACTGATAGGGGTAGGGTGTGGGCAGATTTCAATTAGCAATCAAGAGGTTATAAAGCTTGGCTGGTTAATAGGGCAAAATTCTTAATTCACAAACAGACTAGCAAGAGGGCACTAAAGTTCAGAGGGCCATAATTTTGGGTAAGACAAGGGAGATAATAAAGCATTGTAATGTGGACAGGTCTACAGACAGTTAAGTAAAAATAACATACCAGCATTATTAGAGACACATAAGAAAAAAAAAAAAAGAAGTGTTTCAGTTTTTGGCTGGAGCTGTAGTAGTAGGAGCATACCAGAGTTAAGAGACATAGGAGACAGATTTCACTAATGCGATTCTGGCTGGAGCTGTAGTAGTAGGAGCATACCAGAGTTAAGAGACATAGGAGACAGATTTCACTAATGCGATTCTGGCTGGAGCTGTAGTAGTAGGAGCATACCAGAGTTAAGAGACATAGGAGACAGATTTCACTAATGCGATTCTGGCTGGAGCTGTAGTAGTAGGAGCATACCAGAGTTAAGAGACATAGGAGACAGATTTCACTAATGCGATTCTGGCTGGAGCTGTAGTAGTAGGAGCATACCAGAGTTAAGAGACAAAGGAGACAGATTTCACTAATGCGATTCTGGCTGGAGCTGTAGTAGTAGGAGCATACCAGAGTTAAGAGACATAGGAGACAGATTTCACTAATGCGATTCTGGCTGGAGCTGTAGTAGTAGGAGCATACCAGAGTTAAGAGACATAGGAGACAGATTTCACTAATGCGATTCTGACTGGAGCTGTAGTAGTAGGAGCATACCTGTGGGAGGACAAAGATGATATTTTCAGATCAGACAGTCAGATGATGAGTGATAAGTGCAGAGTCAGAAGTGCATTTCACTTGTAGAAATCGCCACTTTGAGAAAGAGCCAAGTTGCAAATGTGTACCCCCTGCAAATGCTTCCCCCAAGAGAAGCTTAAATATATACTGATAGGGGTAGGGTGTGGGCAGATTTCAATTAGCAATCAAGAGGTTATAAAGCTTGGCTGGTTAATAGGGCAAAATTCTTAATTCACAAACAGACTAGCAAGAGGGCACTAAAGTTCAGAGGGCCATAATTTTGGGTAAGACAAGGGAGATAATAAAGCATTGTAATGTGGACAGGTCTACAGACAGTTAAGTAAAAATAACATACCAGCATTATTAGAGACACATAAGAAAAAAAAAAAAAGAAGTGTTTCAGTTTTTGGCTGGAGCTGTAGTAGTAGGAGCATACCAGAGTTAAGAGACATAGGAGACAGATTTCACTAATGCGATTCTGGCTGGAGCTGTAGTAGTAGGAGCATACCAGAGTTAAGAGACATAGGAGACAGATTTCACTAATGCGATTCTGGCTGGAGCTGTAGTAGTAGGAGCATACCAGAGTTAAGAGACATAGGAGACAGATTTCACTAATGCGATTCTGGCTGGAGCTGTAGTAGTAGGAGCATACCAGAGTTAAGAGACATAGGAGACAGATTTCACTAATGCGATTCTGGCTGGAGCTGTAGTAGTAGGAGCATACCAGAGTTAAGAGACAAAGGAGACAGATTTCACTAATGCGATTCTGGCTGGAGCTGTAGTAGTAGGAGCATACCAGAGTTAAGAGACATAGGAGACAGATTTCACTAATGCGATTCTGGCTGGAGCTGTAGTAGTAGGAGCATACCAGAGTTAAGAGACATAGGAGACAGATTTCACTAATGCGATTCTGACTGGAGCTGTAGTAGTAGGAGCATACCTGTGGGAGGACAAAGATGATATTTTCAGATCAGACAGTCAGATGATGAGTGATAAGTGCAGAGTCAGAAGTGCATTTCACTTGTAGAAATCGCCACTTTGAGAAAGAGCCAAGTTGCAAATGTGTACCCCCTGCAAATGCTTCCCCCAAGAGAAGCTTAAATATATACTGATAGGGGTAGGGTGTGGGCAGATTTCAATTAGCAATCAAGAGGTTATAAAGCTTGGCTGGTTAATAGGGCAAAATTCTTAATTCACAAACAGACTAGCAAGAGGGCACTAAAGTTCAGAGGGCCATAATTTTGGGTAAGACAAGGGAGATAATAAAGCATTGTAATGTGGACAGGTCTACAGACAGTTAAGTAAAAATAACATACCAGCATTATTAGAGACACATAAGAAAAAAAAAAAAAGAAGTGTTTCAGTTTTTGGCTGGAGCTGTAGTAGTAGGAGCATACCAGAGTTAAGAGACATAGGAGACAGATTTCACTAATGCGATTCTGGCTGGAGCTGTAGTAGTAGGAGCATACCAGAGTTAAGAGACATAGGAGACAGATTTCACTAATGCGATTCTGGCTGGAGCTGTAGTAGTAGGAGCATACCAGAGTTAAGAGACATAGGAGACAGATTTCACTAATGCGATTCTGGCTGGAGCTGTAGTAGTAGGAGCATACCAGAGTTAAGAGACATAGGAGACAGATTTCACTAATGCGATTCTGGCTGGAGCTGTAGTAGTAGGAGCATACCAGAGTTAAGAGACAAAGGAGACAGATTTCACTAATGCGATTCTGGCTGGAGCTGTAGTAGTAGGAGCATACCAGAGTTAAGAGACATAGGAGACAGATTTCACTAATGCGATTCTGGCTGGAGCTGTAGTAGTAGGAGCATACCAGAGTTAAGAGACATAGG
Organism: Aquarana catesbeiana; assembly: GCF_042186555.1. NCBI lineage: Eukaryota > Metazoa > Chordata > Amphibia > Anura > Ranidae > Aquarana > Aquarana catesbeiana. The sequence continues at coordinate 186,603,699 of NC_133324.1, forward strand.
AGACAGATTTCACTAATGCGATTCTGACTGGAGCTGTAGTAGTAGGAGCATACCTGTGGGAGGACAAAGATGATATTTTCAGATCAGACAGTCAGATGATGAGTGATAAGTGCAGAGTCAGAAGTGCATTTCACTTGTAGAAATCGCCACTTTGAGAAAGAGCCAAGTTGCAAATGTGTACCCCCTGCAAATGCTTCCCCCAAGAGAAGCTTAAATATATACTGATAGGGGTAGGGTGTGGGCAGATTTCAATTAGCAATCAAGAGGTTATAAAGCTTGGCTGGTTAATAGGGCAAAATTCTTAATTCACAAACAGACTAGCAAGAGGGCACTAAAGTTCAGAGGGCCATAATTTTGGGTAAGACAAGGGAGATAATAAAGCATTGTAATGTGGACAGGTCTACAGACAGTTAAGTAAAAATAACATACCAGCATTATTAGAGACACATAAGAAAAAAAAAAAAAGAAGTGTTTCAGTTTTTGGCTGGAGCTGTAGTAGTAGGAGCATACCAGAGTTAAGAGACATAGGAGACAGATTTCACTAATGCGATTCTGGCTGGAGCTGTAGTAGTAGGAGCATACCAGAGTTAAGAGACATAGGAGACAGATTTCACTAATGCGATTCTGGCTGGAGCTGTAGTAGTAGGAGCATACCAGAGTTAAGAGACATAGGAGACAGATTTCACTAATGCGATTCTGGCTGGAGCTGTAGTAGTAGGAGCATACCAGAGTTAAGAGACATAGGAGACAGATTTCACTAATGCGATTCTGGCTGGAGCTGTAGTAGTAGGAGCATACCAGAGTTAAGAGACAAAGGAGACAGATTTCACTAATGCGATTCTGGCTGGAGCTGTAGTAGTAGGAGCATACCAGAGTTAAGAGACATAGGAGACAGATTTCACTAATGCGATTCTGGCTGGAGCTGTAGTAGTAGGAGCATACCAGAGTTAAGAGACATAGGAGACAGATTTCACTAATGCGATTCTGACTGGAGCTGTAGTAGTAGGAGCATACCTGTGGGAGGACAAAGATGATATTTTCAGATCAGACAGTCAGATGATGAGTGATAAGTGCAGAGTCAGAAGTGCATTTCACTTGTAGAAATCGCCACTTTGAGAAAGAGCCAAGTTGCAAATGTGTACCCCCTGCAAATGCTTCCCCCAAGAGAAGCTTAAATATATACTGATAGGGGTAGGGTGTGGGCAGATTTCAATTAGCAATCAAGAGGTTATAAAGCTTGGCTGGTTAATAGGGCAAAATTCTTAATTCACAAACAGACTAGCAAGAGGGCACTAAAGTTCAGAGGGCCATAATTTTGGGTAAGACAAGGGAGATAATAAAGCATTGTAATGTGGACAGGTCTACAGACAGTTAAGTAAAAATAACATACCAGCATTATTAGAGACACATAAGAAAAAAAAAAAAAGAAGTGTTTCAGTTTTTGGCTGGAGCTGTAGTAGTAGGAGCATACCAGAGTTAAGAGACATAGGAGACAGATTTCACTAATGCGATTCTGGCTGGAGCTGTAGTAGTAGGAGCATACCAGAGTTAAGAGACATAGGAGACAGATTTCACTAATGCGATTCTGGCTGGAGCTGTAGTAGTAGGAGCATACCAGAGTTAAGAGACATAGGAGACAGATTTCACTAATGCGATTCTGGCTGGAGCTGTAGTAGTAGGAGCATACCAGAGTTAAGAGACATAGGAGACAGATTTCACTAATGCGATTCTGGCTGGAGCTGTAGTAGTAGGAGCATACCAGAGTTAAGAGACAAAGGAGACAGATTTCACTAATGCGATTCTGGCTGGAGCTGTAGTAGTAGGAGCATACCAGAGTTAAGAGACATAGGAGACAGATTTCACTAATGCGATTCTGGCTGGAGCTGTAGTAGTAGGAGCATACCAGAGTTAAGAGACATAGGAGACAGATTTCACTAATGCGATTCTGACTGGAGCTGTAGTAGTAGGAGCATACCTGTGGGAGGACAAAGATGATATTTTCAGATCAGACAGTCAGATGATGAGTGATAAGTGCAGAGTCAGAAGTGCATTTCACTTGTAGAAATCGCCACTTTGAGAAAGAGCCAAGTTGCAAATGTGTACCCCCTGCAAATGCTTCCCCCAAGAGAAGCTTAAATATATACTGATAGGGGTAGGGTGTGGGCAGATTTCAATTAGCAATCAAGAGGTTATAAAGCTTGGCTGGTTAATAGGGCAAAATTCTTAATTCACAAACAGACTAGCAAGAGGGCACTAAAGTTCAGAGGGCCATAATTTTGGGTAAGACAAGGGAGATAATAAAGCATTGTAATGTGGACAGGTCTACAGACAGTTAAGTAAAAATAACATACCAGCATTATTAGAGACACATAAGAAAAAAAAAAAAAGAAGTGTTTCAGTTTTTGGCTGGAGCTGTAGTAGTAGGAGCATACCAGAGTTAAGAGACATAGGAGACAGATTTCACTAATGCGATTCTGGCTGGAGCTGTAGTAGTAGGAGCATACCAGAGTTAAGAGACATAGGAGACAGATTTCACTAATGCGATTCTGGCTGGAGCTGTAGTAGTAGGAGCATACCAGAGTTAAGAGACATAGGAGACAGATTTCACTAATGCGATTCTGGCTGGAGCTGTAGTAGTAGGAGCATACCAGAGTTAAGAGACATAGGAGACAGATTTCACTAATGCGATTCTGGCTGGAGCTGTAGTAGTAGGAGCATACCAGAGTTAAGAGACAAAGGAGACAGATTTCACTAATGCGATTCTGGCTGGAGCTGTAGTAGTAGGAGCATACCAGAGTTAAGAGACATAGGAGACAGATTTCACTAATGCGATTCTGGCTGGAGCTGTAGTAGTAGGAGCATACCAGAGTTAAGAGACATAGGAGACAGATTTCACTAATGCGATTCTGACTGGAGCTGTAGTAGTAGGAGCATACCTGTGGGAGGACAAAGATGATATTTTCAGATCAGACAGTCAGATGATGAGTGATAAGTGCAGAGTCAGAAGTGCATTTCACTTGTAGAAATCGCCACTTTGAGAAAGAGCCAAGTTGCAAATGTGTACCCCCTGCAAATGCTTCCCCCAAGAGAAGCTTAAATATATACTGATAGGGGTAGGGTGTGGGCAGATTTCAATTAGCAATCAAGAGGTTATAAAGCTTGGCTGGTTAATAGGGCAAAATTCTTAATTCACAAACAGACTAGCAAGAGGGCACTAAAGTTCAGAGGGCCATAATTTTGGGTAAGACAAGGGAGATAATAAAGCATTGTAATGTGGACAGGTCTACAGACAGTTAAGTAAAAATAACATACCAGCATTATTAGAGACACATAAGAAAAAAAAAAAAAGAAGTGTTTCAGTTTTTGGCTGGAGCTGTAGTAGTAGGAGCATACCAGAGTTAAGAGACATAGGAGACAGATTTCACTAATGCGATTCTGGCTGGAGCTGTAGTAGTAGGAGCATACCAGAGTTAAGAGACATAGGAGACAGATTTCACTAATGCGATTCTGGCTGGAGCTGTAGTAGTAGGAGCATACCAGAGTTAAGAGACATAGGAGACAGATTTCACTAATGCGATTCTGGCTGGAGCTGTAGTAGTAGGAGCATACCAGAGTTAAGAGACATAGGAGACAGATTTCACTAATGCGATTCTGGCTGGAGCTGTAGTAGTAGGAGCATACCAGAGTTAAGAGACAAAGGAGACAGATTTCACTAATGCGATTCTGGCTGGAGCTGTAGTAGTAGGAGCATACCAGAGTTAAGAGACATAGGAGACAGATTTCACTAATGCGATTCTGGCTGGAGCTGTAGTAGTAGGAGCATACCAGAGTTAAGAGACATAGGAGACAGATTTCACTAATGCGATTCTGACTGGAGCTGTAGTAGTAGGAGCATACCTGTGGGAGGACAAAGATGATATTTTCAGATCAGACAGTCAGATGATGAGTGATAAGTGCAGAGTCAGAAGTGCATTTCACTTGTAGAAATCGCCACTTTGAGAAAGAGCCAAGTTGCAAATGTGTACCCCCTGCAAATGCTTCCCCCAAGAGAAGCTTAAATATATACTGATAGGGGTAGGGTGTGGGCAGATTTCAATTAGCAATCAAGAGGTTATAAAGCTTGGCTGGTTAATAGGGCAAAATTCTTAATTCACAAACAGACTAGCAAGAGGGCACTAAAGTTCAGAGGGCCATAATTTTGGGTAAGACAAGGGAGATAATAAAGCATTGTAATGTGGACAGGTCTACAGACAGTTAAGTAAAAATAACATACCAGCATTATTAGAGACACATAAGAAAAAAAAAAAAAGAAGTGTTTCAGTTTTTGGCTGGAGCTGTAGTAGTAGGAGCATACCAGAGTTAAGAGACATAGGAGACAGATTTCACTAATGCGATTCTGGCTGGAGCTGTAGTAGTAGGAGCATACCAGAGTTAAGAGACATAGGAGACAGATTTCACTAATGCGATTCTGGCTGGAGCTGTAGTAGTAGGAGCATACCAGAGTTAAGAGACATAGGAGACAGATTTCACTAATGCGATTCTGGCTGGAGCTGTAGTAGTAGGAGCATACCAGAGTTAAGAGACATAGGAGACAGATTTCACTAATGCGATTCTGGCTGGAGCTGTAGTAGTAGGAGCATACCAGAGTTAAGAGACAAAGGAGACAGATTTCACTAATGCGATTCTGGCTGGAGCTGTAGTAGTAGGAGCATACCAGAGTTAAGAGACATAGGAGACAGATTTCACTAATGCGATTCTGGCTGGAGCTGTAGTAGTAGGAGCATACCAGAGTTAAGAGACATAGGAGACAGATTTCACTAATGCGATTCTGACTGGAGCTGTAGTAGTAGGAGCATACCTGTGGGAGGACAAAGATGATATTTTCAGATCAGACAGTCAGATGATGAGTGATAAGTGCAGAGTCAGAAGTGCATTTCACTTGTAGAAATCGCCACTTTGAGAAAGAGCCAAGTTGCAAATGTGTACCCCCTGCAAATGCTTCCCCCAAGAGAAGCTTAAATATATACTGATAGGGGTAGGGTGTGGGCAGATTTCAATTAGCAATCAAGAGGTTATAAAGCTTGGCTGGTTAATAGGGCAAAATTCTTAATTCACAAACAGACTAGCAAGAGGGCACTAAAGTTCAGAGGGCCATAATTTTGGGTAAGACAAGGGAGATAATAAAGCATTGTAATGTGGACAGGTCTACAGACAGTTAAGTAAAAATAACATACCAGCATTATTAGAGACACATAAGAAAAAAAAAAAAAGAAGTGTTTCAGTTTTTGGCTGGAGCTGTAGTAGTAGGAGCATACCAGAGTTAAGAGACATAGGAGACAGATTTCACTAATGCGATTCTGGCTGGAGCTGTAGTAGTAGGAGCATACCAGAGTTAAGAGACATAGGAGACAGATTTCACTAATGCGATTCTGGCTGGAGCTGTAGTAGTAGGAGCATACCAGAGTTAAGAGACATAGGAGACAGATTTCACTAATGCGATTCTGGCTGGAGCTGTAGTAGTAGGAGCATACCAGAGTTAAGAGACATAGGAGACAGATTTCACTAATGCGATTCTGGCTGGAGCTGTAGTAGTAGGAGCATACCAGAGTTAAGAGACAAAGGAGACAGATTTCACTAATGCGATTCTGGCTGGAGCTGTAGTAGTAGGAGCATACCAGAGTTAAGAGACATAGGAGACAGATTTCACTAATGCGATTCTGGCTGGAGCTGTAGTAGTAGGAGCATACCAGAGTTAAGAGACATAGGAGACAGATTTCACTAATGCGATTCTGACTGGAGCTGTAGTAGTAGGAGCATACCTGTGGGAGGACAAAGATGATATTTTCAGATCAGACAGTCAGATGATGAGTGATAAGTGCAGAGTCAGAAGTGCATTTCACTTGTAGAAATCGCCACTTTGAGAAAGAGCCAAGTTGCAAATGTGTACCCCCTGCAAATGCTTCCCCCAAGAGAAGCTTAAATATATACTGATAGGGGTAGGGTGTGGGCAGATTTCAATTAGCAATCAAGAGGTTATAAAGCTTGGCTGGTTAATAGGGCAAAATTCTTAATTCACAAACAGACTAGCAAGAGGGCACTAAAGTTCAGAGGGCCATAATTTTGGGTAAGACAAGGGAGATAATAAAGCATTGTAATGTGGACAGGTCTACAGACAGTTAAGTAAAAATAACATACCAGCATTATTAGAGACACATAAGAAAAAAAAAAAAAGAAGTGTTTCAGTTTTTGGCTGGAGCTGTAGTAGTAGGAGCATACCAGAGTTAAGAGACATAGGAGACAGATTTCACTAATGCGATTCTGGCTGGAGCTGTAGTAGTAGGAGCATACCAGAGTTAAGAGACATAGGAGACAGATTTCACTAATGCGATTCTGGCTGGAGCTGTAGTAGTAGGAGCATACCAGAGTTAAGAGACATAGGAGACAGATTTCACTAATGCGATTCTGGCTGGAGCTGTAGTAGTAGGAGCATACCAGAGTTAAGAGACATAGGAGACAGATTTCACTAATGCGATTCTGGCTGGAGCTGTAGTAGTAGGAGCATACCAGAGTTAAGAGACAAAGGAGACAGATTTCACTAATGCGATTCTGGCTGGAGCTGTAGTAGTAGGAGCATACCAGAGTTAAGAGACATAGGAGACAGATTTCACTAATGCGATTCTGGCTGGAGCTGTAGTAGTAGGAGCATACCAGAGTTAAGAGACATAGGAGACAGATTTCACTAATGCGATTCTGACTGGAGCTGTAGTAGTAGGAGCATACCTGTGGGAGGACAAAGATGATATTTTCAGATCAGACAGTCAGATGATGAGTGATAAGTGCAGAGTCAGAAGTGCATTTCACTTGTAGAAATCGCCACTTTGAGAAAGAGCCAAGTTGCAAATGTGTACCCCCTGCAAATGCTTCCCCCAAGAGAAGCTTAAATATATACTGATAGGGGTAGGGTGTGGGCAGATTTCAATTAGCAATCAAGAGGTTATAAAGCTTGGCTGGTTAATAGGGCAAAATTCTTAATTCACAAACAGACTAGCAAGAGGGCACTAAAGTTCAGAGGGCCATAATTTTGGGTAAGACAAGGGAGATAATAAAGCATTGTAATGTGGACAGGTCTACAGACAGTTAAGTAAAAATAACATACCAGCATTATTAGAGACACATAAGAAAAAAAAAAAAAGAAGTGTTTCAGTTTTTGGCTGGAGCTGTAGTAGTAGGAGCATACCAGAGTTAAGAGACATAGGAGACAGATTTCACTAATGCGATTCTGGCTGGAGCTGTAGTAGTAGGAGCATACCAGAGTTAAGAGACATAGGAGACAGATTTCACTAATGCGATTCTGGCTGGAGCTGTAGTAGTAGGAGCATACCAGAGTTAAGAGACATAGGAGACAGATTTCACTAATGCGATTCTGGCTGGAGCTGTAGTAGTAGGAGCATACCAGAGTTAAGAGACATAGGAGACAGATTTCACTAATGCGATTCTGGCTGGAGCTGTAGTAGTAGGAGCATACCAGAGTTAAGAGACAAAGGAGACAGATTTCACTAATGCGATTCTGGCTGGAGCTGTAGTAGTAGGAGCATACCAGAGTTAAGAGACATAGGAGACAGATTTCACTAATGCGATTCTGGCTGGAGCTGTAGTAGTAGGAGCATACCAGAGTTAAGAGACATAGGAGACAGATTTCACTAATGCGATTCTGACTGGAGCTGTAGTAGTAGGAGCATACCTGTGGGAGGACAAAGATGATATTTTCAGATCAGACAGTCAGATGATGAGTGATAAGTGCAGAGTCAGAAGTGCATTTCACTTGTAGAAATCGCCACTTTGAGAAAGAGCCAAGTTGCAAATGTGTACCCCCTGCAAATGCTTCCCCCAAGAGAAGCTTAAATATATACTGATAGGGGTAGGGTGTGGGCAGATTTCAATTAGCAATCAAGAGGTTATAAAGCTTGGCTGGTTAATAGGGCAAAATTCTTAATTCACAAACAGACTAGCAAGAGGGCACTAAAGTTCAGAGGGCCATAATTTTGGGTAAGACAAGGGAGATAATAAAGCATTGTAATGTGGACAGGTCTACAGACAGTTAAGTAAAAATAACATACCAGCATTATTAGAGACACATAAGAAAAAAAAAAAAAGAAGTGTTTCAGTTTTTGGCTGGAGCTGTAGTAGTAGGAGCATACCAGAGTTAAGAGACATAGGAGACAGATTTCACTAATGCGATTCTGGCTGGAGCTGTAGTAGTAGGAGCATACCAGAGTTAAGAGACATAGGAGACAGATTTCACTAATGCGATTCTGGCTGGAGCTGTAGTAGTAGGAGCATACCAGAGTTAAGAGACATAGGAGACAGATTTCACTAATGCGATTCTGGCTGGAGCTGTAGTAGTAGGAGCATACCAGAGTTAAGAGACATAGGAGACAGATTTCACTAATGCGATTCTGGCTGGAGCTGTAGTAGTAGGAGCATACCAGAGTTAAGAGACAAAGGAGACAGATTTCACTAATGCGATTCTGGCTGGAGCTGTAGTAGTAGGAGCATACCAGAGTTAAGAGACATAGGAGACAGATTTCACTAATGCGATTCTGGCTGGAGCTGTAGTAGTAGGAGCATACCAGAGTTAAGAGACATAGGAGACAGATTTCACTAATGCGATTCTGACTGGAGCTGTAGTAGTAGGAGCATACCTGTGGGAGGACAAAGATGATATTTTCAGATCAGACAGTCAGATGATGAGTGATAAGTGCAGAGTCAGAAGTGCATTTCACTTGTAGAAATCGCCACTTTGAGAAAGAGCCAAGTTGCAAATGTGTACCCCCTGCAAATGCTTCCCCCAAGAGAAGCTTAAATATATACTGATAGGGGTAGGGTGTGGGCAGATTTCAATTAGCAATCAAGAGGTTATAAAGCTTGGCTGGTTAATAGGGCAAAATTCTTAATTCACAAACAGACTAGCAAGAGGGCACTAAAGTTCAGAGGGCCATAATTTTGGGTAAGACAAGGGAGATAATAAAGCATTGTAATGTGGACAGGTCTACAGACAGTTAAGTAAAAATAACATACCAGCATTATTAGAGACACATAAGAAAAAAAAAAAAAGAAGTGTTTCAGTTTTTGGCTGGAGCTGTAGTAGTAGGAGCATACCAGAGTTAAGAGACATAGGAGACAGATTTCACTAATGCGATTCTGGCTGGAGCTGTAGTAGTAGGAGCATACCAGAGTTAAGAGACATAGGAGACAGATTTCACTAATGCGATTCTGGCTGGAGCTGTAGTAGTAGGAGCATACCAGAGTTAAGAGACATAGGAGACAGATTTCACTAATGCGATTCTGGCTGGAGCTGTAGTAGTAGGAGCATACCAGAGTTAAGAGACATAGGAGACAGATTTCACTAATGCGATTCTGGCTGGAGCTGTAGTAGTAGGAGCATACCAGAGTTAAGAGACAAAGGAGACAGATTTCACTAATGCGATTCTGGCTGGAGCTGTAGTAGTAGGAGCATACCAGAGTTAAGAGACATAGGAGACAGATTTCACTAATGCGATTCTGGCTGGAGCTGTAGTAGTAGGAGCATACCAGAGTTAAGAGACATAGGAGACAGATTTCACTAATGCGATTCTGACTGGAGCTGTAGTAGTAGGAGCATACCTGTGGGAGGACAAAGATGATATTTTCAGATCAGACAGTCAGATGATGAGTGATAAGTGCAGAGTCAGAAGTGCATTTCACTTGTAGAAATCGCCACTTTGAGAAAGAGCCAAGTTGCAAATGTGTACCCCCTGCAAATGCTTCCCCCAAGAGAAGCTTAAATATATACTGATAGGGGTAGGGTGTGGGCAGATTTCAATTAGCAATCAAGAGGTTATAAAGCTTGGCTGGTTAATAGGGCAAAATTCTTAATTCACAAACAGACTAGCAAGAGGGCACTAAAGTTCAGAGGGCCATAATTTTGGGTAAGACAAGGGAGATAATAAAGCATTGTAATGTGGACAGGTCTACAGACAGTTAAGTAAAAATAACATACCAGCATTATTAGAGACACATAAGAAAAAAAAAAAAAGAAGTGTTTCAGTTTTTGGCTGGAGCTGTAGTAGTAGGAGCATACCAGAGTTAAGAGACATAGGAGACAGATTTCACTAATGCGATTCTGGCTGGAGCTGTAGTAGTAGGAGCATACCAGAGTTAAGAGACATAGGAGACAGATTTCACTAATGCGATTCTGGCTGGAGCTGTAGTAGTAGGAGCATACCAGAGTTAAGAGACATAGGAGACAGATTTCACTAATGCGATTCTGGCTGGAGCTGTAGTAGTAGGAGCATACCAGAGTTAAGAGACATAGGAGACAGATTTCACTAATGCGATTCTGGCTGGAGCTGTAGTAGTAGGAGCATACCAGAGTTAAGAGACAAAGGAGACAGATTTCACTAATGCGATTCTGGCTGGAGCTGTAGTAGTAGGAGCATACCAGAGTTAAGAGACATAGGAGACAGATTTCACTAATGCGATTCTGGCTGGAGCTGTAGTAGTAGGAGCATACCAGAGTTAAGAGACATAGGAGACAGATTTCACTAATGCGATTCTGACTGGAGCTGTAGTAGTAGGAGCATACCTGTGGGAGGACAAAGATGATATTTTCAGATCAGACAGTCAGATGATGAGTGATAAGTGCAGAGTCAGAAGTGCATTTCACTTGTAGAAATCGCCACTTTGAGAAAGAGCCAAGTTGCAAATGTGTACCCCCTGCAAATGCTTCCCCCAAGAGAAGCTTAAATATATACTGATAGGGGTAGGGTGTGGGCAGATTTCAATTAGCAATCAAGAGGTTATAAAGCTTGGCTGGTTAATAGGGCAAAATTCTTAATTCACAAACAGACTAGCAAGAGGGCACTAAAGTTCAGAGGGCCATAATTTTGGGTAAGACAAGGGAGATAATAAAGCATTGTAATGTGGACAGGTCTACAGACAGTTAAGTAAAAATAACATACCAGCATTATTAGAGACACATAAGAAAAAAAAAAAAAGAAGTGTTTCAGTTTTTGGCTGGAGCTGTAGTAGTAGGAGCATACCAGAGTTAAGAGACATAGGAGACAGATTTCACTAATGCGATTCTGGCTGGAGCTGTAGTAGTAGGAGCATACCAGAGTTAAGAGACATAGGAGACAGATTTCACTAATGCGATTCTGGCTGGAGCTGTAGTAGTAGGAGCATACCAGAGTTAAGAGACATAGGAGACAGATTTCACTAATGCGATTCTGGCTGGAGCTGTAGTAGTAGGAGCATACCAGAGTTAAGAGACATAGGAGACAGATTTCACTAATGCGATTCTGGCTGGAGCTGTAGTAGTAGGAGCATACCAGAGTTAAGAGACAAAGGAGACAGATTTCACTAATGCGATTCTGGCTGGAGCTGTAGTAGTAGGAGCATACCAGAGTTAAGAGACATAGGAGACAGATTTCACTAATGCGATTCTGGCTGGAGCTGTAGTAGTAGGAGCATACCAGAGTTAAGAGACATAGGAGACAGATTTCACTAATGCGATTCTGACTGGAGCTGTAGTAGTAGGAGCATACCTGTGGGAGGACAAAGATGATATTTTCAGATCAGACAGTCAGATGATGAGTGATAAGTGCAGAGTCAGAAGTGCATTTCACTTGTAGAAATCGCCACTTTGAGAAAGAGCCAAGTTGCAAATGTGTACCCCCTGCAAATGCTTCCCCCAAGAGAAGCTTAAATATATACTGATAGGGGTAGGGTGTGGGCAGATTTCAATTAGCAATCAAGAGGTTATAAAGCTTGGCTGGTTAATAGGGCAAAATTCTTAATTCACAAACAGACTAGCAAGAGGGCACTAAAGTTCAGAGGGCCATAATTTTGGGTAAGACAAGGGAGATAATAAAGCATTGTAATGTGGACAGGTCTACAGACAGTTAAGTAAAAATAACATACCAGCATTATTAGAGACACATAAGAAAAAAAAAAAAAGAAGTGTTTCAGTTTTTGGCTGGAGCTGTAGTAGTAGGAGCATACCAGAGTTAAGAGACATAGGAGACAGATTTCACTAATGCGATTCTGGCTGGAGCTGTAGTAGTAGGAGCATACCAGAGTTAAGAGACATAGGAGACAGATTTCACTAATGCGATTCTGGCTGGAGCTGTAGTAGTAGGAGCATACCAGAGTTAAGAGACATAGGAGACAGATTTCACTAATGCGATTCTGGCTGGAGCTGTAGTAGTAGGAGCATACCAGAGTTAAGAGACATAGGAGACAGATTTCACTAATGCGATTCTGGCTGGAGCTGTAGTAGTAGGAGCATACCAGAGTTAAGAGACAAAGGAGACAGATTTCACTAATGCGATTCTGGCTGGAGCTGTAGTAGTAGGAGCATACCAGAGTTAAGAGACATAGGAGACAGATTTCACTAATGCGATTCTGGCTGGAGCTGTAGTAGTAGGAGCATACCAGAGTTAAGAGACATAGGAGACAGATTTCACTAATGCGATTCTGACTGGAGCTGTAGTAGTAGGAGCATACCTGTGGGAGGACAAAGATGATATTTTCAGATCAGACAGTCAGATGATGAGTGATAAGTGCAGAGTCAGAAGTGCATTTCACTTGTAGAAATCGCCACTTTGAGAAAGAGCCAAGTTGCAAATGTGTACCCCCTGCAAATGCTTCCCCCAAGAGAAGCTTAAATATATACTGATAGGGGTAGGGTGTGGGCAGATTTCAATTAGCAATCAAGAGGTTATAAAGCTTGGCTGGTTAATAGGGCAAAATTCTTAATTCACAAACAGACTAGCAAGAGGGCACTAAAGTTCAGAGGGCCATAATTTTGGGTAAGACAAGGGAGATAATAAAGCATTGTAATGTGGACAGGTCTACAGACAGTTAAGTAAAAATAACATACCAGCATTATTAGAGACACATAAGAAAAAAAAAAAAAGAAGTGTTTCAGTTTTTGGCTGGAGCTGTAGTAGTAGGAGCATACCAGAGTTAAGAGACATAGGAGACAGATTTCACTAATGCGATTCTGGCTGGAGCTGTAGTAGTAGGAGCATACCAGAGTTAAGAGACATAGGAGACAGATTTCACTAATGCGATTCTGGCTGGAGCTGTAGTAGTAGGAGCATACCAGAGTTAAGAGACATAGGAGACAGATTTCACTAATGCGATTCTGGCTGGAGCTGTAGTAGTAGGAGCATACCAGAGTTAAGAGACATAGGAGACAGATTTCACTAATGCGATTCTGGCTGGAGCTGTAGTAGTAGGAGCATACCAGAGTTAAGAGACAAAGGAGACAGATTTCACTAATGCGATTCTGGCTGGAGCTGTAGTAGTAGGAGCATACCAGAGTTAAGAGACATAGGAGACAGATTTCACTAATGCGATTCTGGCTGGAGCTGTAGTAGTAGGAGCATACCAGAGTTAAGAGACATAGGAGACAGATTTCACTAATGCGATTCTGACTGGAGCTGTAGTAGTAGGAGCATACCTGTGGGAGGACAAAGATGATATTTTCAGATCAGACAGTCAGATGATGAGTGATAAGTGCAGAGTCAGAAGTGCATTTCACTTGTAGAAATCGCCACTTTGAGAAAGAGCCAAGTTGCAAATGTGTACCCCCTGCAAATGCTTCCCCCAAGAGAAGCTTAAATATATACTGATAGGGGTAGGGTGTGGGCAGATTTCAATTAGCAATCAAGAGGTTATAAAGCTTGGCTGGTTAATAGGGCAAAATTCTTAATTCACAAACAGACTAGCAAGAGGGCACTAAAGTTCAGAGGGCCATAATTTTGGGTAAGACAAGGGAGATAATAAAGCATTGTAATGTGGACAGGTCTACAGACAGTTAAGTAAAAATAACATACCAGCATTATTAGAGACACATAAGAAAAAAAAAAAAAGAAGTGTTTCAGTTTTTGGCTGGAGCTGTAGTAGTAGGAGCATACCAGAGTTAAGAGACATAGGAGACAGATTTCACTAATGCGATTCTGGCTGGAGCTGTAGTAGTAGGAGCATACCAGAGTTAAGAGACATAGGAGACAGATTTCACTAATGCGATTCTGGCTGGAGCTGTAGTAGTAGGAGCATACCAGAGTTAAGAGACATAGGAGACAGATTTCACTAATGCGATTCTGGCTGGAGCTGTAGTAGTAGGAGCATACCAGAGTTAAGAGACATAGGAGACAGATTTCACTAATGCGATTCTGGCTGGAGCTGTAGTAGTAGGAGCATACCAGAGTTAAGAGACAAAGGAGACAGATTTCACTAATGCGATTCTGGCTGGAGCTGTAGTAGTAGGAGCATACCAGAGTTAAGAGACATAGGAGACAGATTTCACTAATGCGATTCTGGCTGGAGCTGTAGTAGTAGGAGCATACCAGAGTTAAGAGACATAGGAGACAGATTTCACTAATGCGATTCTGACTGGAGCTGTAGTAGTAGGAGCATACCTGTGGGAGGACAAAGATGATATTTTCAGATCAGACAGTCAGATGATGAGTGATAAGTGCAGAGTCAGAAGTGCATTTCACTTGTAGAAATCGCCACTTTGAGAAAGAGCCAAGTTGCAAATGTGTACCCCCTGCAAATGCTTCCCCCAAGAGAAGCTTAAATATATACTGATAGGGGTAGGGTGTGGGCAGATTTCAATTAGCAATCAAGAGGTTATAAAGCTTGGCTGGTTAATAGGGCAAAATTCTTAATTCACAAACAGACTAGCAAGAGGGCACTAAAGTTCAGAGGGCCATAATTTTGGGTAAGACAAGGGAGATAATAAAGCATTGTAATGTGGACAGGTCTACAGACAGTTAAGTAAAAATAACATACCAGCATTATTAGAGACACATAAGAAAAAAAAAAAAAGAAGTGTTTCAGTTTTTGGCTGGAGCTGTAGTAGTAGGAGCATACCAGAGTTAAGAGACATAGGAGACAGATTTCACTAATGCGATTCTGGCTGGAGCTGTAGTAGTAGGAGCATACCAGAGTTAAGAGACATAGGAGACAGATTTCACTAATGCGATTCTGGCTGGAGCTGTAGTAGTAGGAGCATACCAGAGTTAAGAGACATAGGAGACAGATTTCACTAATGCGATTCTGGCTGGAGCTGTAGTAGTAGGAGCATACCAGAGTTAAGAGACATAGGAGACAGATTTCACTAATGCGATTCTGGCTGGAGCTGTAGTAGTAGGAGCATACCAGAGTTAAGAGACAAAGGAGACAGATTTCACTAATGCGATTCTGGCTGGAGCTGTAGTAGTAGGAGCATACCAGAGTTAAGAGACATAGGAGACAGATTTCACTAATGCGATTCTGGCTGGAGCTGTAGTAGTAGGAGCATACCAGAGTTAAGAGACATAGGAGACAGATTTCACTAATGCGATTCTGACTGGAGCTGTAGTAGTAGGAGCATACCTGTGGGAGGACAAAGATGATATTTTCAGATCAGACAGTCAGATGATGAGTGATAAGTGCAGAGTCAGAAGTGCATTTCACTTGTAGAAATCGCCACTTTGAGAAAGAGCCAAGTTGCAAATGTGTACCCCCTGCAAATGCTTCCCCCAAGAGAAGCTTAAATATATACTGATAGGGGTAGGGTGTGGGCAGATTTCAATTAGCAATCAAGAGGTTATAAAGCTTGGCTGGTTAATAGGGCAAAATTCTTAATTCACAAACAGACTAGCAAGAGGGCACTAAAGTTCAGAGGGCCATAATTTTGGGTAAGACAAGGGAGATAATAAAGCATTGTAATGTGGACAGGTCTACAGACAGTTAAGTAAAAATAACATACCAGCATTATTAGAGACACATAAGAAAAAAAAAAAAAGAAGTGTTTCAGTTTTTGGCTGGAGCTGTAGTAGTAGGAGCATACCAGAGTTAAGAGACATAGGAGACAGATTTCACTAATGCGATTCTGGCTGGAGCTGTAGTAGTAGGAGCATACCAGAGTTAAGAGACATAGGAGACAGATTTCACTAATGCGATTCTGGCTGGAGCTGTAGTAGTAGGAGCATACCAGAGTTAAGAGACATAGGAGACAGATTTCACTAATGCGATTCTGGCTGGAGCTGTAGTAGTAGGAGCATACCAGAGTTAAGAGACATAGGAGACAGATTTCACTAATGCGATTCTGGCTGGAGCTGTAGTAGTAGGAGCATACCAGAGTTAAGAGACAAAGGAGACAGATTTCACTAATGCGATTCTGGCTGGAGCTGTAGTAGTAGGAGCATACCAGAGTTAAGAGACATAGGAGACAGATTTCACTAATGCGATTCTGGCTGGAGCTGTAGTAGTAGGAGCATACCAGAGTTAAGAGACATAGGAGACAGATTTCACTAATGCGATTCTGACTGGAGCTGTAGTAGTAGGAGCATACCTGTGGGAGGACAAAGATGATATTTTCAGATCAGACAGTCAGATGATGAGTGATAAGTGCAGAGTCAGAAGTGCATTTCACTTGTAGAAATCGCCACTTTGAGAAAGAGCCAAGTTGCAAATGTGTACCCCCTGCAAATGCTTCCCCCAAGAGAAGCTTAAATATATACTGATAGGGGTAGGGTGTGGGCAGATTTCAATTAGCAATCAAGAGGTTATAAAGCTTGGCTGGTTAATAGGGCAAAATTCTTAATTCACAAACAGACTAGCAAGAGGGCACTAAAGTTCAGAGGGCCATAATTTTGGGTAAGACAAGGGAGATAATAAAGCATTGTAATGTGGACAGGTCTACAGACAGTTAAGTAAAAATAACATACCAGCATTATTAGAGACACATAAGAAAAAAAAAAAAAGAAGTGTTTCAGTTTTTGGCTGGAGCTGTAGTAGTAGGAGCATACCAGAGTTAAGAGACATAGGAGACAGATTTCACTAATGCGATTCTGGCTGGAGCTGTAGTAGTAGGAGCATACCAGAGTTAAGAGACATAGGAGACAGATTTCACTAATGCGATTCTGGCTGGAGCTGTAGTAGTAGGAGCATACCAGAGTTAAGAGACATAGGAGACAGATTTCACTAATGCGATTCTGGCTGGAGCTGTAGTAGTAGGAGCATACCAGAGTTAAGAGACATAGGAGACAGATTTCACTAATGCGATTCTGGCTGGAGCTGTAGTAGTAGGAGCATACCAGAGTTAAGAGACAAAGGAGACAGATTTCACTAATGCGATTCTGGCTGGAGCTGTAGTAGTAGGAGCATACCAGAGTTAAGAGACATAGGAGACAGATTTCACTAATGCGATTCTGGCTGGAGCTGTAGTAGTAGGAGCATACCAGAGTTAAGAGACATAGGAGACAGATTTCACTAATGCGATTCTGACTGGAGCTGTAGTAGTAGGAGCATACCTGTGGGAGGACAAAGATGATATTTTCAGATCAGACAGTCAGATGATGAGTGATAAGTGCAGAGTCAGAAGTGCATTTCACTTGTAGAAATCGCCACTTTGAGAAAGAGCCAAGTTGCAAATGTGTACCCCCTGCAAATGCTTCCCCCAAGAGAAGCTTAAATATATACTGATAGGGGTAGGGTGTGGGCAGATTTCAATTAGCAATCAAGAGGTTATAAAGCTTGGCTGGTTAATAGGGCAAAATTCTTAATTCACAAACAGACTAGCAAGAGGGCACTAAAGTTCAGAGGGCCATAATTTTGGGTAAGACAAGGGAGATAATAAAGCATTGTAATGTGGACAGGTCTACAGACAGTTAAGTAAAAATAACATACCAGCATTATTAGAGACACATAAGAAAAAAAAAAAAAGAAGTGTTTCAGTTTTTGGCTGGAGCTGTAGTAGTAGGAGCATACCAGAGTTAAGAGACATAGGAGACAGATTTCACTAATGCGATTCTGGCTGGAGCTGTAGTAGTAGGAGCATACCAGAGTTAAGAGACATAGGAGACAGATTTCACTAATGCGATTCTGGCTGGAGCTGTAGTAGTAGGAGCATACCAGAGTTAAGAGACATAGGAGACAGATTTCACTAATGCGATTCTGGCTGGAGCTGTAGTAGTAGGAGCATACCAGAGTTAAGAGACATAGGAGACAGATTTCACTAATGCGATTCTGGCTGGAGCTGTAGTAGTAGGAGCATACCAGAGTTAAGAGACAAAGGAGACAGATTTCACTAATGCGATTCTGGCTGGAGCTGTAGTAGTAGGAGCATACCAGAGTTAAGAGACATAGGAGACAGATTTCACTAATGCGATTCTGGCTGGAGCTGTAGTAGTAGGAGCATACCAGAGTTAAGAGACATAGGAGACAGATTTCACTAATGCGATTCTGACTGGAGCTGTAGTAGTAGGAGCATACCTGTGGGAGGACAAAGATGATATTTTCAGATCAGACAGTCAGATGATGAGTGATAAGTGCAGAGTCAGAAGTGCATTTCACTTGTAGAAATCGCCACTTTGAGAAAGAGCCAAGTTGCAAATGTGTACCCCCTGCAAATGCTTCCCCCAAGAGAAGCTTAAATATATACTGATAGGGGTAGGGTGTGGGCAGATTTCAATTAGCAATCAAGAGGTTATAAAGCTTGGCTGGTTAATAGGGCAAAATTCTTAATTCACAAACAGACTAGCAAGAGGGCACTAAAGTTCAGAGGGCCATAATTTTGGGTAAGACAAGGGAGATAATAAAGCATTGTAATGTGGACAGGTCTACAGACAGTTAAGTAAAAATAACATACCAGCATTATTAGAGACACATAAGAAAAAAAAAAAAAGAAGTGTTTCAGTTTTTGGCTGGAGCTGTAGTAGTAGGAGCATACCAGAGTTAAGAGACATAGGAGACAGATTTCACTAATGCGATTCTGGCTGGAGCTGTAGTAGTAGGAGCATACCAGAGTTAAGAGACATAGGAGACAGATTTCACTAATGCGATTCTGGCTGGAGCTGTAGTAGTAGGAGCATACCAGAGTTAAGAGACATAGGAGACAGATTTCACTAATGCGATTCTGGCTGGAGCTGTAGTAGTAGGAGCATACCAGAGTTAAGAGACATAGGAGACAGATTTCACTAATGCGATTCTGGCTGGAGCTGTAGTAGTAGGAGCATACCAGAGTTAAGAGACAAAGGAGACAGATTTCACTAATGCGATTCTGGCTGGAGCTGTAGTAGTAGGAGCATACCAGAGTTAAGAGACATAGGAGACAGATTTCACTAATGCGATTCTGGCTGGAGCTGTAGTAGTAGGAGCATACCAGAGTTAAGAGACATAGGAGACAGATTTCACTAATGCGATTCTGACTGGAGCTGTAGTAGTAGGAGCATACCTGTGGGAGGACAAAGATGATATTTTCAGATCAGACAGTCAGATGATGAGTGATAAGTGCAGAGTCAGAAGTGCATTTCACTTGTAGAAATCGCCACTTTGAGAAAGAGCCAAGTTGCAAATGTGTACCCCCTGCAAATGCTTCCCCCAAGAGAAGCTTAAATATATACTGATAGGGGTAGGGTGTGGGCAGATTTCAATTAGCAATCAAGAGGTTATAAAGCTTGGCTGGTTAATAGGGCAAAATTCTTAATTCACAAACAGACTAGCAAGAGGGCACTAAAGTTCAGAGGGCCATAATTTTGGGTAAGACAAGGGAGATAATAAAGCATTGTAATGTGGACAGGTCTACAGACAGTTAAGTAAAAATAACATACCAGCATTATTAGAGACACATAAGAAAAAAAAAAAAAGAAGTGTTTCAGTTTTTGGCTGGAGCTGTAGTAGTAGGAGCATACCAGAGTTAAGAGACATAGGAGACAGATTTCACTAATGCGATTCTGGCTGGAGCTGTAGTAGTAGGAGCATACCAGAGTTAAGAGACATAGGAGACAGATTTCACTAATGCGATTCTGGCTGGAGCTGTAGTAGTAGGAGCATACCAGAGTTAAGAGACATAGGAGACAGATTTCACTAATGCGATTCTGGCTGGAGCTGTAGTAGTAGGAGCATACCAGAGTTAAGAGACATAGGAGACAGATTTCACTAATGCGATTCTGGCTGGAGCTGTAGTAGTAGGAGCATACCAGAGTTAAGAGACAAAGGAGACAGATTTCACTAATGCGATTCTGGCTGGAGCTGTAGTAGTAGGAGCATACCAGAGTTAAGAGACATAGGAGACAGATTTCACTAATGCGATTCTGGCTGGAGCTGTAGTAGTAGGAGCATACCAGAGTTAAGAGACATAGGAGACAGATTTCACTAATGCGATTCTGACTGGAGCTGTAGTAGTAGGAGCATACCTGTGGGAGGACAAAGATGATATTTTCAGATCAGACAGTCAGATGATGAGTGATAAGTGCAGAGTCAGAAGTGCATTTCACTTGTAGAAATCGCCACTTTGAGAAAGAGCCAAGTTGCAAATGTGTACCCCCTTCTACAATCACTTCTTATCCTGAAGGCATCTGACCAATTTTCTGATGGTTTCATTAGCTCTTGCTAGAGGGCAATCCTGTAGTTTATGCTAGATAGGCTTCTAATAAATAAAAAAGTGTAAACACTGAAGCAACACTATGGTGTGTACAGAAATTATCCATGAATCCAGATCCTCAAGGTTGTATGCTTTTGTGTTAACCTAGGACCGTCTCAAGCATTCCTGCATGAGCAAGGCGTGCAAGTGTGTCATCAGACAATGGAATCGAAGGCGACTCAAACTATAAAACAAATGCAGAGACAGTTGCTCCTGATGAAAATGAACCAAATGCCATAACCACCTTCTGCATACCACTCTTTGTTAATGCTGACAACCTCAGAAATGGCAGCTCGTGTGTTGGTGCAGTGACATATTTGTAGAAAATGTATTCACGTCATACTTACAGACAACTATGGAAAAGAGAGTCCATTCAAGTTCCACCACGCTGCACTATTGGTTTTTTTAAGTTCCATCTTCCTCAGCAGTCCCCTATTAAAGAATATTTTGATTGCCTATTGAAGAATTGAAAAACCATTTGCAAACCTTTGCTTCAAAAGTTGCAGAAGAATTCTTCAATATTTCAAACCCTGATGTGATGTTTTGCAGAATGTTGCTTTCTGTAATCAGAGAGGTCTCTCCTGATAAACGTACCGAAGTCAAAAGTGATATAAACATATATTATGTACATGGATCCTGCAAAAATCAACATCCCTTTCTTAGATTCCAGCCCTGGGAATTGGGTTTTAATACGCCTAGTAGCTCTTTTACTCAATCACTGCCCAGCCACCATTACCATGACAATACACCTGTAAGCCAGCCTTACTGAGGACCCCCACTGATGTATACATTTTCCATCTCATCAGGGTTTTCAAAGAATGCATGAGCAGCCAAACCCATGCGGTCAACCCTCATCTTCATCTTCTCAATCTGAATCACCCATAAATGTCAGCAAAAAACCAAGCCATTCTTCCATATCTTCCCCTTACAAAGTTATGAAAATGTGTAGTTTTGTTCACTGCTCCTAATTTGTTAATTATATATCTGTGTTGTTTATAATTTTGGTATAAGCGGATTGTAATCAGCTATATCCAACTTCTGGCTGACTGTTTTTTATGCTTTCCTCACTACAGACAGGTATTCATCATGGCACAGGTTATTGCTTCCGATTTTACCATTTCAACCTCCCATTTGTGTCCTCTGCTCCAGTCACAAGCCATGTTGTCTGCACACAACCTATAAAACCCGAATGTGTCCAAGTAGGATGAATGACAGTATACTTTCCACTGTTTGCAAATCATTTTGAATCTAGCCAAACCAATTCCTGAATTTTTGTGAATGGGGTAGAGGACAGGAAGAAGAGGTTACTGACCCAAAATCAACATTGAAGTGTGATTGTGCATTTCAGAACCCAAAGTGTTTAAAAAAAATATTTTTTTCAAACAATACATGTAGCCACTGTAAGCACAGTTTATAGCAACCACTACATGCAGTAGACACATGGGTGTTTCTTGGCACTTCCCGTCTACTACCTGCATAAAGTAAAGTTATAAAGATCTCTGATAATTTTATCAACAATTCCAAGGTGGGTGGCCGATGTGGTGTGGTGATTGTTTTACAATTGGAAAAACATTATTTTGCCATGGAACCTGTCCTTCATCGGTAAGGAAGTAGTCAGCAAAATGTTCACATATTTGGAGGGCATTACTGGTACGATTGCCAGTCTGATGACCTTTGGGTTCATTTGAGGTCTGTTCTGGAGATTCGGCTGACACATTCTCCTTAGTCCTCAAAAAGTAAAGCACAACATGCTAAAACTACGTTGATTGCCTGCTCAACCTACAGGTGCATTGATATTATTAAAACATACCATTTTGATGTACAGATTCCAAAAGCACACTTCACCATTTGATGTGTCTTACATATGACCTGGACATTTTATAGATAGGCAACTCCTATCCTCATATTGATTAGTGGTTCCAAATTAATAATAACTACTGCAGTAGTGAACAGACACAAAAGATACGCTCTTTCCAAATAACTGTTCTGCTTTATTATGACGCAATTGAAGGTTTTTATACACACGATTATGTAGGTATCACATTAATATTACAATTGTGCATTTATGGTAACAAGGGCATTACATAGGCAGACTAATTCTAATCAGGACTCGAAAGAATGCAAACATGTACTGAAAACATTATTAGTACCATGTGCACAGTGAGGGCAGTGTGCAATACATACAAAATAGAATACAATTATATACAGAACTTACAAATTTTCTTAACAGTCTCCTCTCTTTTGATCAATATTTTGATTACTAACCATACCTGCTATCACCTTTAACCTGGAACCTCCACCGGTGGAGGTAGTCTTGGCCAAAGAGGCAAAAACTCCATTGTGGAGAAAATAATAGCTGAGTAACTTTTTCATTACAAAATGACTTTTCATTGTGAAAAACAAATGATTGATAAGACATATTTACAGAGTACTGGCTCTACACTCCTGTGCCAGAATGGCCTTGTAGCTTAATTGTTGGCATGCTGACTTATCAGCATATGTAAACACAGACAATTCTACATAAAATGGAAGAGGTACAAAAGAAAATATGACTTCATATGACTTCAACATGGCTAAACTACTTTTCAAATCACATTTTATATATATATATATATATATATATATATATATATATATATAAATCTAGATAGATAGATAGATAGATAGATCTATCTATATATATATATATAGATAGATAGATAGATAGATAGATAGATAGATAGATAGATAGATAGATAGATAGATAGATAGATATCTATCTATCTCTATATATATATATATATATATATATATATATATATATAGAGATAGATAGATAGATCTATCTATATATATATATCCTTTACAATTAAAGTAATTGAAAAAATAGGAACCCTGGACTGTGATCGCAAGAGGGAAACAAATCAAACACAGAGATTTCTTTAATTTAGTCATTTTTAACGGTGTCTGGTCTCGATCTAGGTGACTTTTCCTTTAAGTTTTGCACAACTGTACATGAAATAGATGCTGTATTGAGTCTCCAAACATTTCCTTATATATAAATGTCTCTTAACGATCCACAAGTCACCTGGCTTTAGTTTTAGATCCTTTCAAACTTTTAGGATCTGAAATTTGAGAGAAAACACATAAAAGAGTTTGTCAAAAACCTTAAAAGATCAGCAACATTCTCTGTGAGATCCAAATGGAGGACTTCAGCTGCTGAGACAAAATATAAGCAAGTGAGTAACACACTCCCAAATAAAATCCCATAGGGAGAGAGTCCAACATCCCTTTAGGGGCTTGATAAATTATAAGAAAATATTCAGGCAAAAGTTTTCTAGTTTCTTACTCTACATTTTCCGCTACATTGTAGACAGTAGGGTGTGTAAGAATGAAACCTCAAAACTTCTAGTAAGGACTCTCCTATAAAAATGATTTCCTCTGTTATGCTCTGTACTTCTGCACTCCGTACTTACAAGCTACTTCTGATAACACTTTTTACTGTGGCCTTTGCAGTAGCATTTGCCACTGGACATCCAGAAAACATGTTCATACAGACAAAATGCATACTCGTAAGATCCTGACTTGGGCATCTGGATATATCTTTTTGTAATCTCTGGAGGGGATGTTCAGCTTCTGGAAACACCTTGGTAACAGGTAAAACAAGAAGTGGTATGTTATAAAAACAACTGTGGAGAACCCTGGCTCTATCCTATGCTCATTTACTAAGGCAGCCATAACTGCTTCTGACTGATGACACGGTCCATGTGTCAAGCTGGAGGAAAATTGTGATTAGCAGACATAAATGATCACCTTTTCCAAAGTCCTGTTTCATAAGTAGTTGCCCCCTGTGGACCACTTGTTCTTCTCGTTCTGGGGTCCTTAAAGTTGAATTATTAATCCCAGCTATACTGAACCAGAACTAGGGTGGAATCTGTGAGTTGCACAGACCCAGCAAGTGTCCGGGGCTGTAATGCATCCTTAGTCACCTTGTCTGCTTCCATGTGTGAGTTTTAATGTTGATATGGCTACCTCAGCAAAAACCTGGAAGGGTGAAAGCAGCCAATCAAATTAACTTAGCATGCTTGATTGGTTTACCTGCTGAAGTAAAATCAAACTTCTGGCCCTTCAAATGGAACCAAAAGCTCTCTATATCTCAACTATCTATATAAATATATACTCTTTTTTTTTATAGCTCACAAGCTTGCTAAAACATGGAGATCTGCTTCTTGAGCTGGGCAAAAAGGATCCAATGACTCTGAATACAGAGTATCCTTCTGGGTGATAAACTGCATCCTCAGTATAAAACCAGGAATAACTCTACAAAAAGAAATTAAATATCTCTGTCTTCAGGGAGTGCGTCCTGCACTGGGCTCACAGCAGCTGATTCCTACTTCATCAAATTAACACATGTGATTTCCTTTGTCTCCAGCCTCCTCCAATAGAGGCAATAAGGTGGCTGGATTCAAATGTATGTATTTTTCATTTTTAGATTTATACATAAACAAACAAAACAAATTTATATTTTGAATCTTTCATTAGACAAACATTTGGTTAGCTGTATATTTGCTGTGAAGAATGTGGGTCCATTAAAAATTAAATATTTGACCAAAATAATGTCTAACTTTGTCTAATAGCACCTTTGCACAAAAGCTGCAGCTCTGATATATCGGGGTGAACCCTTCATTATTGGGTCCAGCTTGCATAAATATATTACAATGACTTGTTTTCTATCATGCTGTTTGTGTAAGAACTCCAGTTTCATGTTTCAAAAAAACAACTTTTTCCTGGCAATATTATAATAAATGATAACAATACCCTGCAGTCATGGAGAGATGTCCATAAATCCAAAATATTCTTCTGCTTATACCACTGCACTTACAAGGAAAAGGGGCACATCATTTCACAATCCACGCATTCTACTTCGAATTTCAAAAATAAAAATAAATAAAAACAAAAGGATCAACAATCTGTATACGATGGGCCAGAAAGCTCTCAGCCACATCAAAAACAATACAATTGGCTGCAGAACAGGGTGTGTGGACTTGATGTGATGGGTCTGTTATTTTTTCATTTTTTTTTAATTTGAAAATTTTATTTGATATTACTCTCACATCACGAACTGCACATCAAGTTATTATCAGACCTTTAGATTTCATTTTTGTAGAAAAACTTCTTATGTATCCCATCCATCTTGGCTTTGTTAAATATTATGGCAGCTGTATTCCAAATAACAACCTCATCTTAATCTTTTTTTTTTTCTCTCAATAAGGGCTTATTGTATAAATGTAAAATTACAAAATTGTTATCTTAAACTAAACTAATCCCATCTTACAAATTTCCCCAATAACCTGGATTTCATTTCCAACCAAAGGTTGTCTAAACCAGTTACAATATATCTATATTATTAATAAAATTAATAATAAAAAAAACTCATATCAGAAATTAATACTCAAATGATAATCTCAATATCACACCCTAATACTAATATATATCCACAGGCATCTTCCACTATCAAAGGATATTCAATTTGTGTAATACACGCTTAAATGTAACCTTCATTTTACCATATTTGGAAAACAGATTCAAAATAATTGTGATCACATTGTTTATCATTAGATTAATGAATCCAGCACATTTTGTTATAAATGTTTTGTCTAAAAAACTGAAATTGGCATGATGTCCTTCCAGCTTATCACTGACCTCTCATCCCAGCTACATTCTTTCATGAGAGCGCAAAGGAGGGGGTCACATCTGCATACATGACACACACAAGAGATAGAACTAAAGGTTCCAGCATTCACACACATACACGAATATCTCTCTAAAATCGCTTACATTTTTCCCATTTGTACACAACACATGCATATCATTCTGTCACTTTTTTTTAACTCTCTTTAATATTTCCCTGCTTAAATTCTGCTTTCCTTATTTTGTTCTGATATCCGTTGCATCCCATGTATTGTAATCCCATACTTCACATACTCTAGCATCTATGATTCTATGATCAGACGGGCAACCATAGTGCTCATTCCATCTTCCATCTTCCCTCTCTAAAATAACTAACAGACATTCTTCCGCGCTAATGCTTTGTCTCTTGTTGGTATGCATTCGGCTCAGTCAGGATATCAGGTGTATTACTGTTTTTACTTCCTGTCTCAGTAATAACTGCTGTTAATAAATTTTTATTCAATGCTGTAACAAAATTCTTAGGATACAAACAGTATCATACAGATATGAAAAGATCAACGCACCCTCAAAGGTAATCAAGTATTAGATTGTTGTAAATATAATACAAAAACCAAGTGTAAAAGGTTGATCCAACCAAATTAAGCTACTGCTTGCCCAGGGCATAAGCAAGATAATTATAATTGCTCTGTAACAAAAACAGATCAGGCACATTACTTCGAAAAACATTACTACAACAGATGGTCAAATGTTAATGCAGTAGCATAAACAGATATAGGAGCACATGTAGCCAAGGTTACAGCTCCTCAAAGCACTGTACCTAGCTCCCATATTGATATTGAAATATGAGAGGCTCTAGATCTCTCCATTTCCATCCATATGATAAACGCCACAAATCATAAAAAGAGAAAACAGGCTGAAAAGAAAGGAAAGGAAGAAACAAGAGTCAATTCCACCAGCCCAGGCCCCCGACCACCGAATTCACAGGAGTTATGGGGCTTAAAGGTATTGTATCCAGGGAGTCTACAGTTTTTCAAATCTGGCTTGTTTGTCTCTAAAGATGCTGGTCAGTTTTTCATTGACCATGATCCAGGAAAGAGAACAGTAGACCCAGAGCTTTCTGGATCTCATTAATCAGCATTCCTTTCACATACATCTGTTATATGAGTCCCAAGCATGCAGAAACCATCATGGTCTCCTTAATAATGTCCTTTTACATTACATAACAGAATACCTTCCTAAATGCTTGTAGCTCCCTAAAATGCCAGGGCCCGTTAAGCAAGAGGCTAGCATTCAGTCCCCTCCAAAAGCCTCTGTTATGGGTGAGTCTGTCAGAGGTTTCGGAGATGTCTGGGGTTCTCATCCAGCAAGTCTTCAAACAGTGCCATTTTTGGATTTTTAGGTATGTTTTGTCCCATCACTGAGTAGACCAGGGTGCATATTCTGATCCAAAAGCGCTGGACCTTTGGGCAGGACCACCAGACATGGAACATATCACCCTCTCGCCCATACCCTCTGAAGCAAAGGGTTGAAGTGCCAGGGTACAATCTCACCAGCCTCGCCAGGACAAGGTACCATCTGCACAGCACCTTGTAATTCACTTCCACTAATGAAGTATTGAGTATTCCTTTGTGCACCATGATTGACCACTGCACCCATACCTCTATAGTCTTGCCCAGGTCTGATTCCCATGCCGTTTGGTAGGAGAGCTTATTCAGTTGACTATTGAAGAGAACTTAAAGCTACGAGATCCCCCATGTGACTCAGGTCAGTGTAGACATTTAATTTCAAATAAGGTCCTAGTGGTTTTGTCTGTCTGGTCTGCACTCAGGGATTTTATAAAATTAATAATTTGATACAGGTGAAAGGTTTCCATCTGGGGCATCTGTAGCGTGTCCAGAATATAAGACGGTCGCCCATTCCCTTTGTGATCTATAAAGTGCGCTATCCTGTAAATGCATTTGTTAACCCACCACATGAATTGTTGAGGATTCTGTCCTGGAGGAAAATGCAGGTTATTAAATATAGGGGCCACTGCAGAGTGGGGAGATTTAAACAAATACAGTTTGCACACTGTGTTCCAGAGACAATAACTGCTGTTCTCAATTGTTTGTTCTGCTGTCACAGGGACAGGAAGTAAAGTTAAATCTCCCCAAAAATGTAATAGACAGCAATACATACCTGGCAAATCAATTAACTCTTTCCAAGACTATGCAAAGTTAAAACAAAAACCTTAGACTAGAGTTGGAATTTAAGGTTATTACAAGCAATAATTTCAACCGTTTCTTGCAGTAATCTGCTATGCAAGGAAGCATTAATGATCACCTCTAACTGCTGTAGGCACTTTTTAGGATAGTAGAAAATTATAGGAAGATTTATTTAAGTTTGTTGCAAGCAAGTCTACAATTAGTACTCGCATTGATCTCACTGGTTGCAATGACATGGCGTACTAACCTGCAGAAAAGAGCCTTCTGCTGTGTCCTCGCTTCCATGGTCACCCAGGTACTGCTGTCATCAGCTGGACAGATGTTCCTGCTTTTTTCTCAGGTCAGAGACACAAGCCACATTATTGCACTGACAGCATCACATCAAATACATTGGTCATTAGATTCTCAGGAATGAAATGTTTAAATGCTGTAGTAGAAATCTCTACTGAGTGCCAATATCTTAATTTTTCCATTCTTAACCACTTGCTCTCCGAAAGATTTATCCCCCTTCATGACCAGGCCATTTTTTGTGATATGGCACTGCGTTACTTTAACTGACAATTGCGTGGCCGTACGACACTGTACCCAAATAAAATGTATGTTCATTTTTTTCCCACAAATAGAGCTTTCTTTTGGTGGTATTTGATTACCTCTGCAGTTTTTATTTTTTGCACTATAAACAAAAAAAGACCAACACTTTTGAAAAAAAATACTATACTTTTTACTTTCTGCTAAAAAAAATCCAATACAAAAATTGAAAGAATCAAATTTCTTCTTCAGTTTAGGTCAATATGTATTCTGCTACATATTTTTGGTAAAAAATCCCAATAAGCGTATATTGATTGGTTTGTGCAAAAGTTATAGCATCTAGAAATTATTATTATTATTGTTTTTTTTTTACTAGTAATGGCGGTGATCATCAACTTATAGCAGGACTGCGATATTGCAGTCCCGCTATAAATCGGACACTAACTGACACTTTTGAAATTTTTTGGGGACCAGTGACACTAAGACAGTGGTCAGTGCTAAAAAATATGCACTGTCGCTGTACTAATGACACTGGCTGGGAAGGGGTTAACATCAGGTGTAATCAAATAGTTAAATGTGTTCCTAGCCAGTGCTTGAGTATTGTGGGGAGATGCTTTTACTAAGGGTAGGCATAGATCCGTGTCCCTGCTTTGCAGGAACACTGGATCGATGCCTTTTCTACTGACAGAATGGCAATCTGATTTGTTTATATAGGCAGATCGCCATTCTACCTGGGAACTGAACAATCAATGGGTGCTAGCGGACATCGGAAGCAAGCAGCCAATGGCGCGCACGCACGCCCCAGACTGAGAAGTGTCAGATCACATACTAGGTACGTGATCCAGTGTAGCCATGCCACTTTGCAGCTGTATAGTTAAGTATACCGTCAACAGTGGCTAATGCAATATATCTTTTCAAATTAGATTTTTTTAATAAATGTAATAAATTTGGCTCAAAATTTGAAATTGACTCCCTTCATGTTGGTTAAAAAAGAAGACAAGTAAAAGAGTTAATGGATGGACACTTAAATATTGTATTGAACTGTTAGAATGCAATGTTCATTTGTATTTTATGCAACAACTACATCAATATTAGTCTTTAGTGGAGATATATTCTACAACCAGTAGATGGCAGTGTTTATAAGTTTGTAGCTGCATCTATGGCAGGGGTCTCAAACTGGCGGCCCTCCAGCTGTTGTGAAACTACAAGTCCCATCATGCCTCTGCCTTTGGAAGTCATACTTGTAACTGTCAGCCTTGCAATGCCTCATGGGACTTGTAGTTTCAGCTGGAGGGCCGCCAGTTTGAGACCCCTGATCTATGGTATGCTCTATTATTTTTTCTCTAAAAATAAAGTTCCTGTTTCCTGTCTGCAGTTAAGCAGCAAAGCCCATGTGGACTGTGCACTGTCTGTTCTGTAGGGCTATACAGGCATACCCCACTTTTAAGTACACAACGGGACCAGTGCATGTACGTAAAAAGAAAATGTACTTAAAGTGAAGCAATACCTTTTTTCACTTCTAGGGTGTAGTGGGGGGTCAGAGGCTGTAGTGGGGGGTCAAGAGCTGTAGTGGGGGTGATGCAATGGGGTGCCACTTCAGTCCATCCCGTGGACATCGTGCTGCGCACATAGGAAACTGGTGCTGTGGAGAGGCCAGGTGGCATTCTCTGGCTGACAGGGAAGCTGGAAGAACCACCGAGGACCGCAGGGTGGATGTGATGTCACCGGAGGCGGGGAGGCGGCCAGGATACACACAGGAAGAGCACACTGGAACAGGGCAGGCAACATGCTTGGAGCTTAAGCTCCTTCTACTGCAGCTGAAAAATGTCTGTACTGTACATCTGATTAAATAAAAAACAAAGGCAAGAGGATTAAAGTACACAGTAGAAGTTGCATGGCTTAGTATATCAATTCTATGACCCATGTCTTTATCATACAAAATAATATTTGTTAATATAAAATATACAATGACACCTCCAAACCTGCATTGCCACTCCTCAACAGGGACAAAATAGTCCTATAAACCATATAATTATGCAATAAATACATACAGGAAATGTATTTTAAACAAAACACAAAAATATGTAAAAACTTTAAACACAAGCAAGGTCTTGCTCTAACCACTTCCCACCTGTAGGACATCAAATAATGTCCCAGACTTTCAGTGGTTCTACCGGGATGATGCCTGCAGCTATATTTATCATCCCAGTATTGAGATTGGATTCCCTACAATGTAAAATCCATTCTTGTGCATAATTAGCCTCTGAATTGCTTTTAAATAAAGCAGGAGAGGTCACCCCCCTCCTTCCACCCTCCGGTGCCTCTCCGGGCACTCCCGTGCAATCACGGAGCCCAGCACTGAAGCATGTGGTTAAGCCAGCTTACCACAGAGCTGAATGGGGACCATATTGTCCCTGACCATCTCTATGGTATTAGAAGCCAGAAGCAATTCATATTTTGTCACTTCTGGTTTCAGCTTCTGTCAGGCCAAATGATCTAAATGATCTAAGTAAATATTACTGGGTATCAGGTGCACATGGTCTGCTAAAGTTTATATAGTCTATATCATAATAAATTGATGCAAGGGTAGATTTCACCCAGTCCCCATGTTAATCGAGGATTGTGACATCCAACAAGAGATTATGTACCACAGAATGGCATTTGGTAATATGTTTCCAAGCAGGTCCTGGCTAAATGCCACGCCAAGTTAATACATGCATTACTTGTTAAGCTACTTTAAGCGGGGACCTGCTTGTATTTATTTTTTTAAATCTTTTTGTGTGTTTGTTTGAAATAAATATTGTGTATGCTTATATATACAGTGGCTTGAAAAAGTATTCATACCCCTTGGAATTTTTCACATTTTGTCATGTTACAACCAAAAAAGCAAATGTATCTTATTGGGATTTTATGTGATAGACCAACACAAATTGGCACATAATTGTGAAGTGGAAGGAAAATGATAAATGGTTTTCAAAATTGTTTACAAATAAATATGTGAAAAGCGTTACGTGTATTTGTATTCAGCCCCCTTAACTCTGATACTCCTAACTAAAATCTAGTGGAACCAATTGCCTTCAGAAGTCACCAAATTAGTAAATAGAGTCCACCTGTGTGTAATTTAATCTCAATACAGATGTTCTGTGAAGCCCTCAGAGGTTTGTTTTTACTGAACCCTAGTGAACAAACAGCATCATGAAGGCCAAGGGACACACCAGACAGGTCAGGGATAAAGTTGTGGAGAAATTTAAAGCAGGGCTAGGTTATAAAAAAATATTCCAAGCTTTGAACATCTCACGGAGCACTGTTCAATCCATCATCCGAAAATGGAAAAAGTATGGAACAATTGCAAACCTACCAAGACATGGCCATCCACCTAAACTGACAGACCGGTCAAGGAGAGTATTAATCAGAGAAGCAGCCAAGAGGCCCATGGTAACTCTGGAGGAGCTGCAGAGATCCACAGCTCAGGTGGGAGAACCTGTCCACAGGACAACTATTAGTCGTGCACTCCACAAATCTGGCCTTTATGGAAGAGTGACAAGAAGAAAGCCATTGTTGAAAGGAAGCCAAAAGAAGTCCCTTTTGTAGTTTGTAAGAAGCCATGTGGGGGACACAGCAAACACGTGGAAGAAGGTGCTCTGGTCAGATGAGACTAAAACTGAACTTTTTGACCTAGAAGCAAAACGCTATGTGTGGCGGGAAAACTAACACTGCACATCACCCCAAAAACACCATCCCCACTGTGAAACATGGTGGTGGCAGCATCATGTTTTGGGATGCCTTTCTTCAGCAGGGACAAGGAAGCTGCTCAGAGTTGATGGGAAGATGGATGGAGCCAAATACAGGGCAATCTTAGAAGAAAACCTGTAAAAGACTTGGGACTGGGGCAGAGGTTCCCCTTCCAGCAAGACAACACCCCTAAACATACAGCTAGAGCTACAATGGAATGGTTTAGATGAAAGCATATTCATGTGTTAGAATGGTCCAGTCAAAGTCCAGACTTCAATCCAATTGAGAATCTGTGAAAATTGCTGCTCACAGACGCTCTTCATCCATTCTGACATAGCTTGAGCTATTTTTCAAAGAAGAATGGGCAAAAATGTCACTCTCTAGATGTGTAAAGCTGGTAGAGACATCCCCAAAAAGACTTGCAGCTGTAATTGCAGTGGAAGGTGGTTCTATTTACTCAGGGGGGCTGAATACAATTGCACACCACATTTTTCACATATTTATTTGTAA